>NC_092389.1:43950250-44264762 GCF_030028105.1 Mobula birostris | reverse complement strand
TGATACATGAATATGCTGGAAATGGGAGGGATATGGGTCATGTGCAGGCCGAAGAGATTTAGTGTAATTCAGCATCGTGTTTGGGAGAGACATTCTGAACTGAAGGGATTGTTCCTATACTGGGCTGGTCTATGAATTTTGTGTGCAAGTTAATTACTAAGTTTGCCCACCCTGCAGTAATTCATGGTACGGGAGATATTTTCAATCAGATGGCAAATCAGGGAGATGACGCAGGCAATATATTGAAAGAACTCAGCAGGTCAGGCAGCAGCTGTGGAAATGAACAAACAGTTAAAGTTTTGGCCCAAGACCCTTCCTCAGGACTGAAAAGGAAGGGAGAAGATGCCAGAATATAAAAGTGGGGAGAGGGAAAGGAGGATAGTTAGAAGGTGATAGATGAATCTGGATGGATAGGAAAGGTAAAGGGTTGGAGAGGAAGGTATCTGATAGGAGATGAGGGTGGAAAATAGGAGAAAGGGACCCAGGGATAATAGGCAGGTGAGAAGAGGTAAGAGGCCAGAGTGGATGAGAAAAAGAGGGGAGGGGTATGGATTTTTTTTCTATGTAATATCACGGAGATTGTAGGCAGCTAATGTAATTCACCAGTTCAAGGTGAAGGTGAAAGTTAATCAATGAAAAGGTGTAGAACCTAGAACTGAATCAGAAAGAGCAAACAGGTTACTGTTGACTTGTTAAAAATACATAAGATTCAGATTCTGATTTAATTATCACATGCACTTTGAACCATACAGTGAAATGTGTCACTTTTCTTGACAACCAACACACCGAAGGCTGTGCTGGGCCAGAACAGGATCTGCGCCAACATTCCACATCCATTAAGCTCAGCAGAACAACACAGACCACAACAAACATCTGAACAAGCTCCATTCCCCTCTCCCAGCCACGCCAATGCACAGTCCTCTAGCACCAGGACAGGACATCTTTGGCCTCCAGCAGACTTGTGAATTTGCAGACAATAGGCATAAATATAATTGTGGATGATGGAGTTGTTGGCTTTGTGGCAAAGTTTGCAGATGATACCAAGATAGATGGAGGGACAGGAACTGTTGAGGAAGCAGGGAGAATGCAGAAAAGAAAATTTTTTAAAAAGTTGGTTTTATAAATAGCCAAGGTTTGTAATTGTGGGCCAAGCAATAGCATGTGAGCTTTAGATAATTCTGATTCTGATTCTGATTTATTTATTTATCACATGTACACACAATGAAATTTCTCCTTTGCGTTAACAATTAACACATCCAAGGATGTGCACTGAGCATTTAATCTTTAAATTGTGTTCTGCTTGCCTAATGCAGCATGTAATCACTTGGTGGGTGGAAACCTAACCTTCAAAACTGTTTCATTTCCATAAACTATCATCTGACAGTTGTGAGGAACTGCTGGAATGTTGTTGCTATACCTATACTGAGGCTGGAACAAGAGATTTTCTTTGGATGTTTGAACCTATATTTAGACCACACTACTGACGGAGCAATAAATTCAGAATGAAATGCCGATGACTAATTCAGACACGCTAGTTGCTGCTAATATTCCTAATAGGGCTGTGTGCAAACATCAAATAGGCAGCCCCTTCTCAAGAAGGGGGACATTTAAAATAAAATACATCTACGGATACATAATGAAAACTGGATCAGTCACACCAAAATCAGATTTATTATCATTGACTTATATTGTGAAATTTGTGTCCAGTCTCGGACCAAAATGTCAACTCTTTATTCCTCTCCATAGACACTTCCTAACCAGCTGAGTTCCTCCAGCATTTTGTGTGTGTTGCTCTGGATTTCCAGCATCTGCAGAATATCCTGTGTTTAGATCGTGAAATTTGTGGAAAGAATAAAACAAATATAAGTTACAAGATGAAATATATAAAAGAAATAAGCAGCACAAAATACGAGCAAGAAGTGAGGGAGTGTTCGTGGGTTCATGGGTCATTCGGAAATCTGATGGCGGAGGACAAGAAGCTGTTCCTAAGATGTTGAGTGTGACTTTAGGATCCTGTACCTCTTCCATGATGGTAATAACAAGAAGAGAGCTCATCCTGGATAGCGAGGGACAAATTATATTCCTTCACCAGCCAGGAGCAGTTATCGATTTGTACAATTTTATTGAACAATACTGAATGGAGTAGGCGCTTCTGGCCCTTTGAGCTACACTGCCCTGATTAATCCTAACCTAATCACGGACAATCTGTACTGACTAATGAACCTACCTGGTACGTCTTCAGATTGTGGAATGAAACCGGAGCATCTGGGTAAAACCCTAGCGTTCCACGAGGAGGATGTACAGAATAGCAGCAGAATTGGACTCCAAACTCTGGTGCGCCCTGAGCTGTGAGGGCGTCACACTAACCAGTACGTACAGTGGCACCCATTCACGGATGTTGTTTCCAATTTAAATGAACATTGATGTCAATAGCATCACATCACTGGACCTGTGACACTACCTCCCTCATGTGGAGCGCCATGCTTCACCCTTCTCCTTTCTGGCCCAATGCATCAATTCCAAACAACGTGGCATCCACCCTAGAATACTGCAGTTGCATAAGCAGTAACAGTAGCTTAATTGCATTCAATTACCATATTTTCCTGTGATTAATTTAGCTCATTTGGTCCTAATTGGTTTCCACAGAATGTAATTCAGGAAATAGCCTCAGGCTGGACCATATGACTTGCAAAGGAATTCTTCGCTACTTCATAACTATAGTGTCAAACCAGGTAGTTAATTTTGCACATAGATTTTAACCTCTACAATTTCAGGCAAAATAAATTAAGTTAGCAGACATGTAATGAATCTAAATGCTAATAGGAGACATAATCCCTCATTTCAGCTTGACTGCGCCTCTTGAAATAAATGTTCCTTGCTCAAATTTCTTCAAATTCCTTGCAGCACAGTAGCGTAGTGGTTAGCACAACACTTTACAGGGTACCAGTGACCTGAATTCAGTTCCTGCTGCTGCCTGTTTGGTGTTTATACGTTCTTCCCATGACCTTCGGGTGCTCCAGTTTCCTCTCACTGTCCAAAGACATACCAGTTGGTAGGTTGATTGATCACTATAAATTGTCCCATGATTAGGGTAGGATTAAATCAGAGGATTGCTGGGTGGTGTTGCTCAAAGAGTCTGAAGGACCTATTCTGTGCTGTATCTCAATAAATAAGTACATTTAATCACTAAACATCAGAAGCACAAAATTCAGTCATCAAAATTGAGCACATCTACAAGGAGCACTGCTACAAGCAAGCAGCATCCATCATCAAAGACCCCTACCATCCAGGCCATACTTTCTTCCCACTGCTGCCATCAGGAAGGAGGGAAAGGAGCCTTAGATCCCACACCACCAGGTTCAGAAACAGCTTTTACCCCTCAACCATCAGGAAGGAGGTACAGGAGCCTCAGGACTCACACCACCAGGTTCAGGAACAGTTATTACCCCTCAACCATCAGGAAGGAGGTACAGGAGCCTTAGGATTCACACCACCAGGTTCAGGAACAGTTATTACCCCTCAACCATCAGAAAGGAGGTACAGGAGCCTCAGGACCCACACCACCAGTTTCAGGAACAGTTATTACCCCTCAACCATCAGACTCCTGAACCATTGTGGATAACTTCACTTACCTCAACACTGAACTGATTAACAGAACTTATGGACTCACTTTCAAAGACTCAACAACTAATGATCTCAGTATTATTTGTTTGTTTACTTATTTATTATTATAACTGCTTAGTTTTATTGTATTTACATGTTTGTTTGTTTGTTTGTTTGCACAACGGTTGTTTGTCCATCTTTGTGTCCAGTTTTTCAGTGATTCTATTGTGTTTCTTTGTTCTACTGTAACTGCCTGCAGGAAAATGAATCTCAAGATAGTATATGGTGACATATATGCATTTTGATAATAAGTATATTTTGAACTTTGAACTTTGTGGCTGCAAATACCAAGTCTGTTATCACGAGATGTGTTCTGTTCTTAGTTATATTAGGAGCCTTAATCAAAGCACTGGGGAGGTTGAGTTCATCGTTACTCATTACCTCTCTGTTCCTAGACACTTCTCCTTGGCAACTGCCTGAACTGAACAAAGGCAGTTCAAGGAGGTTTCCACCTCCTATATTCCAAAGATGTACGCGTTACGGTTTGAAAATTGTGAGCATGCTCTGTTGTGCTGGAAGCTTGGCCCCGGCACAATCCTTGCTGATTTGATTTGACACATTTCACTGTATGTTTCAACGTACTCGTGACCAATAAAGCTAATCTTACCCTGAGAAACAAGACACTGCAGATATCGGAATCTGGAGCGACACACACTCGATGGGTCAGAGAGTATCTGTGGAGGATCTAGAATTGGAATTAACAATGGTTTAGGATTGTCATAGGTATTGAGATGCAGTGTAAACCTTGTCTTGCATACTGTTCTTGCAGATTAATTAATTACACAGAGCATGGAGGTAGAACGAGCTAAAACAATAACAACGCAGAATAAAGTGTCACAGCTAGAGAGAAAGTGTAAAGCAACTAAAGTTGCAAGCTCATAATAACATTTAGTACTGTCTTAGGCACGTGTAAAAATCTGTAAAGTGAAGATACTTCGAAAAATAATGGAATGAACAATTCAAAGTACGAAGTTCAAAGTTCAAAGTAAATTTTATTATCAGCACATACAACCCTCAGATGCTTTTTCCTGTAGGCATACTGAGTAAATCTATAGAACAGTAACTGTAAACAGGATCAATAAACAACAAACTGTGCAAATGCAGATATAAGTAAATAGCAATAAATAACGAGAGCATGAAATAACAAAATAAAGAGTCCTTAAAATGGTTTGGATACATCTCAATAGATAAGTGTAGCTATCTCCTTTTGTTCAAAAGCCTGATGGTTGAGGGGTAGTAGGTGTTCTTGAACCTGGTGGTGAGAGTCCTGAGGCACTTGTACCTTCTACCTGATGGCAACAGCTAGAAAAGAGCATGGCCTTGGTGGTGAAGATCTTTGATGATGGATGCTGCTTTCTTATGACAATATTTCTTACAGATGTGTTCAATGGTTGGGAGGGCTTTACCTGTAATTTACTGGGCTAAGTCCACTACCTTTTGTAGGATTTTCTTCTCAAAGGCAATGGTGTTCCCATACCAGGCCATAATGCAGCCAATCAGTACACTTTCAACTACACATCTATAGAAGTTTGTTAAGGGTTTTCATGTCAAACTGAAATGGCTAGCAGGAGAGGGCACAGTCTTAAGGTGCTTGGAAGTAGATACAGAGGAGGTATCAGGGGTAAGTTTTTTACACAGAGAGTGATAAGTGTGTGGAATGGGCTGCTGGTGATAGTGGTGGAAGCAGAAACGATAGGGTCTGTTAAGACTCCTGAATAGGTAGATGGAGCTTATCACAGGACAATTTACAATGTGCAATTAACCTACTAACCAGTATGTTTCTAAAATTTGGGAGAAAACCAGACAGCCATAAGAACCCCATGTGGTTCAAGAGAACACACAAATTCTTTATGGATGCCACCGGAAGTGAACTCTGATCTCCGGAACATCCTGAGCCGTAACAGAGTCATGCTAACCGCTTTCCTACCATGCCGCCACAGTTAATTGAAATTAATTATGTGAATGGAGATTGGAAACTGACGGAAACTCTGTTTTATTGGAGTGTACAGACCTTCACAATCTTTCATTAATTTCTTTTTGAATTAAATGAAGGGACTACAAAATGGGGGAAGTCTTGCTGACAGTGTTAGCTCAGAGGTATGGCTACATCAGAATAGCATCAGAGTAGACCCGAGTTCAGAAGTTTACAACAGGCATTGTATAATTATAGTAACTTAGCTCATAAACACTTCAATTCAGAAAATTCAATCAGGCATGAAAAGTCATATTGTCATTTAAAAATACTCCAGCTTTATTTGGAAAACATTTATTATGATCTCAGCATGCAATAGCACTTGTTCACAGTGCCATTTATGGTTCTCTTCACCAGGGTAACTGAACACTTCAGAATTGGGACTGAGAATGCTGCAGAGCTAGTTGTACATTTGATTGCACATTGGATCACTTCCCTCACTTTTTCAAAGTGTTCTGGATGATCTGGCACTTGGAAATTGTTTTTACAATCGGATATGACTTCATTTTCTAATTGCAGGGAAGATGAAAGGATAGTTAACTGAGGAAGAGACTCTATTAAATGCTACTCTCAGATAAAATAGGGCCAAACACAAGGCTGAAGTGTTGGCAACCATCAGGTGGGAAAGGACACACCAACTTCCCTCTATAGAGTTCACCACCCCATATGTTAGTTATATACACTTGTAGAATATAGAACATTACATGCCTTTTGGTCCACGTTGTTGTGCTAACCTACTCTAAGATCAATCTAACCCTTCCCTCCAACATAAACCTCTATTTTTCTATCATCCATGTACCTAATATATCTGCCTCTACCACCACCTAGCAGCACATTCCAGATACCCATCATTTTCTTCATAAGACCATAAGACAGAGGAGCAGAATTAGGCCATTCAGCCCATCGCGTCTGCTCCACCATTCCATCATGGCTGATCCTAGATCCCACTCAATCACAAACACCTACCTTCTTGCTATATCTTTGATGCCTTGACTGATTAGGAAACAATCAACTTCCACATTAAATATACACACGGACTTGGCCTCCACCACAGTCTGTGGCAGAGCATTCCACAGATTCACTACTCTCTGGCTAAAAAAAAATCCTCCTTACCTCTGTTCCAAAAGGTTGCCCCTCAATTTTGAGGTGGTGCCCCCTAGTCCTAGATACCCCCCACCATAGGAAACATCCTCTCCAAATCCACCCTATCTAGTCCTTTCAACATTCAGTAGGTTTCAATGAGATCCCCACGCATTCATCTAAATTCCAGTGAGCACAGGCCCAAAGCTGCCAAACGCTCCTCATATGTTAACCCCTTAATTCCCAGAATCATTCTTGTGAACCTCCTCTGGACTCTTTCCAATGACAACACATCCCTTCTGAAATATTGGGCCCAAAACTGTTGGCAATACTCCAAGTGTTGCCTGACTGGTGTCTTATAAAGCTTCAACATTATCTCCTCGTTTTTATATTCTATTCCCCTTGAAATAAATGCCAACGTTGCATTTGCCTTCTTTGCCACAGACTCAACCTGTAAATTAGACTTCTGGGAGTCTTGCACAAGGACTCCTTAAGTCCCTCTGTACCTCTGATGTTTGAAACTTTTCTTCATTGAGATAGTAGTCCACATAATTGTTCCTTTTACCAAAAGGCATTATCGTACATTTCCCAAGAATATATTCCATCCGCCACTTTTTTGCCCATTCTTCCAATTTGTCTAAGTCCTGCTCATGATATGAAGAACAACTGAGTTCAAAGTTCAAAGTAAATTTATTTTCAAAGTATGTATGTCGCCATATATTTCCCTGAGATTAATTTCCTTACAAGCCTTCACAGTAGAACAAAGAAATACAATAGAATCAATGAAAAACAACACATAAGCAAAAACAAACAACCAACGTGAAAAAGAAGACAAACTATAAATACAAACAAAGCAAATAATTGTCGTCATCGTGGCTATCCCTCGAGGTCGAGGATGATGGTCTTCGTTCTGAAGAAGTGGCCCACAGAGTGAAGACGCCTGTGCGTGTAATTGTTTAATGTGTACTTGATGTTGCATTCCAAGAAGCACACGATACTTCACAAATCAACCAACTGATTCCAATGGAATGGAAGCCACGACAATTGGAGCTGATGGATTTGTTGCAGCCTTCATCCGCCTTCACAGCCATTGAGTTTGAAGTAACTACGTCAAAGCAAATAATAATAAGTAAGAAAATAAGTACATAAATAATATTGAGACCATGAGTTGTAGAGTCTTTCAAAGTGACTCCACAGGTTGGAGAATCAGTTTAAAGTTCAAAGGACATTTATTGTCAAAGTATGTATACTAGATACAACCCTGAGATTCGTGTCCTTACAGGCAGCCATAAAACAAAGAAACCCAATAGAACTCATTAAAAAGATAGTCATACACACAATGTGCAAAATGATTAACAAATCATGCAAACAATAAAAGTAAGTTCATGACAGTGAGTGCACAGGCCCGAAGCCAGTCATCAATGCAGCCCATTCAGGAATGCATCATTTGTAGGCCACAGCCTCAGTTCAGCGCAGAAATGAGTAAACCTCAAGGAACAGTGAGCTGAACACCAGCCCATGCATCACCTCCAACCCTGACCGTGACATTTTCAGTGTTGAGGTGAGTAAAATGATCTATGCTGATTCAGGAGCCGGATGGTTGAAAAGGGCCTGACCCGTTCCTGAACCAGCCGATGATGTGGGATCCAAGGGTCCTGTATGCCAAACCAGCAATACATCCTGCTGTATTTTCCAAGCATAGTTATACCACCTGCAAGTTGGAAACTACCCACTTACAGCATATCATAAAACAGATAAAATCCAGTCAGGAAAATTATACACTTCAGTTTATTGCCAACAAGCAGTGAGAAGCTGTGATTCTTGTGCAATCAAAGGTAACTTCCTCACCAATAACATGCAAACATCACCAGTTACTGCCAGCTATACGACCAATGGATCAGACACGACAGGAATACCGACACAGTGCCACTCCCTGTTCCCCCATCCTGACGTGGAAAACAGTCGCTGTTCTACAGGAATACTGACACAGTGCCACTCCCCGTTCCCCCATCCTGACGTGGAAAACAGTCGCCGTTCTACAGGAATACTGACACAGTGCCACTCCCCGTTCCCCCATCCTGACGTGGAAAACAGTCGCCGTTCTACAGGAATACCGACACAGTGCCACTCTCCGTTCCCCCATCCTGACGTGGAAAACAGTCGCCGTTCTACAGGAATACCGACACAGTGCCACTCCCCGTTCCCCCATCCTGACGTGGAAAACAGTCACCGGTCTACAGGAATACCGACACAGTGCCACTCTCCGTTCCCCCATCCTGACATGGAAAACAGTGACCGTTCTACAGGAATACTGATACACTGCCAATCACTGATCCCTCATCCTGACTTGGAGAACAGTCACCGTTCTACAGGAATACTGACACAGTGCCTCTACCCGATCTCTCATCCTGACTTGGAAAACAGTGAGCGTTCTACAAGAATACTGATAAAGTGCCATTCCCAAATCCCATCATCCGGACTTGGAAAACAGTGACAGTTCTACAGGAATACCGACACAGTACCATTCCCTGTTCCCCTCATCCTGACTTGGAAAACAGTGACAGTTCTACAGGAATACAGATACAGTGCCACTATGTGATCCCCTCTTGCTGACTTCAAAAATAGTCATAATTCTACAGGACTACCGATACACTGTCATTCCCTGATCCCCTTATCCTGACTTGGAAAACAGTGACCATTCTACAGGAATACCGACACAGTGCCTCTCCCGGATCACCTCATCCTAACTTGGAAAACAGGAATACCGATATAGTGCCATTCCCTGATCCCCTCATCCTGACTTGGAAAACAGTGACCTGTCATGGTCCTGTTTGGCAATTTCCCATCTTGCTATTATCTCCTTAGGCCTTAATCCCCTCGTGTGATTTCCAGTCATTCCCAGTTCCACTAAGTACAGCACTCCTGGTTCCCATTGGTGAACATAGGATAAAACTCAGGCGGCACAGCCATGCTTTGCCAGTTAGATGGTCAACTCTAGTGTGAGTAAACCTTGTTTCCTGATTCCTTGTGACAGTTAGTTCTAAGCTCCACATCATTTCCTGGATACTCTATGTAAACCTTGTCTCCATGTAAAGACTCTCCTGGATACTGGTTCCCTGTTCACGGCAGTGCTAACACCTCACTACTCTATCTCCGTGCCTGTGTCCTGCACTTGGGATCATCCTCAGCCTTGTCCTTGCAACAGAATGAACTGGCCAGAATGAACCCAGTGGCAATGGACCCCATGCAACAGGCCCTCGCCAGCCAAGGCTACCTACTGGGCGCCCATGACCAACTGCTCCGAGAGGTCATGGAAAACCTTCATGCGCTGTCCATGAATGTGAGGAAGGTCAGTGAGCACGTTGACCGGGTATCCGCTTCCCTAACTCTGTCCCTTCCAAGAACCCCGACGGACCAAACCGCACAGCCTGGTATGGCTACGCCCCCTGGATTGGCAACACAATCCCCTCGAGAGCCGTACGTACCCAAACTGGAACCCTACACTGGGGACCTAGGGAACTGCTGGGCCTTTTTATTATAATGCTCTTTGGTCTTTGAGCTACAGCCATGTACGTACACCTCGGACAGATCAAAAATCGCATACATAATGGGGCTGTTACGAGGGGATGCCTTGGCATGGTCCACCGCGATCTGGGACAACCGACCAGAGGTCTGTTTCTCCTTCCCCTTCTTCGTCTCCGAAATGAGGAAGGTCTTTGAACTGCCCATTCGTGGTAAGGGCGCCGCTAAGCGCTTGCTCACTCTATCAGGGTTCGCGAAGAGTATCAAAATACTCCATCAAGTTCTGCACATTAGCGGTCGACTCTGGGTGGAATGATCAGGCACTACGGGAAGTGTTCCGACAGGGCCTCTCAGATGAGATAAAAGATGAACTGGCAGCGAGGGAGGACGTGAACAGCCTGGACTCTCTGATCTCTCTAGCCACCAATAATCAACTTCAAGAGCGTCTGAGAGAAAAGACCAGTCGCCCTGCTCTTCGGGTCAGCCCACGTCCCACCTTACCATCTTCAGCCAGCTTCCCTTCCCCAGCTGCTCCAAGTGTAGCTCCTTCTCCGACCATCCCCACTACCCTGGGGGAGGAACCGATGCAGCTGGGACGGAACCGTCTCTCCCCCGCCGAACGACTTCGGAGGCGGAGAGCTGGGAATTGTTACTATTGCAGCCAGTCGGGACATTTCCGGGATACCTGTCTTCTGCGGCCAAAAGGGAGGGCTCACCCGTAGAAAGGAGGACCCTGGTGAGCCAGACGACACTCCCTTCAGTCCCCCAGACCCAGATGCAGATCCCGTCTACCGTGAACTATCAACAACAGTCCGTGTCCCTATCCGCCTTGGTGGATTCCTTTACCGAGGGAAATCTGCTGGATGAGGACATAGCCTCCCGGGCCGGAATACCTCGGGAGCCATTAAGTACCCATCTGGAGGCCCGGGCGCTGGACGGAAAACTGCTGGCTCGGGTTGCCCACTGTACGCCACCCCTGACCTTGATTCTGTCCGGAAACCATCGAGAGGAGGTACAATTTAATTAATTATACTTTATTGTCGCCAAACAATTGGTACTAGAACGTACAATCATCACAGCAATATTTGATTCTGCGCTTCCCACTCCCTGGATTACAAATATTAAACATTAAAAATATTAAAAATAGTTAAAATTAGTAAATATTAAAATTTTAAATTATAAATCATAAATAGAAAATAGAAAAATGGGAAGTAAGGTAGTGCAAAAAAAAACGAGAGGCAGGTCTGGATATTTGGAGGGTACGGCCCAGATCCGGGTCAGGATCCGTTCAGCAGTCTTAACACAGTTGGAAAGAAGCTGTTCCCAAATCTGGCCGTACGAGTCTTCAAGCTCCTGAGCCTTCTCTCGGAGGGAAGAGAGACGAAATGTGTGTTGGCTGGATGGGTCGTGTCCTTGGTTATCCTGGCAGCACTGCTCCGACAGCGTGCGGTGTAAAGTGAGTCCATTCTCCTCAAGCCCCTGTTGGTCTAGGATATCCCTGGCTGAACCACCACAATCCTGACATCAACTGGTCTACCTGGAGGAGAGCCAGTTGGAGCCCGTTTTGCCACACCACCTGTCTGCGGTCGGCTCCATCCCCTAGGGAGGCTACTGTGACCCCGCCTGTCTTGGAACCCCTCCACTTGTCCTGAGTCCCTGCAGAATACCATGACCTGCGACAGGTATTCAGCAAACAACGGGCTCTTTCCCTGCCTCCACACCGCCCATATGATTGCACTATTGACCTTCTCTCCGGGGCCTCGTTACCCACCAGTCGTCTTTATAACTTATCCCGACCGGAGAGAGAGGCCATGGAGAAATACATTAGTGAGTCCCTCGTAGCGGGCATTATTCGACCTTCATCCTCCCTGGGGGGCGCCGGTTTCTTCTTTGTAGAGAAGAAGGATGGGTCGCTTCATCCCTGTATTGATTACTGAGGCCTAAACAACATGACCATTAAAAATAAGTACCCACTGCTCCTCATTAACTCGACATTTGAAGCACTTCACGGAGCCACCATCTTCTCGAAGCTGGACCTTCGTAACGCCTACCATCTGGTCAGGATGAGGGAGGGGGACGAGTGGAAGACAGTCTTTAATGCACCTTTGGGCCACTTCGAATACTTTCTCATGCCGTTTGGCCTCATCAATGCCCCCGCCGTTCTTCAAGCCCTAATTAAAGCCCCTGAGGGACTTTATTAATCGCTTCGTGTTCGTCTACCTAGATGATATCTTAATATTTTCTAGCAGCCCCCAGAAACACATTCACCATGTCCGTCTCGTCCTCCAGAGACTGGGAGAACAAGTTATTTGTGAAGGTGGAGAAATGTGAGTTCCACGTTCCCTCGGTCAGCTTCCTGGGCTACATTATCGAGAGCGGACAGAAGAGGGCAGATCCCGAGAAGATCCGGGCAGTGGAAGAATGGCCCAGACCCACGACCCGCAAGCAACTTCAGCGGTTCCTGTGGTTTGCAAACTTCTATCGCCGATTTATCAGGGATTACAGTCGGGTGGCGGCACCCCTTACCCAATTTACCTCGCCTACCACA
This sequence comes from Mobula birostris, assembly GCF_030028105.1. Lineage (NCBI taxonomy): Eukaryota > Metazoa > Chordata > Chondrichthyes > Myliobatiformes > Myliobatidae > Mobula > Mobula birostris. The sequence goes on along the minus strand of NC_092389.1, from coordinate 44,251,977 downwards.
CCTTTCTGTTGGGACTCCGAGGCTGATTCAGCATTCACCGACCTGAAGAGGCGGTTCACAACCACCCCCATCCTGGTCCAACCGGACCCCTCCCGTCAATTCATTGTTGAGGTTGACGCCTCTGACTCCAGGGTAGGAACAGTCCTGTCCCAACGATCAAGTCTGGACGAAAAGCTTCATCCTTGTGCCGCCTTTCCTCGCCGGCTGTCCCCCACCAAGCGGAATTAAGACGTGGGGAATCGGGAACTACTGGCGGTCAAGCTAGCATTGGAGGTGTGGAGGCACTGCCTGGGTGGGGTGGAACACCCGTTTATTGTTTGGACTGATCATAAGAACCTGGGATATATCCAGACCACCAAATGTTCGCACTCCCGCCAAACCTGTTGGGCATTATCTTTTGGATGGTTCAAGTTTTCCCTCACATACCATCCAGGGTCCAAGAACGGGAAACCTGACGCGCCCTCTCGCCAATACAATTCCAAGGAGTACAATTCCATCCCTGAGACCACCCTCCTACCATCCTGTGTGGTGGCAATCCTCACTTGGGAGATCGATTCCGTAGTAAATGAAGCCCGATGGATAACCCTGACCCCGGCAATGGACCCGCTGATTGCCTTTTTGTGCCTGTTTCCATCAGATCTCAGGTTCTCCGGTGGGGGCACACATCTCGGTTCGCCTGCCAACCCGGGAGTGATTGAACCCTGGCTCTCCTGAAAAGACGCTCTCAGTGGCCTTTCATGGAGGTGGACTCCCATTTCTATGTCTCTGCATGTTTCGTCTGTGCCCGTGGAAAAGCCTCCCATCGGCCACCTGCGGGATTACTTCGTCCCCTACTGTCCCTGGTCGTCCCTGGTCACACATCGCTCTGGACTTCGTCACCGGTCTACCCCCTTCACACGGAAACACCACCGTACTCACCATGGTAGACCAGTTCTCCAAGACGGTGCACTTTGTAACCCTCCCTAAACTCCCTTCTGCTCAGAAAACCACAGACCTTCTCATCCGCCATGTCTTCCGCCTCCACGGAATCCCCGCGGACATCGCCTCTGATCAAGGTCCCCAATTCATCTCGCAGGTATGGAAGGCCTTCTGTCAAGCCTTAGGTGCCTCGGTCAGCCTGTCATCCAGCTTCCACCCACAGATGAATGGGCAAACGGAACGGGTCAATCAGGACTTGGAGGCGACGCTACGTTGTATTACAACCAACAACCCGTCTACCTGGAGTGACCACCTCGCGTGGGTTGAGTATGCCCACAACCCTCTGGTTAGTACTGCCATTGGAAGGTCTCCCTTCAAGTGCTCCCTTGAGTACCAACCCCCCTGTTCCCCGCGCAAGAAGAGGAGATTGCGGTGCCGGCTGTTCAGGCCCATATTGATCGGTGCTGCAAGGCTTGGGAGGACACACACACGGCCCTGCTCAGATCAGCCAATCACAGGAGGATTGCCGATCGACACCGGACTCCTGCGCCTGATTATTGACCTGGGCAGATGGTGTGGCTTTCATCCAAAGACATCCCTTTCAAAAACGAGCCTAAGAAACTCGTCCCTCGCTTCTTGGGACCTTCCCAGGTCGAAAGTATCATCAACCCCACAGCAGTCCGACTTAAACTACCAAGATCTATGCACATCCACCCTACTTTTCATGTTTCCCAATTAAAATCACTTTCCGTCAGCACCTTGTATCCTCCGACCGAAACCCCTCCGCTTGGATCATCGATAATCATCCCGCATACACCGTCCGGCCGCTACTAGATGTGCGCCGTCGGGGCAGGGACCTCCAATACCTCGTCGACTGGGAAGGGTACGGCCCAGAGCAGCGTTCCCAGGTTCCCCACTCCTTCATCCTGGACCCCTCCCTCATCCAAGACTTCCATTGGGACCATCCGGACAAGCCCAGAGATTCGCCTGGAGACTCCCCTTGTGGCGGGGGGGGGGGTGTTTACTGTCATTGCCCCATCTGGCAATTCCCCATATTGCTATTACCAACTTAAATTGGGCTTTAATCCCCTCGTCTGATTTCCAATCATTCCCAGTTCCACTAATCACAGCACTCCTGGTTCCCGTTAGTGAACATAGGATAAAACTCAGGCAGTACAACCATCTGGAGCAGAGGGTGGTGGTAATGCACCATTAAGCTGGATGCCAACTGCTGTAAAATGACAGTCAGTCAGTTTGTTGGTTGACTCTAGTGTGAGTAAACCTTGTTTCCTGATTCCTTGGGACTGTCAGTTCTAAGCTCTGTGTCATTTCCTGGAAACTCTATGTAAACCTTGTCTCCGTGTAAAGACTCTCCTGGATACCGGTTCCCCATTCGTGGCTGTGCTAATGCTCCAAGGCTCTGCCTCCGTGCCTGGGTCCTGCACTTGGGTTCGTCCTCAGCCTCGTTGTTGCAACATGTCCATTCTATAGGAATGCTGACATAGTGCCATTGTCTGATCCCCTTATCCTGACTTGGAAAACAGTGACTGTTCTACAGGAATACCGACAGAGTGCCACTCCCTGATCCCTCATCTTGACTTGGAAAACAGTGACCTTTCTTTCTTTGTTGCTTTATTGGAATCCCACAACATCACTCTCGTGGGGCCTTCACCACACACACTGCAGTTTGCCAGAAATTTAACCTTCTGCCACTTTTACAAATGCCTGAAGTATCAAGAATCAACTTCATTCACCATATACATTTACATTGATTTGGATTTTGCTGTGGTGTTTTGATCAGAGTGCAGCATGCAACCACAAACAACATTCAACAATTACAATAAGAATTACATGAAAATTAAACTTACAGACTAAAATACAGATATGGAATAAAATGTGCATAAAAACATAAATATCAGCATGTATTTACAATGTCAACAACATTATAAAAAGTGGTTTGAAGTGTTTCCATGCAGTGCCATTACTGAGGTCATGGTTGGAGGACTGACTGATGGTTCTGGGTCTGTACTCACTGGAATTCGGTGGGGATCTCTTTGAAACTTACCTATTGACTGTTGAGGGCCTCAATGAGTAGATGTGGAGAGGATGTTTCCAATCGTGGAGAAGTCTCGGGCAAGGTGGCAGGGCCTCAGAGTAGAGGGATATCCATTTAAAAGGGAGATGAGAAATTTCTTCCGCCAGAGAGTGGTGAATCTGTGGAATTTAATGCCACAAGCAGCTGTAGAGTGATTGGGTATATTTTAGTTGGAGGTTGTTTAGTCAAGACATCAGGGGTTACAGGCAGAAAGCAGAATATTGGGGCTGAGAGGGAAAATGAATCAGCCATGATGAAATGGCACAACAGGCTCGATGGGCTAAATAGCCAAATTCTGCTCCTTGGTCTTATAGAATGAGGAGGAGGTGACGTTAGAATGAGTGATCAGATTAACTGCCTGGGGGAATAACTTTTAAGATAATGTGAAGTTTCTGTTTTAATAGCCTGATAGCACTTTCCAAAAGGGAGCTTTTGGAAAAGGCAGTTTGTTGGATGGGTGGTATCAATAAAGCCTTTTTTCCTGTCAGCTTCTTTGTCCTAGACACATACAAATCCTGCAGTGATGGGCAATATCTGCAATATCTGTTGAATATCTAACATTTCAGAAATATTTGCGTTTATATAAAATTTGATTAAGCATTGTTTGTTTGGGTATTTCACTTTGGGATATATGTAAAAATACATGAATTGCATATGTTATGATGCTACCGCATGATATGTGCGTGCCTCGCTTATAGTAATCACAAAGTTAGACTCACGTTTCAGATTCCCCTGTCTTCCTTTGAAATAGTTTAATGTTTTGAAGCTACAAAGCTTAACATCGCAGAAATGACTCACCAACAAATTTCATTGGAGGTAGTCTCTGGGTTTTGTTCTATGTGAGCCGTGTTCAGTTGAGACAACGATAGTGATGACACATCATCTTCAATCTCTCCGGGCCAGGGAGACGTCATTAAAAAATGAGATTTATGTGCTGCTGCTCTCTGCCTCTGACACTAAAAGTACAAATGAGAGAAGCATTGAAAATGTCTGTGTTACATTCCACTAATACTCAGCCAATTGACTCTCACAGTCTAGACTTCGCAAAAAAAAAGAGGGCAAATTTGGACAAAATACCAAAGCCTCAGAGATAAGTTTTCTTTATTTCTCACATGTACATCGAAACATTGTGAAATGCATCAATTGAATTGAACTGAACTGACTTTATTTCTTACAAAAGTGGAGCTTAGGAGGATGATGGTGCCTAACGGTAACTCCTTTGCTCGCATCCTCGGAAACAGCTCTATTTCTATCTTTAGTATCTCTATTTTTTCCTTTCAGTGTTCTTTTGAAGACTCTGACCTGGAGTTACACGCTGACTTTGGTTCTTCGCGGGAATGGGACCCACTCTCGGGGTCTCACCACTGGCCGCTATTCGATATGCCAAGGACGCAGCCTAGAAGACCAGTTCACCTTTGGGATTCTAGGATTTCATGGCTCTGGAGGTGGGCTGACTTGATGTCGGTGCCTCCGCAGGAAATTGGTGTGTCATGGGAGACAGAAGATCGAAAGCAGTAGCTGGCTGCTGGCTGTGTGCCCAGAGACCTGAGTTCTTTGGGCACAGAGCTCGGAAAAAGTCACGCAACAGACTCTTAACATCACAAACCAGTGAGTTGTTTGTTATGTCTCCCCTCTTGCTGTGAAACGGGGACACTTCTTACTCCCTTATTAGGGAAAGAGAGAGCCTGTGGTATGTCAAATTACCGGGTGAACGAGTAGTCTTTGGGGTACTACAAGTCTGTGTCTTTATTGATGCTTTGCTGCACGCTTGAGTGCTCGGTGGGGGAAGCCGATGCTTATTTTGCTGGTGGGGGGGGTCTTCACTCTGCAGCTGCTCACATGTGGGAGCAGGGTGCTGGGGGGCTTTGGGGTTCTAACATTTAACTGTCATTCATTCCTTGGAGCACACCTCTGTTTTCGTGGATGGTTGTGAAGAAAAAGAATTTCAGGATGTATATTGTATACAATTCTCCGACATTAAATGTACCTTTGAAACCTTTGAAACATCCTTCACATACATGAGGAGTAAAAATTTTTACATTACATCTCCATCTAAATGTGCAATGTGCAATCATAGTAATTTATAATAATTTATAATAAATAGAACAGTCAATGTAACATAGAAATGCACTCAGATCAGCATGAGTTCATCAGTCTGATGGCCTGGTGAAAGAAGCTGTCCGGAACCTGTTGGTCCTGGCTTTTATGTTGCAGTACCACTTCCCGGATGGTAGCAGCTGGAATAGATTGTGATTGGGGTGACTCGGATCGCCAATGATCCTTCAAGCCCTTTTTTCACACCTGTCTTTGTAAATGTCCGGAATAGTGGGAAGTCCACAACTACAGACGGGCTGGGCTGTCTGCACCACTCTCTGCAGGGACCTGCGACTGAGGGAGGTACAGTTCCCATACCAGGTAGTGATGCAGCCAGTCAGGATGCTCTCAATTGTGCCTCTGTAGAAAGTTCTTAGGATTTGGGGGCCCATACCAAACTTTCTCAACTGTCTGAGGTGAAAGAGCCGCTGTTGTGCCTTTTTCACCACACAACTGGGTATGATGCGAAGAAATTTTTTTAGTCAGAGGGTGGTGAATCTATGGAATTTGTTGCCACGGGCAGCAGTGGAGGCCAAGTCACTGGGTGTATTTAAGGCAGAGATTGATAGGTATCTGAGTAGCCAGGGCATCAAAGGTTATGGTGAGAAGGCGGGGGAGTGGGACTAAATGGGAGAATGGATCAGCTCATGATAAAACGGCGGAGCAGACTCGATGGGCCAAATGGCCGACTTCTGCTCCTTTGTCTTATGGTCTTATGGTACAGACCACGTGAGGTCCTCAGTGATGTGGATGCCGAGGAACTTAAAGCTGTTTACCCTCTCAACCCCAGATCCATTGATGTCAATAGGGGTTAGCCTATTGTACTACCAACTGTATGTTTCAATGTCTCAAACATAGATCTTTCAATGACCTGAGGTGATTGGGTCCATGAGCCCATGGACACCAACTCATAATTCCTTTATCAAGCCATTCATTTACTTCAGTCTTTCCAGTAACTTTACGTCCTTGCACTATACTGCTGCTGTATAACAGCAACAACACAGTGATTCAGTGATAATGAATCTGATTCTTTTTTCAGATCAGTCTCTTCAGGGGTGGCACGGTCGTGTATCAGTCAGCGCGACGCTTTGCAGCACCAGCTGTAAGATTGGGGTTCAAATCCTGCTACTGACTGTAAGCAGCTGTAAGGAGAATTCCCCATGACCACGTGGAATTCCTCCGGGTGCTCCGGTTTCCACACGCATTTCAAAGAAGTACGGGTTAGGGTGAGTAGGTTGTGGGCATCCTTGGGCATGCAGAAGCATGCCAACACTTGAGAGTTACCCCTAGCACATCCTTCTTGATTTAATTTGATGCAAATGATGCATTTCACTGTATGGTTCAATGTACATATAACAAATAAAACCAATCTATCTTTATCTTATGTCCTTGCACTGTACTGCTGCCGCAAAACAACTAATTTCGTAAATTCTAAGTGAGTGATAATGAATATGATTCACTATCTTCAGAAGAAGAGAGAAATTTTTGATACATTGGAACAAAATTGAAAAGAGTTGCAAGAGGAACAAGCAGTACCTCTGAGTGCTGGCTTTTATATGCAAAGTCTAGTTGGTAACTACGTATTTCAAAGATGGTCATTAACTTTCCTTACATGAGTAGGAATTATTTATTTATTGACATACAGCATGGAATAGGCTTTTCCAGCCCTTCAAGACACACTTTCCAGCAATCCCCTAGCCTAATCACAGTACCAGTTAGCCTACCAACCAGTAGGTCTTTGGAGGAAACCTACACAGCCATGGGGAGAACAAACAATCTCATTACCGGCAGCAGTGGGAGTTAAACCCGGGTCGCTGGTACTGTTGTGCAAACCACTACGTTACTGCGCCGCCCATCGTGAATACAGCTACCAAACAATTGGAATATTTGTCTTTCAAACTAAAGCTTCTAATCAGTCTTCAAAGTTCAAAGTAAATTTATTTTCAAGGTATGTATATGTCACCATAAACTACCTTGAGATTCATTTCCTTGCAGGCATTTACAGGAAAATATAGAAATACAATAGAATCAATGAAAAACTACACATAAACAAAGGCTAACAAACAACCTATGTGCAAAAGACACATAAAAAGACTGACAATCTATCAACGTGAAAAAGAAAAGAAAATGCCTTAAAGATCACTGCATTTTCTTTCTTCAAACATGCTTTTCATGATGTTTAAATTGTACCTAAACAACCCAAACAAAAGAGGAAGTCAATGCAATTTCTACAATGTTTTCCATGATGATTGCTAAGAATGGAAATGTTTCGGCAAACTCACTCAGGCAAAGAGAGAACCAAATGGAAGAATTTGTTGAGGTGGCAATGAAGGAACCAGATGAGCTGAGAGTCAGAACGGCTATTAGGGATCAAATGTCACAACACCATCAAACGTGAAGGAATTCCCTTTGGATCCAGGAGGTTCACCAGGCCAATTTGGAGCATGAAACATGATTATAAACCGGTGCCATTACGCACACTGTTAACCAACATGATCTTAAAGATGAAGGAACAACTGCCGCTTTGTCTGACAGTGATTAATCACCCAAAACAAACCTTGAAAAAGAAACAGGTCGTAACAGCATTGTGAAAAGTGGCAGGATGGTGGGGTCACTGCACAGAATTGGAAAAAGTTGCAGAAATGTGAAAATTTCACCTCCGCACCATCGAGAACATCTTCTAAAGGCAACGCCTCAAAAAGGTGGCATCCACCATTAAGGACCCCTGTCGCTCTGGGCATACCCTCTTCTCATTGCTACCATCAGGGAGGAGCTACACACTCCACATTTTAGAAACAGCTTCTTGCCCACTGCCATCAGATTTCTGAATAGACTGTGAACACATGTACATTTCATCACTGTACATATGTTTCCTTTTTTGCAACACACATCAAAGTTGCTGGTGAACACAGCAGGCCAGGCAGCATCTCTAGGAAGAAGTACAGTCGACGTTTCAGGCCAAGATCCTTCTTCAGGACTAACTGAAGGAAGAGTTAGTAAGGAATTTGAAAGTTGGAGGGGGAGGGGGAGATCCAAAATGATAGGAGAAGACAGGAGGGGGAGGGATAGAGCCAAGAGCTGGACAGGTGATTGGCAAAGGGGATATGAGAGGATCATGGGACAGGAGGCCCAGGGAGAAAGACAAGGGGGGGGGGAACCCAGAAGATGGGCAAGGGGTACAGTCAGAGGGACAGAGGGAGAAAAAGGAGAGTGAGAGAAAGAATGTGTGTATTAAAATAAATAATGGATGGGATACGAGGGGGAGGTGGGACATTAATGGAAGTTAGAGGAGTTGATGTTCATGCCATCAGGTTGGAGGCTACCCAGATGGAATGTAAGGTGTTGTTCCTCCAACCTGAGTGTGGCTTCATCTTTACAGTAGAGGAGGCCGTGGATAGACATGTCAGAATGGGAATGGGATGTGGAATTAAAATGTGTGGCCACTGGGAGATCCTGCTTTCTCTGGCGGACAGAGTGTAGGTGTTCAGCAAAACGGTCTCCCAGTCTGCGTCGGGTCTCGCCGATATATAGAAGGCCACATTGGGAGCACCGGACGCAGTATATCACCCCAGCCGACTCACAGGTGAAGCGTCGCCTCACCTGGAAGGACTGTCTGGGGCCCTGAATGGTGGTAAGGGAGGAAGTGTAAGGGCATGTGTAGCACTTGTTCCACTTACAAGGATAAGTGCCAGGAGGGAGATCAGTGGGGAGGGATGGGGGGCACGAATGGACAAGGGAGTCGCGTACTGAAACGTCGACTGTACCTCTTCCTAGAGATGCTGCCTGGCCTGCTGCGTTCACCAGCAACTTTTATGTGTGTTGCTGGAAGTTCCAGCATCTGCAGAATTCCTGTTGTTTGCGTTTTCCTTTTTTGCTTTCTTTTTCCACTACTTATTTAATTTAACTTTTATATGTCTTATTGTAATTAATTATTTTTGTTATTATATATTGCTATCTGCTGCAAAACAAAATATTTTACTACATATGCCAGTGCTTAAACCTGATTCTGATTCTGAGGATCAATAGCAAAGACTTGCCATTTGAGAATTTCTTCCGCTGTGGGACATATCTATCCTGCGCCTTATGAACTATTCCCAGAAACTTCAGCCATCTCTGCTCTGCCGTCATCCCTGCCAGTATCCTCCTCCACCTGGGTAAGCTCCTCTCTCATGCCTCTGTAGGTCCTTCTATTCCATTGCGATATTGGTACATGTGACTTATGCTTCTCCCTCTCAAATTGCAGTATGAATTCTATCATATTATGATCACTATCTCCTAAGGGTTCCTTTACATTAAGCTCCCTGATATGATCTGGGTTATTACACAACGCCCAATCCAAGATAACTTTTCCCTGAGCAGGCTCAAGCACAAGCTGCTCTAAAAAGCCATCTCATTTGCATTCAACACATTCCCTCTCTTGCAATCTGACACCAATCTAGTTTTCCCAGTCCCCTTGCATATTGAATTACAATGGTGTCATTCCCCTTGTTACATGCCTTTTCCAACTTCCTTTGTGATCTCACCCCCACATCTTGACTGCTGCTTGGAGGGCTATATACAATTCCCATAATAGTATTTTTACCCTTGCAGTTTCTTAACTCCACCCACAAAGATTCAAGATTCTCTGACCCTATGTCACTTCTTCTAAAGACGTAATTCCATCTCTTACCAACAGAACCACACCACCGCCTATGCTTTCCTGGCTGTCCTTTCGATACAAAGTATGTCCTTTGATGTTAAGCTCCCATCTATGGCCTTCTTTCAGCCACGACTCAGTGATGACCACAACGTCATACTGACCGATCTGTAATTGCACTACGAGTTCACCCACTTTATTCCAAATGCTACTTGCATTTAAATACAGCATCTTCAGCTCTGCATTCTTCGCCCTTTTGAATTTTGCCTCTGCAGTACAATTTAGCTCTTTGCACTTTCTGTATTTGTACCCAATTATTGACTTGTCTCTCCTTACATTCATATTATACCCATCATCTAGTTGTAAACCTGCTGGCTCATCCTCAGCTCTATTATACTGGTTCCCAACTCCCTGCCATATTAGTTTAAACCACTCCCAACATCTCTCATAAACCTGTCTGCAGTAATATTGGGTTCATGGGTTCAATGTCCATTCAGAAATCAGAGGGGAAGAAGCTGTTCCTGAATCATTGAGAGTGTGCCTTCAGGCTTCTGTACCTCCTATCTGATGGTAGCAATGAGAATAAGGCATGACCTGGGTGATGGGGGTCCTTAATAATTGATGCCACCTTTTTGAGGCATCACTCTGGGAAGATGTTTCGTGTACTGCGGAGGCTACTGCTCATGATGGAGATGACGCTAAGTTTACAACTCAGTGCATCTTACTTTAATCCTGTGCAGTAGCACAACCCGCGCCCCCCCACAGACCAGATAGCGATGAAGCCAGTTAGAAAGCTCTCCACAGTAGATCTGTAGAAAATTTCAAGTGTTTTTTGTGACGTTCTAAATCTTTTCAAATTCTAAATGTAATTTAGCCGCTGTCATGCCTTCTTTGTAGCTGCATTGGTATGTTGGGACCAGGTTAGATCCGCAGAGATATTGACACCCATGAACTTGAAATTGCTCACTCTTTCCACTTCTGATCCCTCTATGAGAACTGGTGTGTGCTCCCTGGTCTTGCTCTTTCTGAAGTCCACGGTCAGTTCTTTAGTCTTTTTGATATTGAGTGCAAGGTTACTGCTGTGATACCACTCAACTAGATGATATATTTTTGCTTCTCTCCGTCCTCTTGTCATCATCTGAAGTTCTGCCAACAATGGTTACATTGTCAGCAAATTTATAGATGGCATTTGAGCTGTGCCTGGTGTAGAGACAGTAGAGCAGTGGGCTAAGCACACATTCCTGATGTGTGCCAATGTTAATTGACAGTAAGTTGGAGATGTTGTTTCCGATCTGCACAGATTGTGGTCAACTGGTGAGGAAGTCGAGGATCCAGTTACAGAGGGAAGTATAAGGAGCCAGGTTCTGGAGTTTTTTTTATCAGAATGTAGGAATGATGGTGTTAAGTGCTGAGCTATTATTGATAAACAGTATTTGTATTGTCCAGGTGATCCAAGGCCGTGTGACAGGCTGATGAGATCATGTCCACCATAGTCCTTTGTGGCAATAGGCAAATTGCAGTGGGTTATATCTGAGTTACAAAGAGAGGCTGGGCAGGCTGGGATTGTTTTCCCTGGAGTGAATGTGGTTGAAGAATGACTTTATAGAGTTTTGTAAATGATCAGAGGCATAGATAAAGTGGAAAGTTATAATCTTACAGTTAAGGCTTTATAAGGCAATGGTCAGACCGCACTTGGAGTATTGTGAACAGTTTTGTGCCTCTTACCTAAAAAAAAAGTTGTGATGGCATTGAAGACATTCCAGAGGTTCACAGGAAAGATCCCAGGAATGAAAGGGTTAATGCATGAGGAGTAATTGATGGCTCTGGGCCAGTACTCTCTGGAATTTAGAAGAATGAGGGGGTAATCTCATTTAAACCTATTGAATATTGAAAGGCCTAGATAGAGTGGATTTGGAATGGTTGTTTCCTGTAGTGAGGGAGTGTATGTCCAGAGGACACAGCCTCAGAATGCAAAGACATCCCTTTAAAACAGAGATGAGGAAGAATTTCCTAGGCCAGAGGGTGATGAACTGTGGAATTCATTGCCAAGATGGCTGTGCAGCTGTGAAGGTCAAGTCATTCGATATACAGTATTTAAGGTGTAAGTTCATAGGTTATTGATTAGTAAGAGCGTCAAAGGTTACATGGGTAAAAAAAGAGAATGGGACTGAGAGGGACAATAAATCAGCTGTGATAAAATGTCAGAGCAGACTCAATGGGCTGAACAGCCTAATTCTGCTCCTATATCTTATGGTCTTAAGATCTAATGGTTTTTTCCTGAGGTTGAAGGTGTGTAAAACTAGAGGACATAGATTTAAGGTGAGAGGAGACAGGTTTAAAGGGGATCTGGAGGGAAACTTTATCACACAGAAGGTGGTGGGTTGATGGAACGAGCTACCAGAGGCAACTGTGAAGATGGGTATGAATGTAATGCACATAAATGGAAAATTCTTAAAGGGGTAAGAGCCAAATGTGGGCAAATGAGACTAGCTTGAATAATCAGAATCAGGTTTACCATCATTCAAGATTCAAAATTTCTTAATGTCATTTCGAGTGTGTGTGTGTGGCCTCCGTCAGTCATAGTCGACCATGGGTACTGCCCCTCTGGTGGTCACTGGTTTGTCAAGTCGTGCTTGCAGAGGTCCTTGAAGCGAAGCTGGGGTCTACCAATGTTCCTCTTGCCTGTTGCTAGTTCACAAATGTACTAATAATAATAAATACTTTATTGATCCTGAGTAGGAAATTCTTTTGTTACAGCAGCAACATTTAAAAACACACTTAGCAGACTTAACTAATAATAATATACACAATAGTAATTTACCAATTTGCAATAATCATGTACAAAATAATAAAACAGAGACTATTGTACTATGACGTATGTTCTCCTGTTGCACCAAGATGAACTGTCGTATATGCTTATTGCATTTGGTAGGAAAGATTTCCTGTAACGATTCCTGTAACGACAGCGGATCTGAACGAGCCTATTTGAAAGGATGCTCCGCTGCTTATTCAGTAGGTCAAGGAGAGAATGTGCCAGATTGTCCATAATGGATAACAGTTCATTTAGTGACCTCCTCTCCACTGCTAACTCAAAAGAGTCCAGGTTGTAGCCGAAGACGGATCCAGCCTTTTTGATGAGTTTATTTAGTTTTTTTGCATCACCAGCACTGATGCTGCTCCGCCAACTTAAAGCCACAAAGTAGACTACATTTGCTACAACAGACTAGTAAAAGATCTCCAACGTCCTGCTGCACTCATCGAAGGATCTCAGCTTCCTTAGAAAATAGAGTCTGCTCATCCCCTTCTTGTAAACAGCCTTGGTGTTGGTTTTCCAGTCAAGTCTGTTGTCAAGCTGAAAACCAAGTATTTGTACTTCTCCACCACCGCAATTTCTTCTTCCAGAATGTATAAGGAGAACAAAATAATTGTTTCTCCAGATCAGATGCAGCACAAAAAAAACCACACACACCAAGATAAAGCACACAATAATTTTAAAAGACACAAGAAACAAGAAATATAAATACATAAGATAACTTATATACATAGATTGATTATATGTCCATAAAGTGACGCTAGGACAGGAGTGTCTATATCTACAGTACCATGCACTGTGTACACATACATCTATTGATGCTTCTGGACACATCTTCAGTGATGTTCCTGGAATCATCGGGTGTTTCGGGTCTTTCAACATCATACAACCTCCTCCAGGTGACCCAGCCGGGGCTGATCAGACCCCAGTTTGTGTCCAGATGGCTAGCTACTTATGACTCCATGGTTGCCCTCTTTTGAGCCACAGCCATCTTGAGGCCCTCTCTGCCGCATCGGTGGTACTGCAGATGGCTCTCCTCTTCCTCTCTCCCTCGATGCCCAAAATGCTGAAGGCTCTAACTAAAGAATGGGCTACGAATCCCCTACAACCAACCTCCACTGGGAGACACCTCGCTCTCCATCCAGCCTGCTGACAGTTGCTGACCAGACCTGCGTACTTGGAGAGCTTCCTTTCAAAGGCCTCCTCCAAGCTATCTTCCCATGGGACTGTCAGCTCCAGCAGCACCACTTGCTTCGTCGACTCAGACACTAGGACAATGTCTGGTCACAGGGTGGTGGCTGCGATATGGTTGGGGAACTTCAGCTGCCCTTCGAGGTCCACCAACAGCTGCCAGTCGCTTGCAGAGGTCAGAATGCCTGCAGATGTTCTTTTGGCAGGTATTGGCTGCTCCCCAGCTCTGACAAAGGCAATGGTCTGCTTGGTGGGTCGGGACTGTTTCACCCACTCAACTCCTGCGTTGACGACTTCAACGATGGTCTTCAGGACCTGATCATGCCTCCACCTGTACCGTCCCTCACCAAGTGCCCTTGCACAGCCGCTGAGGATGTGCTCCAGGGTTCCTCGCTTGGAGCACAGTGGGCACGCAGATGACTCTGCCTTGCCCTATGTGTGCAGGTTTGATGGGCTTGGAAGCACATCGTACACTGCCCGGATGAGAAATTGGATGCGGTGTGGTTCGGCTTTCCAAAGATCAGCCCAGGACACTTTCCTCTCAACCGCATTCTCCCATCTTGTCCAAGCTCCCTGTGGCTTCATTCCCACTGCCTTGCAGGCTCTCATCTCCTCCACTACTGCTCTCACCTCCTCCTGAACTAGACGATGCCTTTCCTTCCCTCTGGTGTCCATTTGGGGAGTTGGAAAGGATCCTAGCCCAGCTCGGCCTTGTGTGACCACTCCCACCAGCCTCCTGTGACGCAGCCTCGCCCCTGCCTCCTGAACAGCTTCCTCTGCCCTCCACTTCCTGCCAGTACTTACTTGGATCCCTGCTCTAGCCACCTTTGGGTCACTGTAGCACTTCTCTGGCTCTTGTTACCTTGAATTCTTCCTCCAAGGACTTGAAGGGCAGTTGCAATCTCAGCTTCCTTAGAAAATAGAGTCTGCTCATCCCCTTCTTGTAAACAGCCTTGGTGTTGGTTTTAGTCAAGTCTGTCGTCAAGCTGAAAACCAAGTATTTGTACTTCTCCACCACCGCAATTTCTTCTTCCAGAATGTATAGGGAAAACAAAATAATTGTTTCTCCAGATCGGATGCAGCACAAAAAAAAACACACACACCAAGATAAAGCACACAATAATTTTAAAAGACACAAGAAACAAGAAATATAAATACGTAAGATAACTTATATACATAGATTGATTATATGTCCATAAAGTGACGCTAGGACAGGAGTGTCTATATCTACAGTACCATGCAAAAGGCTTAGGCATAAATATATAGCTAGGGAATCGAAGACTTTTGCATAGTGCAGTAGTAATTTTATGTCTTGCACTGTACTGCTGCAAAAAGAAACAAATTTCATGACATATGTGAGTGATGATAAACTTGATTATAGTATATAAAGAGTAAAAGACAGGTGAGAGTAGATATAGGACCGATAGAAAATGATGCTGGAGAAATTGTAATGGGAGATAAGGAGATGGCAGAGGAACTGAACGAGTATTTTGCATCAGTCTTCACTGAGGAAGACATCAGCAGTATACCGGACACTCAGGGGTGGCAGGGAAGAGAAGTGTGCGCAGTCACAATTACGACAGAGAAAGTACTCAGGAAGCTGAATAGTCTAAAGGTAGATAAATCTCCTGGACCAGATGGAATGCACCCGCGTGTTCTGAAGGAAGTAGCTGTGGAGATTGCGGAGGCATTAGCGATGATCTTTCAAAAGTCGATAGATTCTGGCATGGTTCCAGAGGACTGGAAGATTGCAAATGTCATTCCGCTATTTAAGAAGGGGGCAAGGAAGCAAAAAGGAAATTATAGACCTGTTAGCTTGACATTGGTGGTTGGGAAGTTGTTGGAGTCGATTGTCAAGGATGAGGTTACAGAGTACCTGGAGGCAGATGACAAGATAGGCAGAACTCAGCATGGATTCCTTAAAGGAAAATCCTGCCTGACAAACCTATTACAATTTTTTGAGGAAATTACCAGTAGGCTAGACAAGGGAGATGCAGTGGATGTTGTATATTTGGATTTTCAGAAGGCCTTTGACAAGGTGCCACACATGAGGCTACTTAACAAGATAAGAGCCCATGGAATTTCGGGGAAGTTACACACGTGGATAGAGCGTTGGCTGATTGGCAGGAAACAGAGAGTGGGAATAAAGGGATCCTACTCTGGTTGGCTGCTGGTTACCAGTGGTGTTCCACAGGGGTCCGTGTTGGGGCCGCTTCTTTTTACATTGTACGTCAATGATTTGGATTATGGAATAGATGGCTTTGTGGCTAAGTTTGTTGATGATACGAAGATAGGTGGAGGGGCCAGTTGTGCTGAGGAAACGGAGAGTCTGCAGAGAGACTTGGATAGATTGGAAGAATGGGCAGAGAAGTGGCAAATGAAGTACAATGTTGGAAAGTGTATGGTTATGCACTTTGGCAGAAAAAATAAACGGGCATACTATTATTTAAATGGGGAAAGAATTCAAAGTTCTGAGATGCAACGGGACTTGGGAGCCCTCGTACAGGATACCCTTAAGGTTAACATCCAGGTTGAGTCAGTAGTGAAGAAGGCGAATGCAATGTTGGCATTCATTTCTAGAGGAATAGAGTATAGGAGCAGGGATGTGATGTTGAGGCTCTATAAGGCACTGGTGAGACCTCACTTGGAGTACTGTGGGCAGTTTTGGTCTCCTTATTTAAGAAAAGATGTGCTGACGTTGGAGAGGGTACAGAGAAGATTCACTAGAATGATTCCGGGAATGACAGGGTTAACATATGAGGAACGTTTGTCCGCTCTTGGACTGTATTCCTTGGAGTTTAGAAGAATGAGGGGAGACCTCATAGAAACAATGCGAATGTTGAAAGGCATGGACAGAGTGGATGTGGCAAAGTTGTTTCCCATGATGGGGGAGTCTAGTACGAGAGGGCATGACTTCAGGATTGAAGGGCGCCCTTTCAGAACAGAAATGCGAAAAATTTTTTTTAGCCAGAGGGTGGTGAATCTATGGAATTTGTTCCCACGGGCAGCAGTGGAGGCCAAGTCATTGGGTGTTTTTAAGGCAGAGATTGATAGGTATCTGAGTAGCCAGGGCATCAAAGGTTATGGTGAGAAGGCAGGGGAGTGGGACTAAATGGGAGAATGGATCAGCTCATGATAAAATGGCAGAGCAGACTCGATGGGCCGAATGACCGACTTCTGCTCCTTTGTCTTATGGTCTTATGGTCTCGTGATTCTGATATGGGTCTCTAATGTGGACTGAGAGTGGGAAGGGTGCAGGGAGAAGGGAACCATGGTTGGAAAAAGGGAAAGAGAGAGGGGAATCATGGTTAGAAAAAGTGAAAAGGAGAGGGGAGGGAGCAGGAAGCACCAGAGAGACATTCTGTAATGATCAATAAGCCAATTGTTTGGAATCTAATGACCTTGCCTAGTGTCTCAGGGCTGGGTGTGTCTGCACCCATTCTACCTACCCCTCCCCTGCAAGTCCTTCTTTGCCACCTGTCCCATACCCCTCACTCGCTGCTCCACCCTTTCTATTTCCAAAATTTTTGCAGATTTAAAAACTCGCTCTCTGCTCCACATTGACAAATACGTTACTGTGCAAAAATCTAAGGCATCTTAGCTATATGTATGTGCCTAAGACCTTTGTACACTGCTGGATCAAAATGAAAGAGAAGTAAACAGAGCTGTGTGTAAGGTGACTCTGACCGGAGATGATAAAGTAGTGGTGGTGTGGGGTGTGATGGGGGTGGATGAAATTACAGTATCTCAATCACCTTGAATGGGTTGGATAAAAGGGCCTGTTTCTCTGCCATATAACTCATTAATTTCTAAATATCAATAACTCGTGACTGTGTGTCTTACAGCAGTGGTGTGGGAGCAAGGATCTTACTGTTAAATCCCAGTACAAGTTAGCCCAGGGACAGGAATAAAAGGAATGGAGAAGCCTCACAAACTTAGCTGTCCAGAGAAACTCCTATTCATCTCACGTCTGCTACAAGATGGCATACAAGCTGTAACCTTACCCAAATGGTCCACAACCATCCCAATCTCGAGAGCCTCAGTGCTGAATAATGTCAAGCTAGTCTGAGTTATTACGCAAAACCCTTCCTGGTGTTTTTCACTAATAACATTGAAAGATAAAAAAAGTAGTTTTATTTGTGAAATTCACATCTAAACTTCGAAATACTCGAAACAGAGGGTGAAATGCGCCAACACAGTCCAAGAAAATGCTAGGGGCAGCCTGCAATTGTCGCCATGCTTCAGGAACCAACATAGCATGCCAACAACATACTAACCCTAGCCCATACATCGTTGGAACGTGGGAGGAAACTGAAGCACCTGGAGAAAACCCACGCTGTCATGGGGAAAACATACAAACTCTTTACAGACAGCAGTGGGAATTGAACCCAATCACGATTGCTGGCACTTTAATGTTCTGCTAACCACACTGCTTGTCCTTCACAACCTGACCTTGCTGCATATACTGCTTCTTGTCCTTCTACTGCAGGGTACTTTGTCTGTGGTATCTAATGTTGTGGATCTTCCCCTTTTATGTCCTCCTTAAAATTTATCACACACAAAAGATTGAACGATTTCCCAGCAATATATCATTCTGAAAATAATTTGCCACCTCAGTCAATGGTTGTCTACACTGAATACCAGTTTTTCCAAACACCATAATTACTAAATTATTGAATACTGAATGGCCTACATAGAGTAGACATAGAAAGGATATTTCCTATAGTGGGATAGTCTCGGATCAGAGGGCACAGCCTCAGAATAGAAGGATGTCGCTTTAAAACAGAGATGAAGAGGAATTTCTTCAGCCAGAAGGTGGTGAATCTGTGGAATTCATTACTACAAAACAGCTGTGGAGGCCAAGTCATTGAGTGTATTTTAAATGAAGGTTGAGATATTCTCAATTAGTAAGGGTGTCAAAGGCGACAGAGAGAAAGCAGGAGAATGGGGTTGAGAGGGGTAGTAGGTAATCCAGCTTGGCCTCCTCCAGAAGTCCCCAGCATCCCAGATATCAGTCTGCAGCCAATCCAATTCACTCCAGGTGATATCAAGAAACAGCCAAAAGCGCTGGATACTGCGAAGGCCATGGGCCCAGACAAAATCCCGGCAATAGTCCTGAAGACTTGCGCGCTACTAGCCAGGCTGTTCCAGTACAGCTACAACACCAACATCTACCCGGCAATGTGGAAGAATGCCCAGGTATGTCCTGTACACAAGAAACAGGACAAATCCAACCCAGTCAATTACCGCCCTATCAGCCTGCTCTCAATCATCAGCAACGTAACAGAAGGGGTCATCGACAGTGCTATCACGCAGCACCTACTCAGCAATAACCTGCTTACGGATCCCAGTTTGTGTTCCGTCAAGGCCACTCAGCTCCTGACCTCATCATCTCCTCGGTCCATACATGGACCCAAAGAGCTGAATACCAGAGGTGAGATGAGAGTGTTAGCCCTCAACGTCAAGGCAGCATTTGACCGAGTATGGTATCAAGGTGTCCCAGCTAAAATGGAGTCAATGGGAATTAGGGGGAAACCCTCCACTGGTTGGATTCAGACCTGACACAAAGGAAGATGGTTGCGGTGGTTGGAGGTCAAGCATCTCATCCTCAGGACATCACTGCAGGAGTTCCTCAGGGAAGTGACCGAGGACCAACCATCTTCAGCTGCTTCATCAATGACCTTCCTCCCACCGTAAGGTCAGAATGGAGATGTTCGCAGATGACTGCACAATGTTCTGTACCATTTGTGACTCCTCAGACAGTGAAGCAGTTCATACCCAAATGCAGCAGGAGCTGGCTTGGGCTGACAGTTGGCTAGTAAAATTCGAGCCACACAAGTACCAGGCAATGATCATCTCCAACAAGAGAGGCTCTAACCATCGTCCCTTGACATTCAGTGGCATCACCATCACTGAATCCCCTAGTATCAATATCCTGGGGGTTACAATTGACAGAAAACTGAACTGGTCTAGCCATATAAACACTGTGGCTACCAGAGCAGGTCAAAGGCTCGATATCCTGCGGTATGTAACTCACCTCCTGACTCCCCAAAGCCTGTCCACCATCGACAAGGCTCAGGTCAGCAGTGTAATGGAATACTTGTCACTCGCCTGGATGAGTGCAGCTCCATCAACACTCAAGAAGCTCGACACCATCAGTACAAGGCAGCCCACTTGATTGGTACCCCTTCCACAAGCATCCAATCCCTCCACCATCGACAAACAATTGCAGCAGTGTGTACTATCTACAAGATGCACTGCAACAACACACCAAAGTTCCTCAGGCAGCACCTTCCAGACCCACGACCACTGCCATCTAGAAGGACGAGAACAGCAGGTACCTGGGAACACCACCACTTGGAAATCCCCCTCCATGTCTCTCACCATCCTGATTTGGAAACATATCGCCGTTCCTTCATTGTCGCTGGGTCAAAATCATGGAATTCCCTCCCTAACAGCACTGTGGGTGTACCCACACCTCAGGGACTGCAGTGGTTCAAGAAGGCAGCTCATCACCACCTTCTCAAGGGCAACTAGGGATGGGCAATAAATGCTGGCTTAGCTGGCGACACCTACATCCCGTAAATGAATAAATTAAAAAATCACCAATGAATGAGTGCCAGAGCAGACTCGATGGGCCAAATGGTCTAATTCTGCTCCTATGTCTTATGGTCTTAAATTCAAACTGTGATCTAAAGGTAGTTGGCAGAAATTTTTTTATAGTTTTTGGACTGTTTCCCACTGCTTTATATCTACTGAAATATTGAAGGAAGTTCATGTGTACTGGCTAGGCAGCACTCAGGAGTCATTGAGTACCATAACATGTTATTCGTTGGTTTAATTTTCAATGTGAAAGAAAGTCTAGCTGAACATAATGGACAGGTTAATTTAGTCTTCCACTTAACACCTGGAAGTGGTCTTGCCTGAATCTTTCATCCTTAGATTATAGATCATTAAGGAATGATAAGTGGTTTGAGCTGTTGCATCACTAAACAATTACTGGGAAAATGACAATTACTCTCAGCTGAAAGAAAGTATGAGCAGTTATAAAAATCTTTTCACATGCTGAGGATAAGACACAATGGAACTCTAAACAGTTCCCTCCACTGGGAGATCTGTTAGTCTGCCAAATGCTCCAGCCCCAAGCAGAGCCAATGAGTAAAGTAACTATTTTTGACAACTTCTGAGATGAGTTAACTCTTTACCTGGACAATGAGGACTACAGGGGACTCAGCAATCAATGCAAGCAAGATTAGATCCAACTATGAGAGGTATAGATAGGGTAGATGTTCAAAATAATTTTCCCATGGGAGGGACACTCTTTGTTCATCAGTGGTCCATGTGGGATGAGGTATTTCAGGGAAGAGGATCTTTGCTGATGGGCATATTGTGTTTCCCAAGATGATGGCTCTGGCCCACCCCAAGAGAGCATCAATGTGCTGAATAGGGTCATAGAAAAGTACAGCACAGAAACAGGCCTTTCAGCCCATTAGTCCTTCCCGAACTATGTAAGCTGCCGACTCCCATCAACCTGCACCTGGACCACAGCCTTCCATTCCCCTACCTTCCATGCACCTATCCAAACCGCTCTTAAACATTGAAATCTAGCTCACGTGCACCACTTGTGCTGGCAGCCTGTACCACACGTTCACAACACTTTGAGTAAAGAAGTTCCAAGTTAAGTCAAGTCAAGTTTATTGTCATTTAACTATATACATGTATATAACGTACAGTGGCATGCAGAAGTTTGTGCACCACTGGTCAAAACTTTTGTTACTGTGAATAGCTAAGTGAGTAGAAGATGAACTGATTTCCAAAAGGCATAAGGTTAAAGATGACACATTTCTTTAATATTTTAAGCAAGAAAACTTTTTTATTTCCATCTTTTACAGTTTCAAAATAACAAAAAAGGAAAAGGGCCCGAAGCAAAAATTTGGGCACCCTGCATGGTCAGTACTTTGTAACCCCACCTTTGGCAAGTATCACAGCTTGTAAACGCTTTTTGTAGCCAGCTAAGACTCTTTCAATTCTTGTTTGGGGGATTTTCACCCATTCTTCCTTGCAAAAGTTTTCTTGCTTAAAATATTAAAGAAATATGTCATCTTTAACTTTATGCCTTTTGGAAATCAGTTCATCTTTTACTCACTTAGTTATTCACAGTAACAGAAATTTTGACCAGGGGTGCCCAAACTTTTGCATGCCACTGTATATAACCATATAATGTTTATAGAAATGAGACAACGTTTTTCCGAACCAGGGTGTAAAGCACAGTAGTACACATAACACATGAAACTTATGAACGTAAGGATAAAATCTACAGATGAATCATAAATAACAAACTAAAGTGCATTAATATTAAATATTGTACCGGAACAAATTAACCATTGACACTTCGAATATGATGCAGCCAGGAGTTCAGACATCCAACGGCCTGGGGGAAGAAGCTGTTTCTCATTCTGACCGTTCTTGTTTTTATGCATCGGAGTCTCCTGCCTGATGGTAGAAAGTCAAAGAGGATGCTGGATGGATGGGTGGGATCTTTAACAATACTAAGGGCCCTACATTCACAGCGGTCCTGATAAATGTCCCCGATGGATGATAGGGACATTTGATCCTCTCAGCTGTTCTCACAGTCCTTTGTAGGGACTTCGGGTCCAATGCTCGGCTGCTCCCATACCAGATGGAGATGTAACTTGTCAGGACGCTCTCAATGGTGTTCCTGTAAAACACAATTAAGATGGGGAGTGGGAGCCTTGCTTGCCTCAATCTTCTTAGGAAATGGAGGAACTGCTGTGCCTTCTTGTTCAGGGAGATGATATTAAGGGACCAGGTGAGGTCATCCGTGATGTGAACTCACAGGAACTTGGTGCACTTAACTCTCTCTATGGAGGAGCCATGTATTTGCAGAGGAGGATGGTTCATCTGCACCTTCCTGAAGTCCACAATGATTTCCTCTGTTTTCTCCACATTCAGGTTAGGTTGCTCTCCTCACACCAATCCACCAGCCACTCCACTTCCTCTCTATGCTCTGCCTCATCACCGCGCTTGTTAAGGCCAACCACAGTTGTTCATCCACAAACTTGATGACACGGTTTGAGCTGAATCCTGGGATGCAGCCATGGGTCAGCAGTGTGAACAGCAGCGGGCTGAGCATTTGGCCTTGGCGAGTGTCAGTGCTCAGCATAATGGGACTACAGACAGTGCTGCCCACATGGACACTGACTGTGGATTTACTGTTAAGAAGTTCAGTATTGAATTGCAGAGGAAGGTGTTGAGACCCAGCAAGGACAGTGTCCCCACCAGTTTCTGGGGTACGATGATGCTAACCACCCAACTGAAGTCTATAAACAGCAGTCTAGCATTTGAGACCCCATTTTCCAGTTGGGACAGGACAGAGTGGAGGGCAAATTCTACTGCATCGCTGTGGATTGATTTGAGCAATAAGTAAACTAGAAAGGGTCCAGTGTAACACACATCAAAGTTGCTGGTAGACACAGCAGCAACTTTGATGTGTGTTTCTTGAATTTCCAGCATCTGCAGAATTCCTGTTGTAAGGGTCCAGTGTAGCCAGGAATAAGGCTTTAATATGCTCCATGACCAGCCACTCAAAGTATTTCATAATGGTTGATGTTAATCCCACCGGACAATAGTCATTTAAGCAGGATACTGTCACCTTCTTTGGCACTGGAGTGACGATTACCCACTTGAAAACAAGAGAGGACAATGGGTTATTCCAGAGAGATGTTGAATATGTCCTCCAGCTGGACTGCGCAGTCTTTCAGAACCCGACCTGGTATATTATCGGGCCCCACAGCTCTCCGTGGGTTGACTCTGGCCAGGGCCTTCGTCACCTTAGGTTCAGCCAGATGGGGTGTCTGCTCCCCTGGGGGGGGGGGGGGGAGGGGTGCCTTTAGAGAGATTAGCTCAAAGCACATAGAACCTGCTCACCTGCTTCTTGTTTCACAACATTTCGGAACAGCTTTCGAACGTTGTGGGCGTGCTACATTGGCACCGGAATGCATGGCGACACTCGCGGCTTGCCCTTTGCACATCCTTAGGTGTGTTGGTGATTAACACACATGGTGCGTTTCGCTGTTCCTTTCAATGTCAATGTGATCAATAAATCTGAATTTCAATCTGAATCTGATGCATAACCTTTTCCCCAGTGATTGCATCTTAAAAGAATCCTGACACAATGCTTTGGCATCACGTGTGCCTTGTAGCTTTGAGGAAACTTTAATCAAGTGAAAATCACTCTTGCACAGAAACCACAATGACGTATTCATGTCTGTGAAAGAATATTAACATCAATAAAATCCCTGCTGTGTATACTGAAAACTAAGCAATGTTAACTTGAGTTCAAGAACTGCAAGATAATGTTGCAGCTCTATTAAACTCTGGTTAGACCACACTTGGAATACTGTGTTCAGTTCCTGATGCCTTATCATGTGGAAGCTGCAGAGTGGGTGCAGAGGAGGTTTACCAGGACGCTGCCTGGACCCTTGAGCTTCAGTGAGCTAAGTCTTTTCTCTTTGAAGTGAAGGAGGATGGAAGTTAACTTGATAGGCGTGTGCAAGATGATAAGAAGCATTGATTGGGTGAATAGCCAGAGACTTTTTCCAAGGGCTGAAATTGTTACTATGAAGGGGCACAACTTCAAGGTAATCAGAGGAATGTATAGGGGGAGTATCAGAGGCAAGCGCTTAACACAGACAGTAGTGGAAGTGCAGAATGCCCTACCGGGGGAGGTGATAGAGGCAGATACATTAGGAGAATTTGAGAAACTCTTAGATAGGCACATAAATTATAGAAAAATTGAGGTCTATGTAGAAGGGAAGGGTTAGATTAGTCTTAGAGTAGGTTAAAGGGTCTTCACAACCTCATGGACTGAAGGGCCTATACTGTACTGCAATGCTCTATGCTCTATTTTCTATTTTCAGTGCTCTATCTTCTATTTTCTACGTTAATCTTTGTCTTCACCTGGATGATCTGTGAAATAGAAGTGAATTTCTATACAAACCAAACAAAGCAGAGATATTGATTCCAACACAATCCCTTTTTTGTCGAAAACGAGGATGAGGTGGAATGAGGTAAATTTTAATCCGTAAGTACGTCTTGAGTTCTTTTCAATTTTTGCCTTTGATTTTTGCTTGTCCTCAGATCAACAGAAAGGATGCCATGAAAATAAAAGAGTGCAGAGGAGATTTATGAGGATTTTGCTGGAATTTGAGGGACTAAGTTATGAAGAGAGTTTGAGCAGAATGGGACTTTTTCTCATTGGAGCGTTGATAAATGGCATGTGATTTTACAGAGGTGTATAAAATTATGAGAGGAATAGATAGGGTGTATGTGCAGTCTTTTACCTGAGAATGGGGAATTAAGATGGGCAGAATTTAAGATGAGAAGAGAGAAATTTAATAGGAACCTGGGAGACAACTTTTTCACCCAGAGAGTGGTCAGTGTATGGAATGAGCTCTAAAAGGTTGAGGCAAGTATATTAACAACAATTAAACGATATTTATAACTTCAAAACATTAAACGAATTCAAAAGAAGGCATGGGTGTTGGAATGCAGGTCTACTGTGTTTACTTATCATGTGGTAGCGTGATGGCATATGCAATTAACGTATTTATAATACAACCCATAATGAATTATTGAAACAGACAAGAATGCTTAATCAAACAACATTATTTACAAGATTACTCAAATATTACTTAAATATTACTTAAATATTGAATACACAACAGGAAGCTTGGTTAATTGGCTCTATGCCTGCACTCACTGGAGTTTAGAAGAATGAGGGAGGATCTCAGTAATATCTATTAAATATTGAAAGGCAAAAATAGAGTGGAGATGCAGAGGATGTTTCATTGTCACAGACAGCTGTGGAGGCCAAGTCATTGGGTATATTTAAAATGGAGCTTGATAGGTTCCTGCCCCACTGAACTCATATTTGCATACCTTGACACAGTTATCTACCTCCTACCCAAGATTCACAAACCTGCCTGTCTAGGTAGACCCATTATCTCTGCTTGTTCCTACGCTACTGAACTCATAACTGCATACCTCAGCTCAGTTATTGATCTTTTCAATAATTACAAGTTCCCTGGCCCCAAGCATCTTATTTTCACCATTGATGTCCAGTCCCTATACACCTCCATCCTCCACCAGGAAGGCCTCAAAGCTCTTTGTTTCTGACTAGACACCAGACCCAACCAGTTCCCCTCCACCACCACTTTCCTGCGTCTGGCGGAATTTGTCCTCACTCTTAATAATTTCTCCTTTGGGTCTTCCCACTTTCTTCAAACAACAGGTGCAGCCATGGGTACTTGCATGGGTCCCAGCTATGCCTTCCTTTTTGTCAGCTACATGGAACAGCCTATGTTCTAAGCCTACTCCCCCACTTCTCCTACACTACATCGAAGACTGCATTGGTGATACTTCCTGCACCATGCCGAGCTCATCAACTTCATCAACTTTGCCTCCAACTTCCACCCTGTCCTCAAATTTACCTGGTCCATTTCTGACACCTCCCTGCACTTTCTCAATCTCATTGTCTCTGTCTCTGGAGAGAGCTTATCCACTGATGTCTATATTAGACCCACTCACTCTCATGCTACCTGGACTATACCTCGTTCCACCCTATTACTTGCAAAAAATGCCATTCCCTTCTCTCAATTGCTCCATCTTATCATATCTGGTCTCAGGATGAGGCTTTTCTTTCTAAAACAAAGGAGATGTCCTCCTTTTCAAAGAAATCTGTTCCCCTTCCTCCACCATCAATGCTATCCTCAACTACATCTCTTCCATTTTGCATGTCTACCCTCAGCCCATCATCCTGTCACTCCACCAGGGATAGGGTTCCTCGTGTCTGCACCTACCATCCCACCAGCCTCTCTGTAATTCTCCGTAACTTCCTCCATCTCCAATGGTATCCCACAACCAACCACATTTTTCCCTCCCCCTCACTTTCTGCTTTCCGCAGGGATCGTTCCCTATGCAGCTCTCTTGTCCATTCATCCCTCACCACTGACACTTATCCTCAAATGCTATACCTCCTCTCTCACTACCATTCGGGGCCCCAAACAGTCCTTCCAGGTGAGGCAAAACTTCACCTGTGAGTCTGTTAGGATCATTTATTATGTTCAGTGCTCCCAGTGTGGCTTCCTGTATTTCAGTGAGACTCGACATAGATTGGGAGACTGGTTCACCAAGCACCTACGCTCCGTCTGCTAGAAAAAGCAGAATCTCCCAGTGGCCGCCAATTTTAATTCCAATTCCCATTCCCATTCCAAAATGTCAGTCCATGCCCTCCTCTATTGTTGCGATGAGGCTACACTCACTCAGGTTGAAAGAGCAACAGCTTATATTCCGTCAAGGAAGCCGCCAACCTGATGGCTTGAACATCGATTTCTCGAATGTCCGGTAATGTTCTCCCTTCACCATTCCCCATTCCCATTTCCCTCTTTCACTGAATCCCCTTACCTGCCCATCACCTCCCACTGGTGCTTCTCCCCCTTTACTTTCTTCTATGGCCTTCTGTCCTTTCCTATTAGATTCCCCCTTCTCCGGCCCTGTATCTCTTTCACCAATCAACTTCACATCTCTTTACTTCATCCTTCCCCCTCCCAGTTTCATGTATCACCTTGTGTTTCTCTCTCCCTTCCCCCCATTTCTTACTCTGACCTCATCTTTTTACCTCCAGTCCTGATGAGGGGTCTTGACCTGAAATGTTGACTACACTATTTTCCATAGATACTGCCTGGTCTGCTGAGTTCCTCCAGCACTTTGTGTGTTGCTTGGATTTACAGCACCTGCAGATTTCTCGTGTTTGTTGATAGTTTCTTGATTAGTAAGGGCATCAGAGGTTACTGGGCAGAAAAAAGGAGAACGAGCTTGAGAAGGGTAACAAATCAGCCATGATGGAATGGCAGAGCAGACTCAATGGGCTAAATAGCTTAATTCTGCTCCAATGTTTTATGGACTAGAGTAGTTGCTCCAAAGGCCCTGTCTCTATGTTGTGTGACTCACTGACTCTAACCTCTTGTTGCTTCTTTCAATGCAACAGCCCTCTATGTTTATTTACCACATGTGTCTGGCAGACTGACCGAAGTACATCTCAGATAAAATGGCTCTTTCACTTTTGTCATGGAAACCTGTGTTTGCCCTTCCTAAATAAGCACCCATTTGGCTCCTAGATTAAGCTGTTGGAATCTACAACTGTTCATCGATAGTTCTATAAAGAATCTTCATGAATTAGAGTCTGTATTGGACAAAGGACAGGTGAGAACCCTTGTAGCAAAATAGCTTCTTCAATGATCAACTCTCTCTAAATGAGAACCTCCATTTTCTACAGAGGACAACTTAGACAACAGATTTAAAAACACATCTGGTGTGCGTTGTTCTACAGAATACAGCTGGAACAATAAATCTACAACTGTTTTTATGTTGCTGTGATCTGGAGCCATTTTTGATACTTTCTGATTATTAAAATAATATTGAATAACAGTGAAACCTGCCACATGAAACTCACACAACAGGAAGCACATGGGCTGGCAGGGAATATCTGAGCTGCATCACACCCAATGTTATTTCGGCCAGAGTGAATTAAATCGGGTGTGAAATCAATGTTATGTCTCATCTCATCCATTTCATGATGTGGGGGTTAGATTTTAAAATTGGGTGTGAATTCCAAAACCTGCCTCATGCCTCATCATTGGTGTGTGTTCCCCGATGTATGGAGAAACATATTTCATCTGGGAGCTGAAATCCAACTCAGAGTTTGACAGATTGTGGTTTTACTTTAACTTTTGAGCCAAGCTCGGTCCACACACCCTGCTGTATTTAAACACCAGCTGACTGACACTGTGTAGAGGGAGAGGTCCAATAACTGCTTACAGTACACCAGAGCCAATGTGATATTGTACTGTAACTATCTGGAGAAGAAAAGTATGAGTAAAATAGTGTGATGCGGTGTTAGGACACCCAAGGTGGCCAAGCATATCTCAGTTTAGCTCTTGGAATTGACCATTAGCCCTTGAGAGTCCAATGACTCAGAATCAGATTTATTATCATTGAATTAGACACTCATTGGATATTTTTTGTTTTTTGCACCATCCTCTGACCTCTCTCATTAGCAAGATATTTTTCCCATAGAACTGCAGCTCATTGGATGTGTTTTTGCTTTTCGCACAGTCCTCTGTAAACTCTGGAGACTGTTTTGTGTGGAAATCCTAGGAGTTGCTGAGATACCCAAATCACCCCATTTGGCACCAACAATCATTCCACAGTCAAAGTCACTTAGATCACATTTCATCACATTCTGATGTTTGGTCTGAACACCAACTGAATTTTATGAACATGTCTGCATGCTTTTATGCATTAAGTTGCTGTCACATTATTGGCTGATTAGAAGAGGCCTCTGTTGCTCAGATTCAGTCAAGCTTGTTGCATCCTACCTGCTTAGATACGCAAGCCAGGACAGTATGATATGGAGAGCAAGGTGTTGCCTATGTAACAAGCTTTCCCTCTCCATGCATCTGATAAACCCAAAGGAACTGATACATTTTGGTACCAGCAGCGTTGCAGGAGTTGCCAGTCGGTGTTGAACTCAATGTAGGACTCCCATAGTGACTCCAGCTCCAAACATTTCCTCAGAGTTTACTCCAGAAGCCTTCCCCATGAGTGAGTATAGCCACAAGGCAGTGGAGGTTTGAGAGCAGAGTCTTCCTTCTCCTAGATGAGTTGGCTGACGAGCCCCATCTTCCTGAAGCGACTGATTTTAAGGTGTCAGTAACCCACCTTTGCCTCTTCTCCTGTCAGTAGAAACAGGTCCGCCGGGCTTAGTTGCCAAGCCACATGTGAAGGCTGGGAGATGGATCTGGTAGTGAGAGGCTATTTGAGACGCACACCACTGGAAGCATTTAATAGGTAGTGGGAGCTTGTCCCCATTACTATCCCCGGCAAGCCAACCTTCAGGAACCAATGATTAGCTGATCAGATATTTCCATTAATAGAGAGGTGTACAGGTGTACCTAATAAAGTGGTCTCTGAGTGTATGACGTGAAATTTGTGGCATTGTGGCAGAAGTGCAGTGCAAAGACGTAAAAGGTATTAGAAACGAACAGTGCAAAAAAAAACCCGGAAAGAATGAAGGTAGAGTTCATGGGTTCATGAACCATTCAGAAATCGGATGGCAGATGGGAAGAAGTGCTTTCTGAATCATTAAATGTGGTTTTTCAGGCTGCTGTTCATCCTCTCCAGTGGTAGTAATGAGAACTTACTTCAAAGATTGATGTTGAGTTGCACAAGTTACAAAGACCACAACCCTGATTCAGATTTATTCTGAGTCTAAACAACACAAAACAGATCTACCAGGATGAAAGTTGTCTGGCAGAGTGACTTATTTCAGTTACTGTTACAGCATTTGTCTCACCCGTCTTCACAAAGCTTTCATTGTGAATCTCACCACAGTTAGCATGATGCAATTACAGCTCAGGGTGGTGGAGTCCTGAGCAACATTCTGTCTAATTTTTTTACAGCTGCATCGACCAGCCATTGCTTTGATCAGGAACTTTTTACACAGCCTGAAAACTACGCGGTACTTTAAATGGTTTTTCTCGCAATTTGTATACTATGAGTATTTATACTTTACACTTCATTGTCGCCAAACAATTGGTACTAGAACGTACAATCATCACAGCGATATTTGATTCTGCGCTTCCCACTCCCTGGATTACAAATATTAAACATTAAAAATAGTTAAAATTAGTAAATATTAAAAATTTAAATTACAAATTATAAATAGAAAATAGAAAAATGGGAGGTAAGGTAGTGCAAAAAAAACCGAGAGGCAGGTCCGGATATTTGGAGGGTACGGCCCAGATCCGGGTCAGGATCCGTTCAGCAGTCTTATCACAGTTGGAAAGAAGCTGTTTCCAAATCTGGCCGTACGAGTCTTCAAGCTCCTGAGCCTTCTCCCGGAGGGAAGAGGGACAAAAAGTGTGTTGGCTGGGTGGGTCGTGTCCTTGATTATCCTGGCAGCACTGCTCCAACAGCGTGCGGTGTAAAGTGAGTCCACGGACGGAAGATTGGTTTGTATGATGTGCTGCGCCGTGTTCGCGATCTTCTGCAGCTTCTTTCGGTCTTGGACAGGACAACTTCCATACCAGGTTGTGATGCACCAGAGAAGAATGCTTTCGACAGTGCAGTTATAAAAATTAGAGAGGGTTTTAGGGGACAGGCCAAATTTCTTTAGTTTTCTCAGGAAGTAAAGGCGTTGGTGGGCCTTCTTGGCAGTGAACTCTGCTTCGTTGGACCAAGTCAGGTCATTTGTGATATTGACCCCGAGGAACTTAAAGCTTTTGACCTGTTCCACTTGCGCACCACTGATGTAAATTGGGTCGTGCGGTTTGCTACTCGTTCTGAAGTCAACAACCAATTCCTTTGTCTTGCTGATGTTGAGAGATAGGTTATTGTCTTCGCACCATACCACCAGGTTCTTAATTTCTTCTCTGTACTCAAACTCATCACTACCTGAGATACGGCCTACAATTGTTGTGTCATCAGCAAACTTATATATTGAGTTTGATGGAAACTTGGCTACACTATCATGGGTGTACAGTGAGTACAGCAGGGGGCTGAGTACACAGCCTTGTGGGGCACCGGTGCTCAGAGTGATTGTAGAGGAGAGCTTGTCCCCTATTTTTACAGCCTGGGTCCTGCCTGTGAGGAAGTTGAGGAGAATGAGGAAATTATAGATCGTAGCTACAGGGAGGTAGTTACGCCAAAGGAGCAGAGGACAGGAAATTGGGTCACTGTCAGGCGAGGGAAGAGGAAAGGGCAGGCAGAGCAGGGTTCCCCTGTGGCCATTCCCCTCAACAACAAGTATACCGCATTGGATACTGTTGGGGGGGATGACTTACCTGGGACTAGCTGCAGTAGCCGGATCTCTGGCACTGAGTCTGGCTCTGCAGTGCAGAAGGGAGGGGGGAAAAAGAGGAGAGCGGTACTGATAGGGGACTCGATAGTTAGAGGTGCAGATAGAAGGTTCTGTGGTCGTGACAGAGAATCCAGGATGGTTTGTTGCCTCCCAGGTGCCGGGGTCAAGGATGTCTCTGATCGATTGCATGACATTCTGAAGTGGGAGGGTGACCAGCCAGATGTCGTGGTGAATATCGGTACCAATGACATAGCAAGGAAGAGTGAAGAGGTCCTGGACAGTGAGTATAGAGAGCTTGGTAGGAAGTTGAAAAGCAGGACCTCAAGGGTGGTAATCTCAGGATTGCTACCTGTGCTACGTGCCAGTGAGGGTAGGAATAGGATGCTCTGGAGGAGGAACAAGTGGCTGAGGAACTGGTGTAGGGGGCAGGGTTTCAGATTTCAGAATCATTGGGACCTCTTCTGGGGTAGGTGGGACCTGTACAAGAGAGACGGGTTACACTTGAACCACAGGGGGACCAATATCCTTTCAGGGAGGTTTGTTAGTGCTATTGGGGAGGCTTTAAACTAGATTTGCAGGGGAATGGGAACCAGAGTGCCAGAGCTGACAGTGTGGCTGGGGTGAAAATAAATGATATTGAAAGTTTAAGCAAATCCGCTTATGGAAAGGTTGTGAGTGGTGGTAAAAATCTGAGGTGTATATATTTCAATGCTAGGAGTATTGCGGGGAAGGCGGATGAGTTGAGGGCGTGGATTGACACGTGGAATTATGATGTTGTAGCAATTAGTGAAACTTGGCTACAGGAGGGGCAGGACTGGCAGCTTAATATTCCAGGGTTCCGATGTTTCAGATGTGATCGAGGCAGAGGAATGAAAGGTGGGGGAGTAGCATTGCTTGTTAGGGAAAATATTACAGCAGTGCTCAGGCAGGACAGATTAGAGGGCTTGTCTACTGAGTCCTTATGGGTGGAGCTGAGAAACAGGAAAGGTATGGCCACATTAGTGGGATTGTATTACAGACCACCCAATAGTCAACGAGACTTGGAAGAGCAAATCTGCAGAGTGATAGCAGGTAACTGCAGGAAACATAAAGTTGTGGTGGTAGGGGATTTTAATTTTCCATACATTGATTGGGACTCCCATACTGTTAGGGGTCTAGATGGTTCAGAGTTTGTAAAATGTGTTCAGGAAAGTTTTCTAAGTCAGTATATAGAGGGACCAACTAGAGGGGATGCAATATTGGATCTCCTGTTCAGAAACAAATTAGGGCAAGTGACAGAAGTCTGTGTAGGGGAGCACTTTGGTTCCAGTGATCATAACACCATTAGTTTCAATTTGATCATGGACAAGGATAGATCTGGTCCTAGGGTTGAGGTTCTGAACTGGAAGAAGGCCAAATTTGAAGAAATGAGAAAGGATCTAAAAAGCGTGGATTGGGACAGGTTGTTCTCTGGCAAAGATGTGATTGGTAGGTGGGAAGCCTTCAAAGGGGAAATTTTGAGAGTGCAGAGTTTGTATGTTCCTGTCAGGATTAAAGGCAAATTGAATAGGAATAAGGAACCTTGGTTCTCAAGGGATATTGCAACCCTGATAAAGAAGAAGAGGGAGTTGTATGAAATGTATAGGAAACAGGGGGTAAACCAGGTGCTTGAGGAGTATAAGAAGTGCAAGAAAATACTTAAGAAAGAAATCAGGAGGGCAAAAAGAAGACATGAGGTTGCCTTGGCAGTCAAAGTGAAGGATAATCCAAAGAGCTTTTACAAGTATATTAAGAGCAAAAGGATTGTAAGGGATAAAATTGGTCCTCTTCAAGATCAGAGTGGTCGGCTTTGTGCAGAACCAAAGGAAATGGGGGAGATCTTAAATAGGTTTTTTGCGTCTGTATTTACTAAGGAAGCTGGCATGAAATCTATGGAATTGAGGGAATCAAGTAGTGAGACCATGGAAACTGTACAGATTGAAAAGGAGGAGGTGCTTGCTGTCCTGAGGAAAATTAAAGTGGATAAATCCACGGGACCTGACAGAGTGTTCCCTCGGACCTTGAAGGAGACTAGTGTTGAAATTGCGGGGGTCCTGGCAGAAATATTTAAAATGTCGCTGTCTACGGGTGAAGTGCCGGAGGATTGGAGAGTGTCTCATGTTGTTCCATTGTTTAAAAAAGGATCAAAAAGTAATCCGGGAAATTATAGGCCGGTGAGTTTAACGTCAGTAGTAGGTAAGTTATTGGAGGGGGTACTAAGAGACAGAATCTACAAGCATTTGGATAGACAGGAGCTTATTAGGGAGAGTCAACATGGCTTTGTGCGTGGTAGGTCATGTTTGACCAATCTGTTGGAGTTTTTCAAGGAGGTTACCAGGAAAGTGGATGAAGGGAAGGCAGTGGATATTGTCTACATGGACTTCAGTAAGGCCTTTGACAAGGTCCCGCATGGGAGGTTAGTTAGGAAAATCCAGTCGCTAGGTATACATGGAGAGGTGGTAAATTGGATTAGACATTGGCTCGATGGAAGAAGCCAGACAGTGGTGGTAGAGAATTGCTTCTCTGAGTGGAGGCCTGTGACTAGTGGTGTGCCACAGGGATCAGTGCTGGGTCCATTGTTATTTGTCATCTATATCAATGATCTGGATGATAATGTGGTAAATTGGATCAGCAAGTTTGCTAATGATACAAAGATTGGAGGTGTAGTAGGCAGTGAGGAAGGTTTTCAGAGCCTGCAGAGGGACTTGGACCAGCTGGAAAAATGGGCTGAAAAATGGAAGATGGAGTTTAATACTGACAAGTGTGAGGTATTGCACGTTGGAAGGACAAACCAACGTAGAACATACAGGGTTAATGGTAAGGCACTGAGGAGTGCAGTGGAACAGAGGGATCTTGGAATACAGATACAAAATTCCCTAAAAGTGTCGTCACAGGTAGATAGGGTCGTAAAGAGAGCTTTTGGTACATTGGCCTTTATTAATTAAAGTATTGAGTATAAGAGCTGGAACGTTATGATGAGGTTGTATAAGGCATTGGTGAGGCCGAATCTGGAGTATTGTGTTCAGTTTTGGTCACCAAATTACAGGAAGGATATAAATAAGGTTGAAAGAGTGCAGAGAATGTTTACAAGGATGTTGCCGGGACTTGAGAAACTCAGTTACAGAGAAAGGTTGAATAGGTTAGGACTTTATTCCCTGGAGCGTAGAAGAATGAGGGGAGATTTGATAGAGGTATATAAAATTATGATGGGTATAGATAGAGTGAATGCAAGCAGGCTTTTTCCACTGAGGCAAGGGGAGAAAAAAACCAGAGGACATGGGTTAAGGGTGAGGGGGGAAAAGTTTAAAGGGAACATTAGAGGGGGGCTTCTTCACACAGAGAGTGGTGGGAGTATGGAATGAGCTGCCAGACGAGGTGGTAAATGCGGGTTCTTTTTTAACATTTAAGAATAAATTGGACAGATACATGGATGGGAGGTGTATGGAGGGATATGGTCCGTGTGCAGGTCAGTGGGACTAGGCAGAAAATGGTTTGGCACAGCCAAGAAGGGCCAAAAGGCCTGTTTCTGTGCTGTAGTTTCTATGGTTCTATGGTTCTATGGTGAAGATCCAGCTGCAGATCTGAGTGCTAAGGCCCAGGTTCCGGAGCTGAAAATTGAAAGGTCACATACTGTTGATTTCATTTATTAATTGAAGGGTTATAATGAAATACAGTACAACTAAGAAAATCTTTCACACTTCATAAACCTTTTCTAGGTGCATCCAGTTCCAGCTGCACAGTAAAGATGTACCAGTAAGGAGGTTAATCGGCCATTGTAAATTGTCCTGTAGAAGGCTAGGGTTAAATAGGTGGGTCACTCACTGCATTATATCTCTAAGTAAATAAAAATAAAATGTTATAATCAGAATCAAAATCAGGTTTATTATCATCGGCAGACGTCATGGAAGTTGTTGTTATGTGGCAGCTGTACAATGCAATACATAATAATAGAAAAAAACTGAATTCCAGTAAGTATATATATATAAAATTGTTAAATTAAGTAAATAGTGCAAAAAAGAAAATAAAAAGTAGTGAGGTAGTGTCCATGGATTCAATGTCCATTCAGAAATCGGATGACAGAGGGGAAGAAGCTGTTCCTGAATAGTTGAATGTGTGCCTTCAGGCTCCTGTACCTCCTCCCTGATAGGACCAATGAGAAAAGGGCATGTCCTGGGTGAAGGGGGTCCTTAATGATGGACACCGCCTTTTTGAGGCATGTCTTGGATACCACGGAAGCTAGTGCCCATGATGGAACTCACTAAGTTTACAAATCTCTGCAGCTTACTTTCATCCCGTGCAGTACCCCCCACCCCACCCCATACCATACTAGAAATTTGCATGTGTCTTTGGTGACATAGCAAATCCTCTCAAATCTCTAATGAAATATAACCGCTGTAAATGTATGTGGGACCAGAACAATGCACACTGCAGAAATAACACTATGCACAAGTATGTTTGCTGAGACTATATTTGGAATATATATTCTAATCAGATATTTTTACAGATGCTGGAAATCCAGAGCAACATACACAAAATGGTGGAGGAACCCAGCAGGTCAGGCAGCGTTTCTACTTTTGTTTCATATTGAATCATTTCACTCTGTTGCTGAGCAGAGTTTGAAGGCAATATACTTCAGAGTCATAAAGTCATAGAGATACAACATGAAAACAGGCCTTTCAACCCACTGAATCCACGTTGAACATCGGCCCCCTATTTACACTAATCTTATATTGATCCCATCTTTTATTTTACCCACATTTTCATTTTCTTTCCCCCACTTCTATAACTAACGTACATACTAAGAGCAGTCCAGAGTGAGCAATTAACCCATCAAAGCATGCAACTTTGGGATGTACAGTGCTGTGCAAAAGTCTTACACACACATATATAGTTATACAGTATACTGTATACAGCTAGGGTGCCAAGGACTTTTGCATAGTATGGTATTTGTCAACATGGAGCAGAGAGCAAGTTTGTAAAACAGGCGGGAGCAAAAGATGTTGGGAATGGTGAAGGTGGAGCACCACGGGAGGGGTGTGGGACAGGAGGCAGAGAAGGAATGCCAGGGTAGGGGCTGGTGCGGGTGCAGACACACCCAGCCCTTAGACCCAGGCAACGTCATTTGATTCCAAACAACTGCTTTATTAAACATTACAAAATGTCACTCTGGTGACATCTTCCTGATCCCTCCTCCCTCCCTTCCCCTTTTTCCAACCATGGCTCCCCTCTCTCTGCCCCCCTCCCACTCTCAGTCCACAATAGGGAAGCATATCAGAATCAGATTATCATCACTCACATATGTCATGAAACTTGTTTTTTTTAGTGGCAACAGGACGGTGCAATACATACAATTACTACGTGCCTGAGGCTTTGTCACAGTACATTAGGAGGAAACCAAAGCACCAGGAAGATATCCATGCAGTGACAGAAAGATCGTGCAAACTCCAAATCGACAGCATCCTAGATCAAGATTGAATCTGGGTCGTTGGCATTGTGAAGTTGCAATTGTACGAGTAGAATCAATTGTTGCCTATTGGGCACATCTGAAACTCAGTGATTAAAATTTAACTCAACTATGCATTAGATTCCATCTGAAACTCATAATGAGGAAACAGAGCAAATGTGTCCTGAAGGATTTGGGCTTCTGAGCAATGGGATCTTTGTTACAATAATGGTATGAGAAGTCAAACCCACATAAACTTGGCAAGTTCAGTCACACTGGGCTACATCTGGGCTTAAATCACCGCGGTTTGGGAGAAGTGTAGTCCATAGAAATTGGCACAAATAGATTTTTATTTGTGCCGTAATTTTACCTGTGTGATTAGTTTTGAGCTAAATTTTGGCTTGATGTTGATCTCAGTTTGGGTTGGATCAAGGCTGGTTTACTCATTGGACTTGTTTGTTTAATCCTGAGACAAAAAATGTATTATATTGTTAGAAAATCCCATAACAGCATCTTCTGCTTAAACTAGAAACGAATATCATTTTTTTTTGAATTTGTATGCAATATTCCCATAAATGGATTAGATATTGATAAGGATGAATAATGTGCAAGAGTTCAAAAATATAAGTACTTTGCTTCTCAACACTCTGACATTAGAGGAAGGAGCATCAGTAGGAGATTGTAAAAAAGTATGGCTTCACTCAAGATAACTACAACCTTGCTGTAAGGTTTGGTGGTTGCTGTGCCTTAATGACCCAGAGAGCTATGCTGCCTGAAGTCAGGGCCTTGTGCTTTGACTCTTAGTGGGATCACCCATGCAAAACAGGTCAAAGGGTAGAGGCCAGACTAAGAGTGGGCCACCGGTTCTCGAGATTCGGGGGTTGCTCAGGGCTAACAGCCCTAAATGGTAAAAAAACAAATTGTTACAAAAATTGCAATGAAGAATCCTTTTACATCTGAGTGTGACAGTATTCTTGGCCAAGGGCAAACAATGATGGAAGACCTTCATTGCTGTCCTAAGTACCAATGGTATAATGGGCTGTAAGCAACTGTAATGCCCTGGTTAAAATTTTTACTGCTATGCTGTAGGTATTTTATCTTAGTCATTCTGTAAGAGCAGTCTGTTTTGCTTTTAACATGTTTGGGTTTGAGCTGAGTTAAGGGGCTTTGTGGTTCAACTTAGGAATGTTGTGTCAGCCAATCAGGATGGTGGAATTAGGAAAAGATTCTGGAAAATGCTGGGCGGAGAGGTTTTGGTGACAGGCACTGGTGTGGGTCGAGATCTTTTTGGCAGGAGCTTGGAGAAAACAGGAGGAAAAGTGGCTGAGGATGCCATCCCTGTTGCACAAGGTGCTTTGTGCAGATTATTGGTTTCAAGGAGGAAGGACCAATACAACCGTGGAGGAGTCCATTTGTTCAAGACGGCTTGCGAGTGACATTCGGAAGGTGGTATGTGATTTCACGCAGACCAAGGGTCCAGCGCATGAGTTAAAGACAACTTCAAGATGAGCTCCAACTTATGTGCACATTTGGACTGGGTTAACTGTAATGGGCATATAAAAGTTGCTGGTGAACGCAGCAGGCCAGGCAGCATCTCTAGGAAGAGGTGCAGTCGACATTTCAGACCGAGGTCTCGGCCTGAAATGTCGACTGCACCTCTTCCTAGAGATGCTGCCTGGCCTGCTGCGTTCACCAGCAACTTTTATGTGTGTTGCTTGAATTTCCAGCATCTGCAGAATTCCTGTTGTTAACTGTAATGGGCTTTTTTTTATTTTTTTCCTTTTCTTTTCCCTACTAGCTGTTCAATAAAGCTGACATTTGTAAATATACTTACTTTATAATTGTATGCAGCGTATGATCTGTTATTTCTTGCTGACAGCTAACTGCATAGGGGCTGTAGTTACACAGATCGAGGTTCAGGTGGGCGGGACATCCCAACTTCCTGGTTTTGGTGGGAAGTCATACTGACCCTAAACCTACGGAGTTTGAGAAAAGTAGTTTTCTCACCACTGCATCCGGTGGCTGCTCACAAGGGGCTAATGAGCCGCATCTCTCGAGATGCCTGGTAATAAAGAGGTTTCATAAGTATTCAAGAGCTGCTGAAATATAGTGTCATGTAGTTCTTTGCAACATATACAGAGGTACTCAGTGGCAACATTGGGAGGCGCTGGACATCTCCAAGCAGAAAGAACTGGATTTGCATTTCACTCCAAATTAAATGGATTCAGATCAGGAGAAGCAGTTACATCATCTGGGATTCATAGAGTAATATAATCATAGAGTGCTACAGCACTGATAATCATAGTCATACTTTATTGATCCCGGGGAAATTGGTTTTCATTACAGTTGCTCCATAAATAATAAATAGCAATAAAACCATAAATAATTAAATAGTAATATGTAAATTATGCCAGTAAATTATGAAATAAGTCCAGGACCAGCCTATTGGCTCAGGGTGTCTGACCCTCCAAGGGAGGAGTTGAAAAGTTTGATGGCCACAGGCAGGAATGACTTCCTATGACGCTCTGTGTTGCATGTCGGTGGAATGAGTCTCTGGCTGAATGTACTCCTGTGCCCAACCAGTACATTATGTAGTGATGGGAGACATTGTCCAAGATGGCATGCAACTTAGACAGCATTCTCTTTTCAGACGCCACCGTCAGAGAGTCCAGTTCCATCTCCACAACATCACTGGCCTTACGAATGAGTTTGTTGATTCTGTTGGTGTCTGCTACCCTCAGCCTGCTGCCCCAGCACACAACAGCAAACGTGATAGCACCGGCCACCACAGACTTGTAGAACATCCTCAGCATCGTCCGACAGATGTTAAAGGACCTCAGTCTCCTCAGGAAATGGAGATGGCTCTGACCCTTCTTGTAGACAGCCTCAGTGTTCTTTGACCAGTCCAGTTTATTGTCAATTCGTATCCCCAGGTATTTGTAATCCTCCACCATGTCCACACTGACCCCCTGGATGGAAACAGGGGTCACCAGTACCTTAGCTCTCCTCAGGTCTACCACCAGCTCCTTAGTCTTTTTCACATTAAGCTGCAGATAATTCTGCTCACACCATGTGACAAAGTTTCCTACCGTAGCCCTGTACTCAGCCTCATCTCCCTTGCTGATGCATCCAGCTATGGCAGAGTTATCCGAAAACTTCTGAAGATGACAAGACTCTGTGCAGTAGTTGAAGTCCGAGGCGTAAATGGTGAAGAGAAAGGGAGACAAGACAGTCCCCTGTGGAGTCCCAGTGCTGCTGATCACTCTGTCGGACACACAGTGTTGCAAGCACACGTACTGTGGTCTGCCAGTCAGGTAATCAAGAATGCATGACACCAGGAAAGCATCCACCTGCATCGCTTGTCAGCTTCTCCCCCAGCAGAGCAGGGTGGATGGTGTTGAACGCACTGGAGAAGTCAAAGAACATGACCCTCACAGTGCTCGCTGGCTTGTCCAGGTGGGCGTAGCCACGGTTCAGCAGGTAGACAATGGCATCCTCAACTCCTAGTTGGGGCTGGTAGGCGAACTGGAGGGGATCTAAGTGTGGCCTAACCATAGGCTGGAGCAGCTCCAGAGCAAGTCTCTACAGGGTCTTCATGATGTGGGAGGTCAATGCCACCGGTCTGTAGTCATTGAGGCCGCTGGGGCATGGCGTCTTCGGCACAGGGACGAGGCAGGATGTCTTCCACAGCACAGGAACCCTCTGGAGCCTCAGGCTCAGGTTGAATACATGGCGAAGTACTCCACATAGCTGAGGGGCACAGGCTTTGAGCACCCTGGTACTGACACCATCCGGTCCTGCAGCCTTGCTTGGGTTGAGATGTTTCAGCTGTCTTCTCACCTGTTCAGCTGTGAAGCCCACCGTGGTGGTTTCGTGTGGGGGAGGGGTATAGTCATGAGAGCAGGGTGGGGGACAGTGAGGAGTGGTAGGAGGGGAGAGTGGAATATGTTGGTTGGGGACCGACAACAGATGGCTCATGTGGGGGATGGGCAGGGGCCACAATGTCAAATCTGTTAAAGAACAGGTTAAGTTCGTTGGCCCTGTCCACACTGCCTTCAGCTCCTCTGTTGCTAGATTGCCAGAACCCAGTGATGGTCCTCATCCCACTCCAGACCTCTCTCATGTTGTTCTGCTGGAGTTTCCACTCAAGCTTCCTCCTATACCTGTCTTTAGCCTCCCTGATCCTGGCTTTCAGGTCCCTCTGTATTGCCCTCAGCTCTTCCCTATTTCCATCTCTAAACGCCCTCTTTTTAGCATTCAGGATGTCCATAATGTCCTTTGTCACCCATGGCTTGTTATTTGAATAACAAAGGACAGTTCTTGGTGGAACAGGCCATTCAGCCCATTTAATAAGTGTAGAACTGTTATTCTGTCCATTACCCCATACTTGGACCACAGCCCTCCATACGCCTCCCATCCATGTATGTATCCAAACTTCTCCTAAACATTGAAACCAAACCCACATCCACCACTTGTGCCAGCAGCTCATTCCATACTCTCACCATCCTCTAAGTGAAGAAGTTTCCTCTTAGTTTCCATTAAATATTTCATCTTTCACCCTTAACCTATGACCTCTAGTTCCAGTATCTTTTAACTTCAGTAGGACAAAGACTGCTTCCACCTACCCTTTCTGCACCCCTCATAATTTTGAATAGCTCTGTCGAATATCCCCTCATTCTCCGATGGTCCAGGAAGTAAAGTTCTAACCTATTCAACCTTTCTCTATAACTCAGTTTCTCAAGGCAAAAACTACGTCGACTCAGGCCTAGGGGGCCAGCATCAGGCACGATGACAGACTCTCCACTTCTCCCTCTCCGTCATCAGTGTGTTCAGTTCATCTACATTAGCCGCGCCGCTGTCTTCCAGGAGCGTGTTGACCATAGTCTTGGGAGGGCGCATAGGGTTCCTCATCAAGGCAACTTACTTGTAAATTTTCAGGGAATGAGATGGACATTTTCCAAAATATTTCATGCTGTTTTAACCTGGCAGGCTCTCCCACCACCAAGGACATGCTACCTTCCCATTTCTACCATCTGGGAGGAGGTACAGAAGCCTGAAGATACACATTCAATGTTTTGAAACAGCTTCTTCCTCTCTGCCATCAGATTTCTGAACAGACAATGAAACAACTCAGGAACACTATTCACTATTTTTTGTTTTCTTTATGCACTACTTATTTAATTTAATATATATATCTTATTAGCTGGTTCATTAAGGGAGAGGTTAGTGGGGATAAGCTCCCACTACCTATTAAATGCTCCCAATGGTGTGCACCTCAAATAGCCTCTGACAACCAAGTCTAACTCCTGGCCTTCACATGAGGCTTACCTACTAAGCCCGGTGGAGCCATTTCTACTGACAGGAGAAGGGGCAAAGTGGGGGGTGAATGGTGCTTAAAACCCATCACTTCTGGCAGATGGGGTTCGTCATCCATGGCTGCAGCTCATCTAGGAGAAGGAAAATTCTGATCTCAAACGTCCACTGCCTTGCGTCTATACCCAATCATGGGGAAGGC
Source organism: Mobula birostris (assembly GCF_030028105.1). Taxonomy (NCBI): domain Eukaryota; kingdom Metazoa; phylum Chordata; class Chondrichthyes; order Myliobatiformes; family Myliobatidae; genus Mobula; species Mobula birostris. The sequence continues at coordinate 44,209,314 of NC_092389.1, read as the reverse complement.
TTCAGGTGTAAAAATCTGGAGCTAGAATCCCTAAGGCAGTTCTGTGTTGAAATCAATGCTGACTGGCAACTCCTACGTCACTGCTGGTGCCAAACTGTATCGGTCTCTGCCGTTCCTTTAGTTCATCAGATTCATGGAGAGGGGATGTTTGTTATATGGGCATATCGTACTGCCCAGGCTTGCATATCTAAACAGCTCGAATGCAATACCATGGTTGACCCTGACCAGCGGAGACCTCATAACAATATATATTTCTTATTGTAATTTATAGTTTGTTATGTATTGCACCGTACTGCTGCTGCAAAATAACAAATTACATGACATATGTCAGTGATATTAAGATTCTGATTCTGTCTCCTTAAATGTTTTTTTTCCTGAGATTCTGGGAGTAAAAAATACTGAAGTTCTCTAAGGAAAGTTTTATATACATAGGGGGTCAATACCCATATCCCTCAGTGCTGGGCTGTGGATTTGTTTCAGCATCAGTTCACCCTAATCATTCCCACAGTTACATTCTCATTGAACATTGAACATTTCCACTGTAGGTCAGGGCACTTCTCTTTATAGCACCTCACTCATGAGATACTATTGCTTTCCCATGACATGGTCTCTATATACTTCCCTGTCGCCAAGCTGAGAACATGGGTTACAAAATTATTTGCCTCATCACTGGAGTGATAGGAATGTGCGGAAAAACCAGCCTGTTAGCTCATCACTTGTGGATTTCCATCAGGGTATGCCCTGCTCAGAAGCCTGCTGCAGAGCTCTCTTCTCGCTGCTACCATGGGGCAGGAGGTACAGGAGCCTTAGGTCCCACACCACCAAGTTCAGAAACAATTATTAACCTTCAGCCATCAGGCTCCTGGACCAGTGTGAATAACTTCACTCCCCTCAACACTGAACTGACCCCATAACCTACAGGCTCACTTTCAAGGATGCATAACTCATGTTTTCAGTATTATTTATTTTTATTTGTACAGTTTGTCTTCTTTTGCACGTTGGTCATTTGTCTGTCTTTGTTTAGGTATAGTTTTCATAAATTCTGTTGTATTTCTTTATTTCCCTTTAGCTGACCGAAAGAAAATGAATCTCAGGGTAGTATATGGTGACATATACATTCTTTGACAATTAGTTTACTTTGAGCCCAGCGGAGCAGTGGGCTGACGAAGCACCACTCCCATGTGTATTGCAGAAGGACTTGCGGCAGATCATTCCACACACAGTTAATTCTCCATTTCAACAAGGAATTTCCTGTCATTAGGAATGAGAAACATTAGACATCCCAGAGCACTAGTTCATACTTCCCAGCGACTGATTGGATGACACCTGTGGGAGCCGAGGAGAAAATCACTATGAGTACATGAAAACAATCATTCTTAAGGAGACAGCCATGGTACCGAATATTTGATAAGCTAGTTAGAATATCTTGGAAATCATCCTTATATCCACATTCAACAGGTCAGGCAGCATCTAAGGAGGGGAGATGTCTCCCCAAAACCACAACTGTTTATTTATCTCCTTAGATCAGGGGTTCCCTAACCTTTTACATGCTGTGGACCACAGGTGGGAAGCTTTGCCTTAGATGCTGCCTGACCTGCTGAGTTTCTCCAGCATTTTGTGTGTGTTACTCTGGATTTCCAGCATCTGCAGAATCTCGTGTCATTGTATCCACATTCCACTATTTGCCTTCCTTCCCATTGTAAGTGACAGACCCTTTCTTTTGAATAAAAAGTTATCAGGAGAATAGGTTCTTTCTGCTTTCAAGGAAATGCTGCAAGATTCTACAAAATTATCTGTATTATTTTTTCTGAAATCCCAAATTTAAGTTTCTAGGAAATTAGGCTATACAGGCTTTTGCTCGTACTGATTATAATATTGGGGGAAATTTTTAATGCCAGGAACCTAACCAAAGTATTAGTCCCGAGTGACTTCAGAGTGGAAAGAGCTCTTGTCATAACACAAAATGTGGATGATCATGGTCTTTCCATGACCATGATTGCCTTTGGCAATTTTTTCTACAGAAATAATTCGCCATTGCCTTTTTCTGGATAGAATTATTACAAGATGTGTGACCCCATTCATTATCAATACTCTTCAGAGACTGTCTGCCTAGCATCAGTGGTCACATAACCAAGTTTTGTGAGATGCACCAGCTACTCATACGACCATCCATCACCTGCTCCCATGGCTTCACGTGACCCTGATCGGGAGGAGCTAAGCAGGTGTTACACCTTGCCCAAGGATAACCTGCAGGCTAGAGGAGGGAAGGAGCGTCTTGCACCTCCTTTGGTAGAGACGTATCTCCACCCTACCACACAACAAAATAATTAGTCCAATTTTTGTGTTTGAAATAAAGATTAAAATAAAAATTCCCTTTATTTATCACACGTGCGTTGAAACACATAGTGAAATGAGCCATTTGCATCCAATCAAATCAGTGAGGATCGTACTGGGGACAGCCCACAAGTGTCACCATGCTTCTGGCACCAACATAGCATGCCCACAACCTTACATCTTTTGGAATGTGTGAGGAAATTGGAGCACCCTAAGGAAGCCCATACAGTCAAGGGGAGAACGCACAAACTCCTTACAGAGAGCGGAGTGAATCAAACCCTAACCTTACTGCTGACACTGTAAAGCTATGTGCTAACCACTATGCTACCATACTTCCCTACAAGAGCAGCTGAGGATTGCTTTGTGAATATTTGTCTACTAATATCAACGATTGTAGCATCAGTCCTTATCCTTGGATTCCATCAACTCTGTGATACTTTGATTGCCGTCACCCTCAACCTTTGACTTTGATTGCCCATTAACAAGTAGTTATTAATTTCTCTTTTAACTTCCTGCTCTATAACTAAGTTTCCAGAGTTGCAAATTGGAGAGGAGATAGTCAGTATAAAAAGGTGAAGGGAGGGTTGGAGAAAGAGCTAGCAGGTGAATCCAGGTGAGGGGTTGCTCGGCCGATGGAGGAGGGGAGAGACTGGGAATGGTGTCGGGAGCTGGGAGGTGATAGGTGGAAATACCAAAGAGCTGAAGATGAAGGAAATCCTTTATGGATATACAAAACAATTACCAAGGACAAAATGCAGGTTCACTGGTTTTGAGGGAGAACGTCTGATAATAGCTGTGAGAAGATGGTCCAGAGGGTTGGGATCTTTGATGAATGTTGCCTGTCCAATCAAATCAAATGAATGGTAGGGGTATGGAGGTCTATGGACTGGTTGTGGGTTGATGGGAGTAGATGGTTTAAATGGACAGTACAGACTAGATGGGGCGAGGAGCCTGTTACTGTGCTGTACCTTTCTATGACTCTGACTCCAAATTGATTCAATCAAATAAAAATGTTGAAAATCAAAAAAAAATCTGAAGATGATGAAAATCTGTAAAGACAACATCTGGAAACACTCAGCAACATCTGTGGAAAGAGAAACTGGTTTAACACCATTGTAGTGTAGCGGTAAGCACAATGCTATTACAGCTCCGGGCGTCCTGGAGTTCAGAGTTCAATTCTGGCTCCGTCTATAAGGAGTTTGCATGTTCTCCCCAATGACCACCTGAGTTTCATCCAGATACTCCAGTTTCCTCCCACTGTTCAAAGACGTAGCGGTAAGTATATTGATTGGTCATTGTAAATTTTCCTGTGATTAGGCTAGTGTTAGATAGATGGGGTGCAGAGCGGTGCAGTTCTTTGGGCTGGAAGGGCCTGTTCTCTAAATAAATAACATTGCAAGTTGGAGTTCCAACAAAAGGCTTTTCACCTGAAAGATGAGTTCTGCTCCTCTTTCCACAGAAACTGCCCAATATACCACATTAGTAGAATTTTCTATTTTTTTTTTATTGCACGTTTCTCCCAGCAGCCAAATTTTGCTGTAAACTTCAATGGGTTAAGCTGGGACATGTTCAGTGGGCACAGTTAAGAAACCTGCAGAAGTTGGAGCTGAGTTGGTGGACAGGTACTGGCAGATGATTTTTAAAGTCCATTTTCAATAACAAACCATCACCTTTGAATATAGGTTGCATCCGTGGCAGTTTGGTGTGTTAATGTAATTCTGATATGCTGAGATTTCCTGTTGAATTTCTGAGAAGAATTCAGGGTCAAGTTGGCTTCTCGCTAATGTACAAAGGTGATAGGATTTGGAACTTTGCAGCTGTAGTCTCAGCAGCTTAATCTGAGTCCCATGGTAATCGAACCCTGTAGAGTTCACAAGTATCTGCCACAATAGAAAAGCAGTAACTTTCACATCTTCAGGGCCCCTGATTAATAACAGGTGTGGAGCTGCCTTTTACCAAAAAAACCCTGCTGTCAAGAAGATAAAGTTGTTCCAAATATCTTACCAAGTTTAAAAATAAGTTAGTAGACTAATTTTTTCAAGTTGATAAGGTCCCTAATACATTTGATATCACTTAATCTTCCACATCCATACTTTGTCAAGGTCTTGACATTATTTGGTAATCTCTCCTACCACAAATTTTGACCTTATATTAGATGGCTGCATGAAACCTGGTGAAGCAGTAACATTCTGCAGTCTGCTGCAGAAACCCAGCTGGAGACCGACATACCTGATGGTTGGGGAAGTCTGCCCTGGAGTAATTACTGTGCCTGAGACAAGACAGTCAATTTTAAAGCACCTTAGATGCTCCTTCAACCAGCAACCTCAAACACACGAAATTCTGCAGATGCTGGAGGTGTCGAGCGACACCCCACAAACTGCTGGAGGAACTCAGCAGGTCAAGCAGTATCTATGGAGAGGAACAAAGAGTTGGCGTTTCAGGCAGAAACCCTTCATTAGGAACTAGAGAGGACAGTAGGAGAAGTCAGAATAAGAAGATGGAGGGAGGGGAAGGAAGCATGTTATACAAGATGATGGTGGAGACAAGTTCCCAACAAGGAATTGTGGCTGTGTTAGTGAGTCTGGTTCAGCACATGGTCGAAGAGGTGGACAACAACAGAGAGGGGGGAGGGGGGGATGCGAAAATAGAAGACATCTTCCGGGTAGACATCCCTCAAAGAGACTTTGGAGCGGAGCAGCAAATCGTAAACACAAGTGATTTGCAGATGCTGGAGATTCAGATCAACACACACAAAATGCTGGAGGAACTCAGCCGGTCAGGCAGCATCTATGGAAATCAATAAACAGTCAATATTTTGGACTGAGACCTTTCATCAGGACTAAGGAAGTGGGAAGAAGCCAGATTAAGAAGATGGGTAGACAGGAAAGAAGCCATGGGGAACAAGACAGTGACAAAGACAAGTTCAGAGACATAAATGGTATAAACACACTGTAGTTACTTTCATTTGACCCATTCACTGTTCTTTAGGCATTAACCTATTTTCTTTCTGTGTTGATCTATTTTGTTAAGATAAAGATAATCTTTATTTATCACATGTAGAGTTCTATACAATAAAGCTTTCGTTGTGTGTATATATATTATATATAGCTAAAGTGCCTAAGATTTTTGCACAGCGCTGTCTCTGTCAACATGGAGCAGAGAGCGAGTTTGTAAATCTGGTGAGACCAAAGGATGTTGGGAATGGTGAGGGTGGAGCACCACCGGGGTGTGTGAGACAGGTGGCAGAAAAGGAGAACCAAAGGCCACGAGTGGCGTGGGTACAGACGCACTCAGCCCTGAGACACAAGGCAAGGTCATTTGATTCCAAATAATTGGTTTATTGATCATTACAGAATGTCTCTCTGGTGCTTCTCACTCCCTCCCTTCTCCTTTTCCCAAACATGATTCCCCTATCCCTGCTCCCTTCCCACTCTCAGTCCACAATACAGACCCATATCAGAATCAGGTTTATCATCACTCACATATGTCACGAACTCACATGATCACGGACAACATACAAATTCCTTACTGACAGTGGTGGGTGTCGAGCCCCAATCTTACAGCTGGTGCTGTAAAGTGTTGCGCTGACCGCTAAGCTACAGTTGTACCAAAGGAAGTTAATAATGGTGTTAAGCCAGCAAAATCAGAAAAAAATTGCACTTGAATGTGTTGGCCATGTAACAATCTCCTCCTGATATTAGTCCACTGTGGCTGCCTGGATCTCCTGGTTGCCAGTCATTTTAATACTCCTTCCTATTGGTTACCAGCCAGTTTAATTCTCCTCCACTGATTTGTCCATCACCTACTGGGGTCTTCCTTCGTTGCAGTGGATGACCATAACTTCTTCTGTGCCTCATCATCCAATTCACTTCCAGAGAGAACTGCCTTCCTGGCCTTTGGATCTCATTGTAGATCTCATCCATTCAGTCTGCCAGAGCTGACTTCACATGCTAGGATAGGACAGCATGGTTCTATCTCACTAGGTATGAGGCACACCACCTGCCTTCACCTGGTTCAGACCACCTGTCGGGTGCTGTACCAGAGTGTGTCTACTTTGAACCATGGGTGAGGGCTGAGTGTCTGTCCAGTGGGGACCAAAGGAGTGTGAGCTGCCTGAGACTGGACACAAAAAGCCCGTTCACCACAGGTGCTACCTGACTCTGGACACCACATACACCCCAGGTCATTAGATGCTGTTGAAATACCTTTAATGGCATTGCATTGCTCCTTTGTAGATGGTGTAGATAGACTTTGACTCATTAAACAATATCTCTTGATATTGTACAATGGGCTGTTAAGATGGTAGCAAGTGGCTGCCTCTTCGAGCTCATCTGCAGAAACAGCTAAAATCCCTCTCTTTAGTGTCTCTTTTTTTCCCATTTCAAGGTAGGTGGAGTTCTGTTGAGGTCCTGATCTGCAACGGCACTCAATCTGTGTTTTTTTTTAAATGTTGGATAAGTTCCCGTTCCTGGAGCTCACCGGCTGACGGTTTTCATACATTCTCCAGGCATGACTTGGAAGTTGAGGCCTCCAGGGTGTAGCCCTGTGGACAGCCAATTCCAGGCCAGTATTGCTGACTGAGGCGTCGCAGGAGAAGAAACATCATGGTGCTGTGGACTGAGGTCTCTGTACCCGAGTGATCGCGCTCTCTTTCTCCCGAAGGTGGGGAGAGTTTGCTGCTGATTCTCAAGTCAGAGAATCTTGGAATAAAAATGACGCGGCAGACTGTAACATTGTAACAGTGACCGCCAGTGAAAATGGGTGACACCTCTCTGTCCCTTGTTAGTGAGGGAGAGCCTGTGGCATGTTGAACTGTCGGTTAAACAATAGTTTGCATTGACGGCATATGATGGTCTCCCTTTGGGTGCTTTGTTATTGGCGGTGGGGTCTGATGCTTTTTGATGAAGCGGACAGTGGGGAGAGTTGATGCTTTGCTGCTGCTCGAGCGGGGAGGTGGGAGGGGGGCTTTGGGGTTCTAATCTTTTTCTGTTGTTCATTCTTTTGGGGTTCTTCTAATTTTCATGGATGTCTGTGAAGACTAAATATTTCAGGTTGTATGCTGTATACATTCTCTGATAATAAACAGAACTACTTGAACCATTTGATTTGATCTATTTGACTTAAATCCAGCCTTATGGATAATATCAATATGGAACTGTAGAATCAGAGATTCATACAACACAGAAAGAAGCTTTCTGTCCATTGAGTCTGCACTGAAAACCAATCATCCATTTACACCAGTCTTACACTCAGTCCATTTTATTCTCCCCAATTACCATCAGATCCCCCCAGATTCAACTACGCACCTACACACAGTGGCCAATTAACCTAGCAATCAACACATCTATGGGATGTGGAAGTGGGGATGGGGGGAATGGAGTCTTCAGGAAAATCCATGGGGTCATAGGGAGAGCATGCATTGAAAGTCTGGAGATTTGGTGTGTCACCAAAGACTTTCATGAACTTCTATATAGATGGAGGGATATGGTCCGTGTGCAGGTCAGTGGGACTAGGCAGAAAATGGTTCGGCACAGCCAAGAAGGGCCAAAGGGCCTGTTTCTATGCTGTAGTTTCTATGGTTCTATGATTCTATATACAGTGTAAAACATTCTAACTGGTTGCATCAAAGATATCTTCAAGAGGTAGTGCCTCTGGAAGGCTGTATATCCATCACTAAAGAACTTCACCATCTAGGATATACCCTCTTCTCATTATGACTAGAGAGCCTGATGACCCACACTCAATGATCCAGAAACACCTTCTCCACCACCATCCATGAAAGAATGGTCCATGAATCCAGAAACATTCAATATTCCCAAACACAAGAGATTCTGCAGATACTAGAAATCTTGGGTAACACACACACAATGCTGGGGGAACTCAGCTAGCCAGGCAGCATCTATGGAGGGGAGCAAACAGTCGATGTTTTGGAATGAGACTCTTCATCAGGAGTGGAAAGGAAGGGAGAAGAAGCCAGAATAAGAAGGTGGGTGAGGGGAAAGCATGCAAGCTGACAGGTGATAGGTGAGACAAGGTGAGTGGGTGTGGTAAGAAGCTGGGAGGTGGTAGGTGGAAGAAGTGAAGGGCTGAAGAAGAAGGGATCTAATAGGAGAGAACAGTAGACCATGAAAGAACAGGAAGGAGGAGAGGCACCAGAGGAAGGTAATGGGCAGGTGAAGAGAAGAGATACTATTTCTTTATTTTTGTCATTTATAGTAATTTTATGTCTGGGACTGTACTGCTGCCACAAAACAACAGATTTCACTCCATCTAAATGAGTAATAATAAACCAGATTTTGATCTGGATTCTGATTCTGATCACTGGACATATGAAGCACCAGCTTCACAAGACATGCCACTGAACCACGCTGAAACTATTGATATCAAACATGTATATTTCTATATTTTGGAAGCAAGGTCCAAAATAATAGAACAATTAAAAAGTTCATTAATTGCTTCTATCCGTTATTTTTTACAGAAGGGTATATGGTTTCAGTCCCTGCAGAAAGATAAAGAATAAAACTTGCTCCAGTCTTAGCAATAGTTGACACAATTTGAGACACATTTTGACAAATGCCTCCAGTAGATTTCCCAGGAATTTGTAAATCTGTGCTGCCTCCTTGCAGTGCAATGCCAATGTCAGGATTTCACAAGGTCCACATTGCTCCTTCATAATTCAAAATGAATTTTATTGGAATTGCAGTTGGTTTATTATTGTCACTTATACAGAGATACAGTGACAAACTTGTTTTGCACACTGTTCATACAGATCAAATCATTACACAGTGCATTGAGGTAGAACAAGGGAAGAAGGGAAAACAATAATGATGCAGAATAAAGTGTAAAAACTATTGAAAAAGTGAAGGTTAACAATATAACACTACACTAACATGGCATAGTTCTCTTGTATATTCATGCAGCAGAATTGGACCAAACACTAGAAGATAAAGATATCTATATTTTGTTAGCTATTACAACATGTAAGATAGATGAAAAGAGACGTATATCAAGTAGATGGACACAGACTTTTTCTCAGAGCTTAAGTAACTAATATACGGATCATAATTTTAACACCTGCATCATGATCTCCATCAGCTTTATACTTATGACTGTGTGGCTAAGCACAGCTCCAATATCGTATTTAAATTTGCTGATGACACCACTGTCGTAGAATAAATCAAAGGTGGTGATGAATCAGCGTATAGGAGGGAGATTGGAAATCTCACAGGGTGGTGCCATAACAACCTCCTACTCAATATCAGCAAGACCAAGGATCTGATTATTGACTTTAGGAGAAGGAAACCAGAGGTCCATGAGCCAGTCCTCACTGGGGGATCAGAGGTGGAGAGGGTCGGCAACTTTAAATTCCTCAGTATTATTATTTCGGAGGACCTGTCCTGATCCCAGCACGCAAGTCCAATTATGAAGAAAGCACGGCATTTAAAACCTTGACAAACTTCTTTAGATGTAATGGAGAGTATAGTGCCAACAGTGAAATATTCCTAAAACCAATGGATTAACTTTCAAGGACTCTTCTCATGTTCTTGATATTTATTGCTTATTTATTTATTATTATTATTTCCTTTTTTTATTTGCACAGTTTGTTGTCTTCTGCACATTGGTTAAACGTTCAAGTTTATGCAGTCTTTCATTGATTCTGTTATGATTATTATTCTATAGATTTATTGAGTATGCCCACAAGAAAATGAATCTCAGATTTTATATATATAGTGACATATATGTACTTTGATAATAAATTTACTTTGGACTTTGGAAATATAGGGGGATATGAGAGAAATTTTTTTGATAGAGAGTGATAGGCGCATGGAACACCCTGCCAGGGTCTGGTGATAGAGGCGGATACATTAATAGCATTTAAGGAACCTTTACATAGGCACAAGTATGATAGAAAGATGAAGGTTTATATAGGAGGGAAGGTTTAGATTGATATTTGAGTAGGTTAGGGTTAAAAGATCGGTACAACATCATAAGCTGAAAGGCCTGTATAGTGCTAGAGTCAGAGTCAAACAGTACAGCCCATCTAGTTCATGCCAAATCATTACTCTGCTTAGTCGCATAGACCTACCCCTGGAAAATAGCCCTCCATACCACTCCCATCCATGTACCTAGCCAAAATTTTTGTTAGTGGTGAAATTGAACCAGCTTCTACCACTTGCACTGGCAACCCATTCCACACTCTTACTACCCTCCGAGTGAACATATTCACACTCATGTTCCCCTTGAACATTTCGCCTTTCACCCTTCACCCATGACTTCAAGTTATTGTCTCACCCAACCTCAGTAAAAAAAAACAACTTGCATTTACATTATATATACAGTATCTCTCAAATCTCCCTTCAATCTTCTACATTCTTGGGAATAAAGTCATAATCTATTCAACCCTTCCCAAAAACTCAGGTCCCCAAATCCCAGCAACATCCTTCCTAAATTTTGTCTGCATGCTTTCAATCTTATTTACAAATTTCCTGAATGTACATGACCAAAACTGCACACAATACTCTAAATTAGGCCAAACCAATATCTTATACAACTTTAACATAACATCCCAACTCCTGTACTCATTGCATTGATTTATGAAGGCCAATGTGCCAAAATCTGTCCTTGCAATTCTATCCACCTATGACACCACTTTCAAGGAATTATAGACCAGTATTCTCAAATTCCTTTGCTCTACCACACTCCTTAGTGCCCTACTGCTCGCTGTGTAAGACCTACCTTGGTTGGTCCTACCAAAGTGCAACAACTCACACTTGTCTGCATTAAATTCCATCTGCCATTTTTTAGCCTATTTTTCCAGCTGATGCAGATCTCTCTTCAAGCCATGATAGCACCCTCACTATTCACTACACCCCCAATCTTAGCGTCATCTGCAAATATGATGATTCATATTTGCATTTCGGGCCGGAACCCTTCATCAGCACTGTAGAGGGAAGGGGCAGAGGCCATATAAAGAAGGTGGGGGGAGGGTGGGAAGGAGAAGGCTGGTAGGTTCCAGGTGAAAAACCAGTAAGGGGAAAGATAAAGGGGTGGGGGAGGGAAGCAGGAAGGTGATAGGCAGGAAAGGTGAAGAAGGAATAGGGGAAAACACAATGGGTAGTAGAACCTCCGCTCCGTCCGCCACAACAGACAGGATCTCCCAGTAGCCACCCAATTCAACTCTGCTTCCCACTCCCATTCAGATATGTCCATACATGGCCTCCTCTACTGCCATGATGAGGCTAAACTCAGGTTGGAGGAGCAACACCTCATATACCGTCTAGGTAGTCTCAGCCCCTTGGTATGAACATAGAATTCTCCAACTTCTGGTAATTCCCTTCCCCTCCCTTCCCCTATCCCTATGTCACTCTGCCCCCTTCTCCAGCTGCCTACCACCTCCCTCTTGGTTCCGCCTCCTTCTACTACCCATTGTGTTTTCCCCTATTCTTTCTTCACCTTTCCTGCCTATCACTTCCCTGCCTCCCCCCCCCACCCCTTTATCTTTCCCCTTACCGGTTTTTCACCTGGAACCTACTAGCCTTCTCCTTCCCACCCTCCCCCCACCTTCTTTATAGGGCCTCTGCACCTTCTCCCTACAGTCCTGACAAAAGGTTTCGGCCCGAAACGTCAACCGATCTTTTCCATGGATGCTGCCTGACCAGCTGAGTTCCTCCAGCGTGTTGTGAGTGTTGCACCTACCACATACAAAACCATGTAGACTATCCTTAATCAATCCATGTCTATCCAAGTATTTATATATCTGATCCCTTGGAATACCTTCTGTAGCAACTTCTGCTTTGAAAAAGGCACACTCGGTAAATTCATGCCAAAGAAACAACTTCATCTTGAACATCAAAACCGATATGTATATACAGAGGCTTTCACAACCCGTACGGCATGGCAGGAACACTATATACAGAGCACACCGGAAGTAAAAAAAAACGGAAGTGAAACCCACCCCTCCCCATTATCCTAATTAGTATTAACTTATTTTTAATAATGCTCAAATTACAACACTTCTCCCCCCTTTAAAATCCAACATTCACCAGATGTGAAAAAAACTAGGAGATGTGTGGAGTTATTAATGTGCGTACCCCTGAAAACCTATACTAGTATCTCACCAACAGTTTATCAATACAGCACATCTGGAAAACATGACAGATTCAACATTCAGTCTAACTACGACAAAAAAAAACTATCCCATCAAAGATTTAGTCTGTCAGGAGGTTTACAAGTGCGCTGTGATCTGTGCACTACCCCCAGTGACCCAGCAGGCACCACTGGTGATGGTGTTTTGGGTGGGTCTGGTATTGGGGGCATGAGAGGGGTCTGTGTGTCCGCGTGAGAATGTCCATCCTCCTCAGGGGATTTCGACCCCTCTGCCAGCATCTCTCCCTCAGGCAAAGTCACTGGTGGACATGCTTCCACCGCAGTCTGTCTCACAAATGGAAACTCTATGGAACTGTCTGCCTCTGAGCCGGTATCATGACTCAGGCGCACATGGTCCTGATGTCTGCGGAAAACCCGCCCATCAGTCAGCTTAACAACATAGGAGACGGGACCACTCTGGTTAGGAATAACCCCAGGCAGCCATTGCTGATTATTTCTCACATAGACATTGTCATCCGGTTTCAACTGCCTCTCTCACACATGTTGATCATGTCCCTCCTTCTGCTTTTCCTGCCTTCTCTCCACTTTCACCTTCATGTCCGGGCACAGCAGGTCCAATCTTGACTTGGATCAGCATCTCTGCTGGAGTGCGGGCAGTCGTAGTCTGTGGCGTGAGGCGGTATTTAAACAGGAAACGTGAAAGCCACATGCTAAGAGAGTCCCCTGTCATCAGTTTCAGGCCTTCCTTCACTGTCTGAACAGCCCGCTCAGCCAAACCGTTGGAGGCTGGGTGGAAAGGGGCCGTCCAAATGTGACGAATGCCTTTCTGCTGCATGAGCTCACTGTACAGCTCATTGGTGAACGTCGGGCCATTATCAGTGACCAGAATGTCAGGCAACCCATGGACTGCAAACACTTGCCTGAGTTTGTCTATGGTTGAGGGGGCTGTGATGTTGCTCATGATGTGAGCTTCGATCTATTTAGAATGCGCATCTACTATGACAAGAAACATCTGCCCCATAAAAGGGCCAGCAAAATCCAAATGTAGCCTAGACCAGGGGTGGTCTGGCCACTCCCATGGGTGCGAAGGAGCTGGTGGCATATTCTGATTAGTCTGACATTGCGTGCATGGTTTTACCTTGTTCTCCAGATCCTGATCCATTCTTGGCCACCAAACGTAGGATCTTGCAAGGCTTTTCATTCGAGACACCCCTGAATGAGTCTCATGAATTTCCTCCACAATCTGTGAACGGCCAGGGGGAGGCACGATAACCCTCGCCCCCCCCAGAAAATGCAGCCATCCTGCAGACTGAGTTCTGTCTTGCGTTTGGCATAAGGCCTCAGTTCCTCTCCTTCCACGACTCTGGGCCCACCTTTTAAAAGAAAAGTCTTGACTTAGGACAGGACTGGGTCCCTCTCTGTCCACTGCTTGATCTGGGTCACCTTTATAAGTATCTCTGACAGCCTCTCCAATGAAAACACAGTCTCTGGAGGCACATATGTAGTAACAGGTGTCTCAGATAAAGGTAGTCGACACAGTGCATCAGCATTTGCATTATTCCCACCCGCTCCGTACACTATAGTATACAGGTTTCCCCTGCCATCCAAAGGTAGAGCGTTCCTATGAAACGGTTCGTAAGCCGGAATGTCGTAAAGCGAAGAAGCAATTACCATTTATTTATATGGGAAAATTTTATGAGCGTTCACAGACCCAAAAATAACCTACCAAATCATGCCAAATAACACATAAAACCTAAAATAACAGTAGCATATAGAAAAAGCAGGAATGATATGATAAATACACAGCCTATATAAAGTAGAAATACTTCTCCACAATCATTGCCGGCACTGTTCTCCGTAGCAAAAATCTCACGCAAGCGCTGTTGGCAAAAACACTCTCTCCAGTGACCTTTAAGCTATGAAGCTGCCAAACCATACCAAATAACACGTAAAAATACACAGCCGATATAAAGTAGAAATATGTATGTACAGTGTAGTATCACTTATCGGAATTGGGAAAGTGCAGAGCACACTGATGATGGTGTGTTAGACTTGTTGGAGTTTGGGTGGTGCAGTGGCCCCCACCCTCCAGGCCGCCGAGCGATATATTGCCGCGAAGCATGCAGGGGTACAGCGGTAGCCGGGAGGCACACAGCACATCTTTAAGAAAAAAGCCGAAATAAACATGCTAATTAATTAGGTGCTGCCTGGCACGTAATTGTCAGCCCAGATCAGTGTCGACTACCGATTGCGTCACCTCTGATCTGGGCCGACAATTACATGTCGGGTGGCACCTAATTAATTAGCTTGTTTATTTCGGCTTTTTTCTTAAAGATGTGCTGTGTGTCTCCCAGCTACTGCTGCATTCTCCGCGAATTGGAACAGTATCTGTCCGGGGCCCGGGGGTTGGGGTGGTGGGACACGGGGGTGTCATCTCATTGTCGATCAGGGCAGGTAGCTCATCTTCTCCTATGACTGCCCGCCTCGATGTCGAAGGTCGAGGTTCATCGTCTGCTGTGGCTGATGTGGAAGGCTTGCTTGACTGCTGAGCCTCGGACATTTATAGATAATACAGTTCTTTGTAAGCACTCAAACCATCCTGCAAATATCCCCTAAACCGACGTACCCTTTAAAAATTAAAGTTGTACTTTATCATTTCTTATTCGGTTTCGATTGTTATCCTTTCCTCTTCCAATTGCATCAGCTCTTCACCTATCAGTTCTTGGTCATGGGATGCCAAAACCTCTTCAACATCATCTTCGTCAGCTTCCACAAGCCAAACTCACTTAGGCCTTACTTCGTTCACCACGATTGAAATGCCTAATTATGTCTAGTTTTACACTAAGTGTAACACCCTTACGAGCTCTTTCAGGCTTTTCTGATACCATAGAACTCATCTTACAAACGGCTGCTCACAGACACGTGTTTAAGCAATGCTGACCAGAATGCAGTTCCGAATCTGGGGAAGAGCGGCTGCTCGGGGTGCACGCTGCCTTTTATCACACGCTGCTTTTTCGTAACAGGCAAAACACATTCTGTTAGCGAAAACAGGGAACTAATGTAGGTCTTTCGTAACAGTGAGGTTTCGTAAAGCGAACGTTCGAAAAGCGGGGAAAACCTGTACTGGTAGGCTGACACTGTAAGAGCCCAGTGCTGTACCCTGGCTGAGGCTAGCGGTGGGATGCATCTAGTCTCACTGTACAGGCTCAGTGGTTTATGGTCCGTATAAATTGTAAAAACACACCCATAAAGGTACTGATGAAAGCATTTGACTACAAAAACAATGGCCAGACCTTCTTTGTCTAGCTGTGAATATTTCTTCTCAGCAGCTGTCAGGGTACGTGAAGCAAAACCAATAGGCTTCTCTGAATGGTCCTTCATTACATGTGAGAGAACTGGCCCGACTCCATAGGGCGAGGCAGCGCATGCCAGGGTGATCTCCTTGTCTGGGTCATAGTGAACAAGCAGCTTCGCTGAGTGGAGTTCTTTCACTTCCTTGAAAGCTTTCTCCTGCTCTTCACCCCACTGCCACTTAGTGTCATTGTGAAGCAGCTTATACAGTGGGGTCAAAACCCTTGAGAGGTCAGGAAGAAACTTGCTATAATAATTCACCATGCCCAAAAATGATCTGAGTTCCGTGATGGACTTAGGGTTTGGGGCTTCCTTAATAGCTCTCACGTTGTCCTCCACAGGGAAAAGCCTCTCAGCTGTGATCTTGTGTCCCAGGTAAGTCACACTCGATGCCAGGAACACACATTTTCCACGTTTCAACCACAGCCCTGCGTCTGAGAGCCTCTTCAGCACCTTTTCTAAATTAGCCAGATGCTCCACCTCCGTAGCCCCTGTGATCAAAATATCATCAGGGTACACTGCTACGTGCGGAATCCCCTGCAGCAAAGTGTCCATTGTCCTTTGGAAAATGGCAGGGCTGGACGCCACTCCAAACACCAGGCGATTGTACTTGAATATGTCATATGGGGGCGGGGGGGCGCAAGGAGCAGACCCAAATGCAAGACACAGACACTGAAGTACGAGGAACAGGACTTGACTAAAGACCTAGGACAAGAACACAGACTTGGGCTAGGACATTGGCTAGGCAAGCGGGACCAGGACAAGGAACTGGGGACTAGGAGCCTGGACTTGGACTCCGAGCCAGAGACTGGACGAGGACCCAGAACCTGGGTCTTAACTCGGGCTCAGACCCCAGAACCAGGCGAGGACATGACGTGGCTTGAGTTCTTCATGGCTTGGGTTCTTCAAGGCGAGGACATGACAAGGCTTGGGTTCTTTGAGGCAAGGACATGATGAGGCTTGGGTTCTGACTCCGACTCAGAGACCGGACAAGGACCCAGAACCTGGGTCTTGACTTGGGCTCGGACTCCGGAACTAGGCGAAGACATGACGTGGTCTTGGGAGACAGGACTAGGTGAGGTTACAGGACAGAACGAGAGACTTCTGGGCAAGATGAGGGAACTCCAGCACAGGACAAAGTGCATGGACAGGACGAGGCACATGGACGGGACGGGAACATGAAGCCTTAACTTGGTACTCAGGAACAGCCGAGCCTTGGACTTGGGTTGACAGGAATGCAGAACACAGAGCCTTGGTCTTGGGAAGTACAGGAACACAGAGCCTTGGTCTAGAGCACAGGAACACAAAGCCTTGGACTTGAGAGACAGGAACACAGGGACATGGAACACAGAGCCAGGACCCCTCCTTGGGTACAGGACTTAGGGCCGGAACTCATACACAGAACACAGAACCAGGACCCCTCCTTGGGAAAAGGACTTGGAGCCAGGGCTCTACACAGAATGCTGAACACGACGAGACAGATCCCAACACTAGGTGGCGGCAAACGGCCGGGCCTACCTAGCAAAGGCGAGGACACAGAGACAGTTCCAACTCAACAATAGCCAGTTCCTTATCTGGACACAGCAAGGCTCCTGTCACTCTCCAGTGGCAGAATTTGACAAGGTTGCAGGCAAGGCTCCAGAAGGAAGGGGAAGGGAAAGGGAAGGGAACAGTCCAGCCTCAGGGTAACAGCAAAGACAGCCTGGCTAACCCAAAAGAGGCAAGGACAGGATACTGACAAGACAAACCAGCACCCACACTTGAACCCAAGGTCACTTATATTCCCAGCCCTAAGATGAGCATCAGGTGCCTATGATTAAGCCCAACTGAAACAAGGGACAGCCAGAAGACCCAGAGTCCGGAGTCCATGGACTGGCCCGTGAGCCGGAATGCAGACTTCACGGACCAGATCTTGACAGAATAATCCGTTGTGCGTATTAATTGAAACGTATTCCTTTGAATCCTTGTCGAGCAGCAGCTGTTGGTAAGCGTGGCTCATGTCCAGCTTTGTGAACAGCTTACCCCCTGACAGGGTCATTCACCCATGGCAATGGGTACTCCTCCAGCCTAGAGACCTGATTCACCGTAAACTTATAATCCCCACATATCCTCACCATTTTGTCTTCCTTCAAAGCTGGAACAATGGGAGCCGTCCACCTTGAAAACTGGACGGGCTCAATAATGCCCAGCCTCTGTAAACGTTCCAGCTCCTCCTCGACTTTGCCTTTCATGGCATAGGGCACTGACCTGGGCCTAAAAAAACGTCGTGTAGCCTCAGGGTCGACATGGAGTTTCACTGTCACGCCCTTTAGTGTTCTTAGCTCGTCCCTGAAAACATCACTGTACCACTGCAGAATGTCCTCCGTCGTGTGCGCATACTTAATTTCATGCCAGTTTAGCTGGATTTTGCGAAGCCAATTGCAACCCAAAAGACTGGGTCCCCTGCCCTTAGCTATCACTAGCCTGGCTTCAGCCTTCTGACCCCCGGCTGAAATGTCCACATATAACACCCCTAAATGAGGTATAGGCTGCCTCGTATAGGTTCTGAGTTTGAGCTTTGACAGTCTAATGGGAGGCAGGTTGGACCCCCATGTCCTCCTGTAGGTCTCCTCACTAATGACTGATGCGGTAGCCCCTGAATCAATCTCAAACTTAATGTCCTTTCCCCTGACAGTGACTGTGGCATAATATGGTTCAGGTGGTTCCTCATGTTTCCACTCCAAACATGTTGTAGGCACACGCTGCCTCTTCATCTGCTTCTTCTAGATGGTGTGTGGCTGCCTGAGCCTGTTGAGCTTTCCCCTGCCCAGGCTTAATCTTACCCTTTAAACTTCTGCACTTTTTAGCTAAATGTCTCTTTTTGCTACAAGCATGGCAGAGAGTGTCTTTGAATTTGCAGTTATTTGCATAGTGCGTCCCTCCACACTGGAAGCATTCCACCCGCTTTGCCTGTTTACCAGTCTCCCTCCTGACTTGGTGCACTGCCACCGACTGCGACCCCCCATATCCTTTCTGGATATCCTTGACATTATTAGCAGCCATCTCCATGCCTTGGGCAATCTCTAAGACTTTCTTGAAAGTCAACGGTGGGGTCTCCCCTGACAGGTGGCGTTGTATGCCGACATCATTAATACCGCATACTAATCTATCACGGAGCATGTCTTCTAACACCGCTCTGAAATCACAATGCTCCAACAGCTGCCGAAGCTTGGCCACAAAATTGGCCACAGACTGACCTGGCTTCCTGAAACGGCTGTGAAACTTACACCACTGGACTATCACAGAAGGTTTCGGATTGTAGTGGCTCCCCACAAGCTTGACCAGTTCGTCATATGGAATGTCTCCCGGTTTTCAAGGTGCGGCTAAATTCCTTATTAGATTATAAGTCCTGGCCCCACACACACTCAGGAGAATAGAGCGCAACTTAGCCTCCTCAGTAATTCCATTAGCACAGAAAAAGTGTCCCAACCTTTCCTCATACTCTGGCCAGTCCTCCGTTACCTCCACAAATTCAACGATAGTCCCAAACGTAGCCATCTGAACGTGAGGCCCCTTATCGGTGCTGCTGCTCCCGTTCGAAACTTGCCGACACGTCAACAAAACCAGTTCACCTCATCGTCAAAAATATGTATTAACTTCTGCTTTGAAAAAGGCACACTCGACAACTTCATGCCAAAGAAACAACTTTATCTCAGATGTCAAAACCGATATGTATATACAGAGGCTTTCACAACCCGTACGGCATGGCAGGAATACTATATACAAAGCACACCAGAAGTTAAAAGAACGGAAGTGAACCCGCCCCCCTCCATTATTCTAATTAGTATTAACTTACTTTTAATAATGCTCGCATTACAACACCTTCCAAACTTTCCCACAACTGATATCAGACTCACTGGTCTATAATTTCCTGGTTTCTGCTCAGTGCTTTTTACAAACAGCAGGACATCATTAGTCATCCTCCAATCCTCTGGTACCTCTCCTGTCACTAGGGATAATTTAAATATCCCTGCTAGGACCCTGGCAATTTCTGTACGAGTTTCCCGTAGGGTCCGAGGGAACACCTCATCAGACCCCGGGGATTTATCCACCCTGATTTGCCTCAGGGCAGCAAACACCTCCTCCTGTACAGGGTCCATGAAGTTGATGCTACTTTGCCTCACTTCTATAGACTTTGTATCCATATCCCGAGTAAATACAGATGCAAAGAATGCATTTAAGTCGAGACCATTAGACATAGGAGCAGAATTAGGCTATTCAGCTCATTGGATCCGCTCCACCATTCAATTATGGCTGATCCTTTCTCTCCCTCTTCAGCCCTACTTCCTGGCCTTCTCCCCGTAACCTTTGATGCCGTGTCCAATCAAGAACCTATCAAGCTCTGCCTTAAATACGCCCAATGACCTGGCCTCCACAGCAGCATATAGTAACAAATTCCACAAATTCACCACCCTCTGGCTGAAGAAACTGCTCCACATCTCTGTTTTAAATGGACGCCCCTCTATCCTGAGGCTGTGCCCTCTTGTCCTAGACTCCCCCACCATGGGAAACAGCCTTTCCACATCTACTCTGTCTAAGCTTTTCAACATTCAAAATGTTTCAATGAGATCCTCCCTTCATCCTTCAAAGTTCCAGCAAGTTCAGACCCAGAGCTATCAAAGGTTCCTCGTATGATAACCCTTTCATTCCTGGAATGATCCTTGTGAACCTCTTCTGAACCTTCTCCAATGCCAGCACATCTTTTCTTAGATAAGAAGCCCAAAAACATAGAGTGATGTCTTGTGGTGTGCTCAGCTGTGTCTATAACTCACTGTAGTCTCTTGCATTCGTGTGCAAAGCAGTAGCTATTCCAAGCTATTATGCATCCAGATAGGATGCTTCTTTATGGTAAGGGTCAACAGGGACACTGTAAGTGGTTCCAACTGAAGAGTGGCAGGCATCCAAGTTTCATTGCTCCAATTCCCCGGAGTATGGTTTGCTGCCACTGTCCCTTTAACACATAGACTGTCAATTACTTCCTGCCACGTTCCTTCATGGAATGTCTGTACTTAAATCTTTGTGTTAAGCACTCTGTGCTCAATCATAGGAGTCCCATTTCTAGTACTGCTGTTTGTGATTTTGTCTTTGGATTTCGTTTGTGACACCTTGTTTAATTTCGAGTTTGAGTCAATTCTAGACCTTACTCTGCACCTGGGTTCGCCAATATCCATAGCTCTCTCATTTACAGACAGCTAAATTTCTTAAAGCCTCCCGAGGAAGTAGAGGTGTTGGTAATCTTTCTTGGCTCTAGCATCTACGTAGTTGGACCAGGTCAGGTTATTGGTGATGTTCACACCTAAGAACTTGAAACTCTCAACCAACATTGTTGATATAGACAGGATCATATGCAGCACCCCCCTCTTTCTGAAGTCAATAACAGACTCTAGTTTTGCTGACATTGAGAGAAAAGTTGTTGACGTGTGACCATGTCATTAAGCTCTCTGTCTAGGACTGAGACTGACTTCCAATCATGTGTCAGTTCAATACAATGAGGGAAAAATATTCGGATTTGTATATTTTTATACCATGTTTACTAGCTTTCATTTCAACATTCCTTCTGGAATCCTCCTGACCTCACAGCTTTCTACAAATTGACAATGTAAAACAAAAGCCACTGCTACCTGTAAGGAGTTCGTACGTTTTCCCCTTGACCACATGGTTTCCTCTGGGTGCTCTGGATTCCTCCCACAGTCCAAAGAGACACCAATTGGTAAGTCAATTGGTCAGTGTAGATTGTCCTGTGATTAGGCTAGGGTTAAACCAGGAGAATGCTGGGTTGTGCAGCTCAAAGGGCCGGAAGGACCTACCCCGTGTTGTATCTCAATAAATAAATAAATAATAATGCTACACTGACTGCAGCCACTTCAGTCGTCTGGGGATCAGTAATTTCACATAAGCGGAGGATTATTTGCTTGGTCACCACAGGACATTTTCCAAAACAAACACTGCACATCAACTTTATTCTTGGCTGTTTATAACATCATGTCCTCCCCAACTTTTGTTTGTTTCACCACAGATATCTTCTTAGAAAGTAAAATGGGAAAAAAGAAAATGTAGGCCATTTCTTTCCAAAGAAAACCAATGACCAGCAACGCTCATCATTGTCAGTTAGCCTACAACACTCCACTGTGGTTTAAGATTATTAGGTATTTGAGACCTTGTGTTGATCTAGATCATGGTCATATCTAGCTCTTGCATAAGTATTTCACTGAACTTTAAAAATCAGCTTTATTTGTCACATGTATATCTAAACATAGAATGAAATGCAGGCAGTGTAATGAGTCCTCATGAAGGGATTCGGCCCAAACTGTGAGCTGTTTACTCCTTTCCACAGATGCTGTCTGACCTGCTGAGTTCCTCCACCATTTTGTGTGTGTTACTCTGGATTTCCAGCATCTGCACAATTGCTTGTGTTTGCGAAGTGCATTGTTTGCATCAACAGCCAATGGAGTCTGAGGGTGTGCTGGGGGCAGTCTGCAAGTGTCACCATTCTTCCGCCACCAAGGATGACCACAACTTTCTAGCTGTAACCTGTCTGTCTTAGGGAACCAGAGCACCTAAAGGAAACCCACACAATCAATAGACAATAGACAATAGACAATAGGTACAGGAGTAGGCTATTCGGCCCTTCGAGCTAGCACCGCCATTCACTGTGATCATCGCTGAACATCCACAATCAGTATCCAGTTCCTGCCTTATCCCCATAACCTTTGATTCCGCTATTTTTAAGAGCTCTATCCATCTCTTTTTTGAAAGCATCCAGAGACTTGGCCTCCACAGCCTTCTGGGGCAGAGCATTCCATATATCCACCACTCTCTGGGTGAAAAAGTTTTTCCTCAACTCCATTCTAAATGGCCTACGCCTTATTCTTAAACTGTGGCCTCTGGTTCTGGACTCACCCATCAGTGAGAACATGCTTCCTGCCTCCAGCATGTGCAATCCCTTAATAATCTTATATGTTTCAATAAGATCCCCTCTCAGCCTTCTAAGTTCCAGAGTATACAAGCCCAGTTGCTCTAATCTTTCGACATATGACAGTCCCACCATGCTGGGAATTAACCTTGTGAACCTACGTTGCACTCCCTCAATAGCAAGAATGTCCTTCCTCAAATTTGGAGACCAAAACTGCACACAGTACTCCAGGTGTGGTCTCACTAGGGCCCTGCACAGCTGCAGAAGGACCTCTTTGCTCCTATACTCAATTCCCCTTGTTATGAAGGCCAGCATGCCATTAGCTTTCTTCACTGCCTGCTGTACTTGCATGCTTGCTTTCAGTGA
This sequence comes from Mobula birostris, assembly GCF_030028105.1. Classification (NCBI taxonomy): domain Eukaryota; kingdom Metazoa; phylum Chordata; class Chondrichthyes; order Myliobatiformes; family Myliobatidae; genus Mobula; species Mobula birostris. The sequence goes on along the minus strand of NC_092389.1, from coordinate 44,186,204 downwards.
CTGATGTACAAGAACACCTAGATCTCGTTGTACTTCCCCTTTTCCTAACTTGACTCCATTTAGATAATAATCTGCCTTCCTGTTCTTACCACCAAAGTGGATAACCTCACATTTATCCACATTAAACTGCATCTGCCATGCATCTGCCCACTCACCCAGTCTGTCCAAGTCACCCTGCATTCTCATAACATCCTCCTCACATTTCACACTGCCACCCAGCTTTGTGTCATCGGCAAATTTGCTAATGTTACTTCTAATTCCCTCGTCTAAATCGTCAATATATTTTGTAAACAGCTGCAGTCCCAGCACTGAACCTGCGGTACCCCACTGGCCACCGCCTGCCATTCCGAAAGGGACCCGTTAACCGCTACTCTTCGTTTTCTGTCAGCCAGCCAATTTTCAATCCATGTCAGTACTCTGCCCCCAATGCCATGTGCCCTAATTTTGCCCACGAATCTCCTATGTGGGACTTTATCAAAGGCTTTCTGAAAGTCCAGGTACACTACATCCACTGGCTCTCCCTTGTCCATTTTCATAGTTACATCCTCAAAAAATTCCAGAAGATTAGTCAAGCACGGCTTCCCCTTCGTAAATCCATGCTGACTCAGACCAATCCTGTTACTGCTATCCAGATGTGTTGTAATTTCATCTTTTATAATTGACTCCAGCATCTTTCCCACCACCGACGTCAGGCTAACTGGTCTATAATTCCCTGCTTTCTCTCTTCCTCCCTTCTTGAAGAGAGGGACAACATTAGCCACCCTCCAATCCACAGGAACTGATCCTGAATCTATAGAACATTGGAAAATGATTACCAATGCATCCACAATTTCTAAAGCCACCTCCTTAAGTACCCTGGGATGCAGACCATCAGGTCCCAGGGACTTATCAGCCTTCAGACCCAACAGTCTATCCAACACCATTTCCTGCCTAATATAAATTTCCTTCATCCATTACCCTAGGTCCTTTGGCCACTGTTACATCTGGGAGATTGTTTGTGTCTTCCCTAGTGAAGACAGATCCAAAGTACCTGTTCAGCTCATCTGCCATTTCCTTGTTCCCCATAATAAATTCACCCGTTTCTGTCTTCAAGGGCTCAATTTTGGTCTTAACTATTTTTTTCCTTTTCACATACCTAAAGAAGCTTTTACTATCCTCCTTTATATTCTTGGTTAGTTTACCTCCATACTTCATTTTTTCTCTGCATATTGCCTTTTTAGTTACCTTCTGTTGCTCTTTAGAAGTTCCCCAATCCTCTGGCTTCCCACTCATCTTTGCTATGTTATACTTCTTCTCTTTTATTTTTATACTGTCCATTACTTCCCTTGTCAGCCACGGCTTCCCCTTACTCCCCTTAGGATCTTTCTTCCTCTTTGGAACGAAATGATCCTGCACCTTCCGCATTATTCCCAGAAACTCTTGCCATTGCGGTTCCACTGTCATCCCTGCTAGGGTATTGTTCCATTGAACTTTGGCCAGCTCCTCCCTCATAACACCATAGTTCCCTTTGGTGAATCATGGGGAGAACATACAAACTTCTTGACAGTGGCAAGAATTGCACCCCAATCGCTGCTACTGTAAAGTATTACATTAAGAGCTACACTACCGTGCCACCCATGGTAGCCGGAGATGAATTTACCTTCGACTGCTGTAAGAATATGAGGTCATTGAACAATCCTTCCTGGCAGTTTCCTTGTCATTATCAATGTACTCACCAGTCCCTGTGTAAAAACCTACCTACAGTACTGTGCAAATGGCTTAGGCACATGTATATAGTGAGGGTGCCTCAGACCTTTGCATAATACTGTAGCACGGAGAGTGAGTTTGTAAATCAGGCGGGAGTAAAAGATGTTGGAAACAGCAAGGGTGAAGTGCCGCAAGAGGGGTGTGAGGCGGCAAAGGAGGAGAGCCAGATTCGAGGGTTCGCGCAGGTGCAGATACACCCAGACCTGATACACCAGGAAAGGTCATTTGATTCCAAACAATTGGTTTATTGATCATTACAGAATGTCTCTCTGGTGCTTCCCACTCCCTCCCTTCTCCCTTCCCCTTTTCCCAACCATGATTCCCCTCTCCCTGCCCCCTTCCCACTCTCAGTCCACAGTAGAGACCCATATCAGAATTAGGTATATTATCACTGACATATGTCATGAAATTTGTTTTTTTGGCAGCAGTGCAGTGCAATACATAAAATTACTACAGTGCTATGCAAAAGTCTTAGGCACCCTTGGTATATCTATGTGTGCCTAAGACTTTTGCATAGTACTGTACCTCTAACATCCCCTTTTCTCACAGAATCTGTGAGAAAATAGGTTGGAGGTGACATCCCTCCATACACAATATCTTTAATTAGGAAGAGAAAGATCATGGAAGCTGTAACTGATCAACAAAGAAGCTTTGGAGAAACTGAGATCTCATTGAAACCATTGTCGAGTGCATAGAATGTATAATAAAGAACATAGAACAGTACAGTACAGGAACAGGCCCAACAGCCCACAATGTTGAGCTGAACCAATTAAATTAGTGATCATTAGTGACCAACTAAACTAATCTCTTCTGCCTACACAATGTCTATATCCTTCCATTTTCTTCACATTCATGTGCCTGTCTAAACATCTCTAATATTTCTGCCACCACCACCACTCCAGGCAGTGCATTCCAGGTACCCACTAATCTCTGAATAAAAAAATTGCTCCTCCATCCCCTTTGAAATATCCCCCTCTCACCTTAAATGCATGCTATCAGGTATTAGATATTGCAACCCTTGGAAAAAGATTATATCTGCCAATCCATCTATGCCTCTCATAATCTTATAAACATCTGCCCTCAGCCTTTACCACTCCAGAGAAAACAACCCATGTTTGTCCAACCTCTCATTATAGCACATGCCCTCTAAACCAGGCAACATCTTGAAAAATCCCTTCTACGCCCTCTCTATAGCCTCAGCATCCTTCCTGTAACGGGGTGATGAGAACTGTGTGCATCCCAGCTAGAATTTTATAGAGCTGCAACATACTGTAGCTGTGGAGAGTTCAGGCAGGAAGCAAGCCATACTGAGGTTACAGACTTCTACAAAGGTATCGCCTTGTAGGGTTGCTAAACAACTGGAGCTGCTGCAAGGAAAACAGACGGTGAACAGTAGGCAAGCTGTACATTCAGCAGTAGTAAGTCAAATATCCAACAGCCAAGAAATATAAATCAAAGCATGTCACAACTGTACCAAAATGGAAAGCAGAAGTGAGGATGAATCAACAGGGGACCACACAGACAGCTCAGTTACAGGAGACAGTTGATAAGGAGAAATTGAGCAAAGTAGGCAGCACTAAAGCAGCTGGGAATGAGAGCAGAGGATGGGAGGATCAGTGTGATAACATTGCAAAGGCAATGTCAGCATTCATTTCATAGCATATGAAATAAAAGATGTAATACTTTATAAGGCATTGGTCAAACTGCACTTGGAATACTGTGAGCAGCTTTCGGCCACATATCAAATAACAGATGTGCTGCCATTGCAGAGGATCCAGAGGAGGTTCACAAGAATGATTCTGTGAATGAAAAGGTTCGCGTACGAGAAATAGTTGATGGCTTTGGGCCTGTAGTCACTGGAATTTAGAAGGATGAGGAGAGATCTCATAAAAATCTATTGAATATTGAATGGTCGACATAGAGTGGATGAGGAGAGGATGTTTTCAATAGAGGGGGAGTCTAGGACCAAAGGATACAACCTCAGAATACAAGGATGTCCTTTTATATAAAAGGTAAGAAGGAATTTCTTTAGCCAGAGGGTGCTGAATCTGTGGAATTCATTACCACAGACGGCTGTGGAGGCCAAGTCATTGGGTATATTTAAAGCAGAGGTTGATACGTCTTGATTAGTAAGGGTGTCAAAGGTTCCTGGGAGAAGACAGGAGAATGGGGTTGAGAAGGATAATAAATCAGCCATGAATGAATTGTGAAGCAGACCCAAATCACCTAATTCTGTTCCAATATCTTATGGTTCAACAGCAGCACTATCTCATCTGCCTCAGAAAATGAGGGACAGAGATGATAAAGAGCTCAGAAAATTAAAGACAGCAAAGCCAAGAGGTAACACTTGCTGAAGGATGAAGGCCAAATACAACAGGAAGAGCGAGAAGCTAGAAGGGTTGATTCAGACAAATAGAAGTGAACTTTATTTACCACATAAAGCAAGGTCATATTTAACTGAAGTATCCTGATAGTAAGGCTATCAGTCTCTTTAGTATTGAGTAGCATTTAGAAATACAAGAGCCTTTCCTTTAGATTGTTCTTGGTCATATCAATCGGTCTAACAATAAAATTTCACATCACAATCCGTTCAAACCTAGCAGCTGACTGCAGCAGAATATCCTCTGAAAAGTCTATACAAACCCACAAGTGATAAATAATTCTTTTAGGTAAGACCAGAGCAGGCTGCTTCCTGATGTTCTGACCTGAACTCCTCTGTATGTCCCACACTGTGTTTTAGTTCTGTGTTTCTGACCAACAATTGCTGACAGTACAAAGATACATGTTTTGTGAATGTTTTTATGTGTGAATTTACTAAACCAAGATACAATCAAAGTTTTAAGTTGAGTTTATTGTCATATATACAGTACAAATTCATGTATGTACAGGTGCAATGAAAAACTCTCAACACCCCCACCCCATTGAGTGAAGAAGTTTCCTCTCATGTTCCCCTTAAACATTTCACCATTCATTCTTAACCCATCACATCTAATTGTAGTCCCACCCAATCTCAGTAGAAAAAGCCTACTTGCATTTATCCTATCTAGACACCACATAATTTTGTATGCCTCTATCAAGTCTCCCTTCAATCTTCTATATTCTAGAGAATAAAGTCCTAACCTATTCAACCTTTTCCTACAGCTCAGGTCCTCAAGCCCTGGCAACATCCTTGTAAATTTTCTCTGTGCTCTTTCAAACTTATTTACATCTTTCCTGTAGGTAATTGACCAAAACTGCACCCACTACTCCAAATTAGGCCTCACCAACGTCTTATACAAATTCAACAAAACGTCCCAAATTCTGTACTCAGTACATGGATTTATGAAGGTCAATGTGCCAACATCTTTCTTTACACCACTGTTAAGGAATTATTGATCTGTATTCCCAGACTCCTCTGTTCTACCGTGCTCCTCAATGCCATACTGCTCACCATGTAAGACCTACCCTGATTGGTCATTCCAAAATGCAGCATCTCACACTTACCTGCATTAAATTCCATCTGCCATTTTCCCAGCTTTTCTAGATCCCACTACAAGCTTTGATAGTCTTCCTTGCTATCCACTGCACCCCCTATCTTGGTGTCAACTGCAAATTTGCCAACCCAGTTGACCACATTTCAACTTTAAAAGCAGTTTGGTTAGGCACATGGACAGTAGGGATTTGGAGGGCTATGGTCTCAGTGCAGGTCGATGGGAGTGGGTAGTTTAAATAGTTTTAGCATGGACTAGATGGACCTGGGCCTGTTTCTATGCTGTACTTCTCTATGACTCTATAACTCTATGACATTATCGTCCAGATTGTTGATGGCAAACAACAATCGTCTCAAGTTCTTAATATTTATTGCATATTTATTTATTGTTTTTATTTTGTATTTGCACATTGCTTTATTGTCAGCCCTGTTGGGTGTGGTTTTTCATTGATCCTATTGTGTTTCTTGGATTTACTGTGTATGCCCACAAGAAAACAAATTTCAGGGTTGTGTATGGTGGCATGTATGTACTTCGACAATAAATTTATTTAGAAATTTGAACCTTCTACCCTCCAACTCCTACACCCCGAGGTAAGTCTTAGGTTGTGGAATCAGATCAGAGTTGAGGTGAATGAAGTTATTCAAATCAGTTCAGGAGCCTGATGGTTGTAGGGTAATAACTAATTTGTACTACGGCCTGATAAGGAATCACCAATGCCTAGGAACAGAAAAGTGTACAGAAAGTGGTGGATAACAGCCTAGTCTAGCAGAGGCTGCATCCAAGAAGGCACCATCCATCATCAAGGATCCCCACTGTCCAAGCCATGCTCCCTTCTCACTACTTCCATTGGGCAGGATGTACAGGAAGGAGCCTTAAGTACCACATTGCCCATTTCAGGAACAGTTTTTACCCTTCAACCATCAGGGTAATAACTTCATGCACCTCAACTCTGAACTGTTTTCACAACCTACAGGATCACTTTCAAGGACTCCACAATTCATGCTCCTAGTATACAGTGGTGCTAGAAAGTTTGTGAACCCTGTAGAATTTTCTCTATTTCTGCATGAATATGACCTAAAATCTGATCAGATCTTCACATACGTCCTAAAACTTTATCTAGAGAACTCAATTAAATAAATAACACAAAACATTATACTTGTTCATTTATCTATTGAGAAAAATGGTCCAACATTACATGCATTTGTTGGAAAAAGTATGTGAACCTCTGGGGTAATGCTATTTGGAGTCAGGTGTTCCAATCAATGAGGTGCGATTGGAAGTGTGGGTTGTAGAGGTGCCCTGTCCTATAAAAAAAAGACACACAAAGTCAAGTTACTGACAGAGCCTGGTCTTCTCAAGGAAGATCCATTTATATGCACCATGTCGCAATGAAAACAACTTTCAGAGGATCTTAGAAGATGAATTGTAGAGATGCATGAAGCTGGAAAAGGCTACAAAAGCATTTCTAAAGACCTGAGTGTTCATCACACCACGGTAAGAGAAATTGTCTAAAAATGGAGGAAACTCAGTACTGTTGCTACTCTCCCTAGGAGAGGGCATCCTGCAAAGATCACACCAAGAGCACAACATGCAATGCTGAAGGAGGTGAAAAAGAACCCAAGAGTAACAACAAGAGACCTGCAGAAATCTCTAGAGCTTGTGTCCACTATAAGAAAAACACTGAACAAGAATGGTGTTCACGGAAAGACATCACAGAGGAAACTACTGCTCTCCAAAAAAAAAAACTGTTGCATATCTCAAGTTTGTAAAACAGCACCTGAATGTTCTACAATGCTTCTGGGACAACGTTCCGTGGACAGATGAGACAGAAATTGAACAATGTGGCCAAAATGCACATTGCTATGTTTGGGGGAAAGGGGACACTGCACACCAACACCAAAATCTCATCCTAATTGTGAAGCATGGTGGAAGGAGCAACATGGTTTTGGGGTGCTTTGTTGTCTCAGGGCCTGGACAGCTTGCAATTGTTGAAGGAACATTGATTTCAAAATTGTATCAAGACATTTTACAGAAGAATATCAGGGTAGCAGTCCATCACCTGAAGCTTAATAGAAGTTGTACAATGCAACAAGACAATGATCCAAAAGTCAAGAGTAAATCAACAACAAAATGGTTTAAATAGAAGAAAATTCATGTTTTGGAACAGCCGAGTCAAAGTCCTGAACTTAATCCGTTGTGGAAGGACCTGAAGCAAGCTGTTCAGGGAAGGAGGCCCACCAACATCCCAGAGTTTTTTAAGGGTGAATGGCCAAAACTTCTCCAAGCTGATGTGCAGGACTGATCAAAAGTTACCGGAAACATCTGGTTGAAGCTATTGTTGTACAACGGGGTCACACCAGTTACTGAAAGCAAAGGTTCACATACATTTTCCAACAAATACATGTAATATTGGATAATTTTTCTCAATAAATAAATGAACAAGCATAATGTTTTTAGTGTTATTTATTTAATTGGGTTCTCTTTATCTAGTTTTAGGACGCATGTGAAGATCTGATCACATTTTAGGTCATATTTATGCAAAAATAGAGAAAATTCTACAGGGTTCACAAACTTTCTAGCACCACTGTACATGAAAATCAATGGATTCCTGTCACCTGTAAGTTGAAGACCCCACCAAAATCAAAGTAAAATAAATGTACCATCAAAGTATGTATATGTCAGCACATGCTAGCAGGCATTTAAAAGGAAATAAAGAAATACAATAGAATATATTTGAAAACTATACATAAACAAAGACGAACAACAAGCCAATGTGTAAAAGAAGACATGGTGCAAATACAGAACTGTGCAAATGTTTTAGGCACATACTGCGAGGGTGCCTAAGACTTTTGCACAGTACTGTAAATAACTAAATGAGTAATACTGAGAGCATGTGCTAGAGCCTTGAAAGGAGGGTGTCCTTGATGATGGTTGCTGCCTTCTTGTGGCACTCTGTGTAAAAAAAAGCTGCCTCAGATGGATTGTGGTGTGGGGAGGAAGTGGAAGGTGAAGGTTGGAGACAGCTGCTGGAGGAGGCTAAGCAGGAACACAAAGAGCCTCCTGTGCTGGAGATTCTGAGGTTGGAACTAGATGTTGAGGGGAGGAGGAAATCTGCCTGTGAAGTGGGTGGATGGTACCTGGATATTTCTTCCAAAATCTTTTCTCTCTATGTACAATATTGTGCAAAAAGCTTAGGCACATATATGTATAGCTAGGGTGCCTCAGATTTTTGCCCAGTACTGTACCTATCCAAATATCTTTCAAATGTTGTTATTGCACCTGCCTCAATACCTTTAACTGTATTCAGTGACTTAGCCTCCAGAGCATTCTGTGGTACAGAATTTGACATTCACCTTCCTCTGAGTGAAGGAATTTATTCTCATCTGCCTAAAGACACACATTCAATAATTCAGGAACAGCTTCTTCCCCTCTGCCATCCAATTTCTGAATGGACATTGAACCCATCAACACTACCTCACTACTCTTTTATTTATATTTATTTATTGTGCTACTTATTTAATTTAATGATTTAATACATATATATTCATACATAATTCACAGTTTTTTTCTCTTTTATTAAGTATTGCATTGTACTACTGCTGCAAAGTTAACAAATTTCACAACAATACAGAAGCCTTCAATTGTAGAATTGTTAGAAACAGACTCAAATTAAAGTATTAGGGTTAATATCATTTGGCAGGCCCAGGGTGAAATTTTACATCTCACAATGCCCTCCATTGGTTGGGGTCTACCATGGGTATTGCATCCTAGCTGTCTAAGTGATTCACAAGCCAGGGCAGAAAGAACATGGAGAACAAGCTGTTTCCCATGTAGCAGGCTCCCCCTCTCCATGCAGCTAAGGAACCCAAAGGAATGGCAGAATCCAATACAGTTTTATACCCACCAGTGGTGTCGCAGGTGTTGCCAGTCAGTGTTGAACTCGACATAGGACTGCCTTAGGGACTCCAGCTCCGGATTTCTCCCTTAGGGTTTATCCTGAAGTCTTCCTGCCTTCCTCAAGAGTGGGTATAGCTGCAAGGCAGCAGATTTTTGAGCTTAGAGCTTTCCTCCTCCTAGGTGAGCTGCCAACCATGGTTGACGAGCCCCATCTGCCCAGAGTGACTGGTTTTAAGGCGCCAGTAACCTGCCTTTACTCCTTTTCCCGTCATTAGAAACGGTTCCACCAGGCTTAGTAGCTAAGCCACATGTGAAGATTGGAAGCTGGATTTATATGTCAGAGACTATTTCAGGTGCATGCTCTTGGGAGTATTTAATAGATAGTGGGAGCTTATCCCCACTACCACCCCTGGTAATGACAACATAAGGGAACCTATAAACCTTTAGCTAATGCCTCTTTTAAAAAACAGACTTTAAATTGACCTTAAATAGTGAAAAATAAGTATTGTGTAAACTTGCTAAGTTATCGGCCAGGTAATGAGATAATCATTGCATTATTCTTGTATGTATCTAAGAACAACTGTTTAAGCAGAATAAGCGATTGGTATTCAAGAGAACCTATTTACCATGTCTATGGCCCATTTGTTGAGAGTTTAAATGGATTCATTTCAACATCAGATGAACTCAAATGTAGGGAGAATAATTTTTTTTATATTAAAGGCTGCAGTTTGCTAACATTCAATTCCAATATGCATCTGTGCCAGAGAAGATTTTCCCTGAACAAGTTCATGGAGCTGAGAGGCACTGTAACTGAAATGCTCCTGCTCTGTTGACAGGCAGCAGGAATTTTCTTTTATATAATATAAATATAATTTTGAAATCAATGTTAATATAATTGTGTAATACTCTGTAATTATGTGTTAATGAATATAATCTATAAATATTCTAAATAATAAACGTACTACAACTTTTACTTTGAACCATTTTAGGCTTCAATGTATTTACATTGTCAGTATTTCAAGTTACACCACTGTTACAAATTGTAACAATAAAGACAGAATGGAAGTCAATAGCTCTTTTTTAATAAACCAGCTGAATGCCGACTCCACCTAGTCAAAGCTTTTAATTTTTTTTCATTGTGCCTGCCAGTTGTTTTGACTACCTGACATCATTTACTGGTGTTGTAAATTGTGGTTTGCATTTGTTTGATATGCATATTACTAAAATAACCATTTAAAGTGTCACACAGTTTTCAGGCCACATAAAAATTTCATGCTCAGATGCACAGCTGTAAAAAAACTAGAGGGAACATTGTTGAGTAGCATTACTTAAATTGCAGTCATTAGAATTGTCCAAGTCCAGATCAGGTGACTCAACTTATTGCTGCTTTGCTGCATTTATACTTCTGATCCAAGTTTCATTCTAGTAAAAATTGAGCCACAATCTAGCCGTTAAGATTCTTTTATTAAAAAGGAATTTACTCTGGTGGCAGAAGAATGCAGGAAGGCAACGCAGTGTGAGAAAGAGCTGTGAGTGATAGTTAGTGAGAGGTAACTTGATAGAGGTGTACAAGATGATAAGAGGCAAAAATCGAGTGGACAGCCAGAGACTTCTTCCTACGCTTGAAATTACTAACACGAGGGATCAAAACTTCGATGTATTTGGAGGAAAGTATGGGGGAGACGGGTTCAGAGATAGTTATTTTATGGAGGGAGTAGTGGGTGAGTGGAATGTGCTGCTAGGGGTGGTGGTAGAGGCAGTGAAAACAAGCACCAAATGTAAATGGAGCTGCGTGCAGAAAAAGTGCAAGGAAAACTCCAAAAATACAGGAAAGTAAATAACAGAAATCTGATTAAGGATGTGGGAACCTGACAGGACATGCTCTTATATTGGAATAACATCATCCAAGTATTCTGGAGCAACTGGAAGAACTAGCATTGCAAGTGACGTTTATGAAATACAATTATTTTATTTTAAATTTTTTCATATTTTAATTGAAAATTCAGTTTTTCATTACTGCTAATGTTCATCTATTGAGAAGCTGTTGTTTTAGCATTTTCTAATTGATTTTGTGTACATCATGGATGAGATCAAAAGTGGAATTTCCCTCAGTTACAATCTGTAAGTTTAACTCATTATCAGTTGCCATTAAAAGTTTACACAGGCAGTTTAAGATTAATAATTACCTCAAGGATGCATGCTCTGCCCACTGTTCTACGCTCTTTCCACCCACGACTGTGTGGGCACTACTTATTTAATCATTACTGATTTTCGCACTACTTATTGAATTTAAATTTTATGAATATATTTCTTATTATAATTTATAGTCTTTTATTATTATATATTGCATTGTACAACTGCTGCAAAACAACAAATTTCATAACATATGCCAGTGATATTAAACCTGATTCTGATAAAGAAATATAGAAATCACTTTTATGTAAGAAGATATTTTGGGTCATGAAGAATGTTTGTTTCCTGAAGCCATTCAAATAGGTCTCAAGCTGCTAAAGGAAACTTTTTAATGGCCAGTGAGGGACTCAGAGTGGATGAGTGCCAGTCTCAACACTAGACAGGAGTAAGCAGGGACTCTGAGTGGATGTATGCCAGTCTCAACACTAAACAGAAGTTAGCAAACAGAAAGACAGCCAGCAACTGTAAGGCAAACCTCTCTCTGCATTTAACCAAGGATCATCAGTAATTAATTGATCCTTGAACTTCTGTCTTTAATGTTACTTCATGGATCCTCTCTGCTCTCTCCACTGCCAGTCAGGCTACACAAGGTGTCTTCAGCCCCCCCTAAATATGACTAGAAGGGAGTTCCTGCCATTTGGCTATTACTGAGCCACAGTTGCCCTGGAACACCCCCATCTCTGGAATATGCAGGTTCTCGTGTCTCCACCCTCTGGGTCTCGGATTACTCGCAGCGCACTCCTTAATTTTTATTCTTCTTGTGAATGTTGTGTCTCTAATGCTATGTGCCTGTGACTTTGCTGCAAGTGAGTTTTTCATTGCACCTGTGCATGCCTGTACTTATGCATATGGCGTAGAACAGAACAGTACAGCACAGTGAAGAATCAGAATCAGGTTTAACAGCACCAGCATATGTCATGAGGTTTGTTGATTTTACAGCACATTGCAACACATAATAATAAAAATTATTAATTACGGTAAGGATATGTATTAAATAGTTAAATTAAATAACTAGTGCAAAAAAAGTAGTGAGATAGTGTTCATGGGTTCAATGTCTGTTCAGAAATCTGAGGCAGAGGGAAAGAAGCTGTTCCTGAATCGCTGTGTGTGTATCTTCGGGCTCCTGTACCTCCTCCCTGATGGTAGCAATGAGAAGAGGGCATGTCCTGGTTGATGGGGGTCCTTCATGATGGATGCCGCCTTTTTGAGGCACCACTCCTTGAAGTTGTCCTGGAACTACTAGTGCCCATGATGGAGCTAAATGAGTTTACAGCTTTCTGCAGCCTCTTTCAATCCTGTGCAGTAGCCCCCTCCCCCTTACCAGATGGTGATGCAACCAGTTAGAATGCATGGTACACCTGTATAAATCTGCATGTGTCTTTGGTGACATACCAAATCTCCTAATGAAATGTAGCCACTGTTCTTTCTTTGTAACTGCATCGATATGTATATATCCTCAGAGATAATGACAACCTTTGGCCTATGATGTTGTGCCCACCTTTTAACTTACTCCAGGATCAGTCTAACACTTATGTCCCACATGGCCCTCTATTTTTATTTATCTTTCCTTTAATAGACTTGACTTTGACTGTAACTAAGTACATGCTATGCCAATGGTGACAATGCAAAGTTGGTCCAAGAAGAATCTTGCTGTTAAGATCAGCAGGGCAGAATCAGCTTTATTATCATTAACAGATGTCATAAAGTTTGTTTTGTGGCAGCAGTACAGTGCAAGACATCAAAATTACAATAAGTTATTGTATATGTAAATACATATGTACATAGATATATACTGTACATAATACAAAAGAGAAATAGGAGGTGGAGTTCATGGGTTCATGAACTGTTCAGAAATCTGATGACAGAGTTGAAGAAGCTGTTCCTGAAACATTGAGTGTGGGTCTTCATGCTCCTGTATCCTCCTCCCGATGGCAGCAATGAGAAGAGGGCAAGAACCAGTGAATTCTAGACCCAAAGCCTTTTCCTGTGCCTCTTTATTCATGCAAAACTTTGGGCTTCAGTTTTGTCAACCTATAGATGCACTTTCAAGGACACTTCACCTTAGGGTCTCGATATTACTTGGTTATTTATTTATTATTTTATTATTATTTCTTTTTTTTTGTTTTCTTTTTGTGCCTGCACAGTTTGTTGTTTTATTTTTGCACATCCGCCCTGTTGGGCGCAATCTTTCATTGATTCTGTTGTGTTTGTTGTATTTACTGCGAATGCCTGTGAGAAAATGAACCTTAGGGTTGCATATGTACTTTGATAATAAATTTACTTTGAACGTTGAACTTTCTAATGTATTTTTACATGTTACTTTCTGAAACAGTAAAAGCTATTAATTTTTTTCTTTGCATTTTGCTTCTAAGAAGAGGAAACAGAGGGATAATCTAGCAGTTGCATGCAATATTCATCGACCAATAACGCTGGCAAGGAAATAAAGCCAATGACAGCTTTAATTGCAAGGGAACTAAAATGAATCACGTACTTTATCTTGCCACAGTCTATCCAAGTTATTCAAGAGCAAAGGAGTAAGTGTTTTGTCTAATAAATTCTGGATAATACCTAGAAACAAATATAATTGCCAGAATTCACATGGTTAGTACAGTAATGGTCACAGAGGGGATAATGCTGCTTTCATTATTTATTACTTGTTTCATAGAAAAGAACTCCAGTTCCCTGAGTCACAGTCCAATTGCTGAAAGGCAGATTGGGAGAATGAATTAACTTGTACCATACTTATGTAGGATATTTATTTCTTGTTATTTATTTAGAGATACAGCATGGAATGGGCTCTTCAAGTTGCACTACTCAGCATCCCACCAATTTAACTCTAACCTAATCTCAGGATAATTTACAATGAGCAATTCACCTACTAACTAGTACATCTTTGGACTCTGGGAGGAAACCAATGTGCTCACAGGAGGGATGCACAAACTCCTTACAGGCAGTTTTGGGAATTGAACCCTGGTCGCTGGCACTGTGGAGTGTTGCGCTAACCACTATGCTACCATGCCACCCCAGTTCAATAGGTTTCAATAGGATCCAACCACGCACCCCACCCCACCATTTTTCTAAAGTCCAGCGAGTACAGGCCCAGAGCCTTGAAATATTCCTCATATGTTAACCCTTACATCTTTGGAGTGTGGAGGAAACCAGAGGTCCCGGAGGAAACCCATGTGCTCACAAGTAGGATGTAAAAAAACTCCTTACAGAGGACGCTAGGATTGAACTCGGAACTCCCACTACTATATTAGCCAAATACACAACTGAACTAAGTGGTTTGCAGCTACTGTGTTCTATGCAAGCCAGGCTAAATTGCAGGGGCCTTAGCAGAGATACTTAAAACATCCTTAGCCACTTGTGAGGTGCCAGAGGATTGGAGGATAGATAATGTTGTTCCGTTATTTAAGAAAGGCTCTAAGAATAAGTCTGGAAATTATAGGCCTGTGAGCCACATATCAATTGTGGGAAAGTTATTGGAAGGCATTCTAATGGATTTGATATACAACTATTTGCGTAGACAGGGACTGATTAGGGATAGTCAACATAGCTTTATGTGTGGTAAGTCGTGTCCAACCATCGTTTTTCAAGGAAGTTACCAGGAAAGTTGAGAAGGCAAGGCAATGGATGTTGTCTACATAGACTTTAGCAAGGCCTTTGACAAGGTCTTACATGGAAGGTTTGTCAAGAAGGTTCAATCGCTTGGCATTCAAAATGAGGTAGTAAATTCGATTAGACATTGACCGTGTGGGAGAAACCAGAGAGTGGTTATAGATGGCTGTTTCTCAGACTGGAGCCAGTGACTAGTGGAAAGCAAGCAGGAGCCCCTGTACCTTCTCTCTGATGGCAGCAGCAAGAAGAGAGCACGACCTGGGTGGTGGGAGTCTTTGACGATGAATGTTGCTTCCCTGCATATAGATGCTTTCAGTGGTGGGGAGAGCTTTACCCGTGATGGACCAGACCATTTGAAGGCTTGTCCGTACATTGGTGTTCCCATAACAGGCCGTGATGCAAACAATCAATATACTCTCCACGACACATCTGTGTAAGTTTGTCAAGGTTTTAGATGGCATGCTGGATCTTTGCAAATTTTTAAGGAAGTAGAGGCACTGCTGTGTTTTCTTCATATTGGCGCTGGCGTAAACCTTTTAATCAGAGCGGCGATCGAGATTTGAAGGCAGAGTTTCGCGGCATTTTTTCTGAGTTGCGGAGCGACCAATCAGTAAGCGTCAGTGCGTAAAAAGCGCTACCTTTCAGTCAGGTCCGCGTTCAGGATTTAAAAAGCAGAGTTTCGAGCCAGTATTTTTCCCCCCTGAGTTGTACAGTCAACGTCGGGAGTGCATAAAAATCAGGCCGGCGATCAAAACTTTAAAAGCAGAGCTTCGCGCCGTTTTTCTGGGTCGAGGAGCGACCAATCAGCAAGCGAGAGTCATTAGCAAGGGCCAATTAAAAAGCACACGTGCAAGCGGCGCAGATATTCCTTTTGAGTATGCTAGCGTTTATGGCTTATCGGTCTTGGATGAGGTAAATTGTCTTGTAAATTACTCTCGCTGTCCTTATTTGTTCGTTCTCCATTTGTTAGGGCATAGTAGATTAGTGAGGTTTCGTTGGCTCCAGGGGCTTTGTTTTGTACTATGTGTGGGATGCGGGAAGTCTGAGGATCCTGAGAGAACGTGTTAAAGAACTGGAGCTGCACCTCGATGACCTTCAATTTATACGGGAGAATAAAGAGGTGATAGTCAGGAGTTACAGAAAGATAGTTATCCCTAGATTGCAGGAGACAGGTAACTGGGTGACTGTCAGGAGCAAGGGGAAAATGCACAGTCAGTGCAGAGTACACCTGTGGCCGTTCCCCACAATAATAAGTATACACCTTTAAATACTATTGTGGGAATGATCTATCCGTGGGGGAGCCATAGTGACTGGTCTCTGGTGCTGAGGATCAGAAAACCAGAGAGGTGAAGATGACTGTAGTGTTGATAGGAAATTCCTTGTTCAGAGGAATAGAGACGAGGTTCTGTGGGTGTGATAGAGACACCTGCATGGTATGTTGCCTCCTTGGTGCCAGGATCAGGGATGATTTAGATCAGTTCCATAGCATTCTCAAGGGTGAGAGTGAGCAGTCTGAAGTCTTCATACATATTGACACCAATAACATGGGTAGACCAAGTGAGGAAGTCCTGAAGAGAGATATTAGGGAGCTAGGTCAAAAGCTGAGAAACAGGATTTCTGGGGTAGTCATCTCTGGATTGCTGCCTGTGCCATATGCCAGCAAGGGTAAGAATAGAATGATCTGGAAGATGAAGAACTGGTACAGGGGTTTAGATTTATGGATCGTTGGGATCTCTTCCAGGGAAGTAATGACCTGAGCAAAATGGATGGCTTACACCTGAATCTAAGGGGTCCAATATCCTTGTGGGCAGGTTAACTAGAGTTGTTCGGGAGGGTTTGAACTAATTTGGCAGGGGGTTGGGAACTGGAGTCATAGTGCTGAAGATGAGGTAGTTGGTTTACAAACAGAGGCAATGTAATATTGAGGCGTGCCTCAAGGCCGTGTGCCGAGCCCTCTTCTGTACTCCCTTTTCACCTAGGATTGCGTTCCTGTACATGGTTCTAACTCCATAATCAAGTTCACAGATGACACGATGGTGGTTGGCCTGATCAGAGGGGATGATGAGGCAGCCTACAGGGATGAGGTCCAGCACCTGGCCGTGTGGTGTGCTGACAACAACCTGGCCCTTAACACCCAGAAGACCAAGGAGATCATTGTGGACTTCAGGCATGCTAGGAGTCACACTCACGTCCCCACCTACATCAATGGAGCTGTAGTGGAGCTTGTATCAAGCTTCAAATTCCTTGGTGTCCACATTTCTGAGGATCTCACTTGTTCCCTGAACTCTTCCATCCTGATCAAAAAAAGTGCAATAGTGCCTTTATTTCCTGTGGAGCATCAAGAAAGCTCACCTC
This sequence comes from Mobula birostris, assembly GCF_030028105.1. Taxonomy (NCBI): domain Eukaryota; kingdom Metazoa; phylum Chordata; class Chondrichthyes; order Myliobatiformes; family Myliobatidae; genus Mobula; species Mobula birostris. Next base: position 44,168,925 of record NC_092389.1, on the reverse strand, counting down.
TGTCCCAGGATACTGCTGGACTTTTACCGCTGTACCATTGAGAGCATACTCACCAACTGCATCTCAGTGTGGTATGGCAATTGTCCAGAATCGGACCGCAAAGCACTCCAGCATGTGGTGAAAACTGCCCAGCAGATTATTGGCACCCAATTGCCCACCATTGAGAACATCTACCATAAATGCTGCCTGGGCAGGGTGAAAAGCATTATCAAGGATGCATCTCACCCTAACCATGAACTTTTTACTCTCCTCCCATCCGGTAGGTGCTACAGGAGCCTCCGCTCCCACACCAGCAGGCACAGGACGAGCTTCTTCCCTGAGGCTGTGACACTGCTGAACCTCTCATCACAGCGCTAAGCAGTATTGCACCTATATTGTACTGTCTCAGTACTTTTATATTTGTGTGCTGTAGCACTTACTTTTTATTCGCAGTTATTTTGTAAATAACACTATTCTTTGCATTTCTGGTTAGATGCTAACTGCATTTCATTGGCACAATGACAATAAAGTTGAATATAATCTAATGTAGACTGAGGGTCCTGGCAAGGAGAAGCTGATGATGGGGCAAAATTGCATTCAATGGTGTGAGATGCAACATAACAGGCGGACAAAATTGAAAAAGGTGAGTACAGGACTGAAGATGTTATATTTGAATGAGTATATGGAATGAGGTAGATGAACTTGTAGCACAGTTACAGATTGGCAGGTATGATGTTGTAGGCATCACTGAACAGAGGCATGAATTGGCCAGAATTCATTGGAAGGGAACACTGGCAGGGATGATGGTAGAGCAGCAATGGCTGGAACTTCTAGAAGCAATTCAGAAGGCACAGGATATATACTGTACATCCTAAAGAAAAAGACTTGTGTCATCTTGCCTTTAGAACAACCATATCTAACAAGAGGTCAAAGCCAACATTAAGGCCAAAGAGAGAGCATATAATACAGCAAAAATGAGTGGGCAGTTAGAGAATTGGGAAGCTTAAAGTCATTAAGAAGGCAAGCTAGCCAATAATAAAAAGGATGCCAAAAGTTTCTTCAAATACATAAAAGAGGGGTGAAGGTGGATATCGGACCACTGGAAAATGATGCTGGAAAGGTAGTAATAGGGGAATGAGGAAATGGTGGATGAACTGAATACGTATTTTACTTCACTGTGGAAGACACTAGCAGTATGGTGGAAGTTTCAGGGGTCATGAAGTGTGTGAAGTTACCATTACTAGGGAGAAGGTTCTTGGGGAAACTGAAAGGTCTGAAGGTAGATGGTGTACACCCCAGGGTTCTGAAGGAGGTGGCTGTAGAGATCATGGAGGCATTAGTAATGATCTTTCAAGAATTGCTGGAATTGTTTCCAGAAGATGGGAAAATTGCAAATATCACTCCTCTCTTCAAGAATGGAGAGAAACAGAAGAAAGGAAATTGTAAGCCAGTTAGTCTCACCTCAGTGGTTGGGAAGATGTCAGAGTCGATTATCAAGGATGAAGTCTCTTGCCTGACAAATCTATTGGAATTTTTTGAAGAAATAACCAGAAGGATAGACAAAGGAGAATTGTTTGATGTTGTGTACTTGGATTTTCAGAAGACAAGGTGTCGCACATGAGGCTACTTAACAAGCTGAGTCCGTGGTATTGCAGGGAAGATACTAGCATAGTTAAAGTAGTGGCTGACTGGCAGGAGACAGAGTGGGAATAAAGGGAGCATTTTCTGGTTGGCTGCTGGTGACTGGTAGTGTTCCACAGAGGTCTGTAATGGGACTGATTTTTTTTTTACATTATATGTTAATGATTTGGATGATGGAATTTTTTAGATTATGGGGACACTCAGTCCTCGTCTATTGTCATTTAGGAATGCATGCATTAAAAAATGATACAATGTTCCTCCGGTATGATATCGCAGAAACACAAGACAGACCAAGACTAAAACTGACAAAAATCACATTAATTATAACATATAGTTACAACAGTGCAAAGCAATACTGTAATTTGATAAGAACAGACCATGAGCACAGTAAAAAGAAGTCTCGAAGTCCCGATAGCCCCAACATCTCATGCAGATGGTAGAAGGGAGAAACTCTCCCTGCCATGAGCTTCCGGCGCCGCAAACTTGCAGATGCAACACCCGACCACAGCCGACTCTGAGTCCATCCGAAAACTTTGAGCCTCCGACCAGCCCTCCGAGCACCGAGCACCATCTCTGCCGAGCACTTCGACCCTGCCCGGTCGCCGAGCAACGAGCAAAGCCGAGGATTCGGGGCCTTCCTTCCGGAGATTTCAGATCACACAGTAGCGGCGGCAGCGAAACGGGCATTTCAAAGTTTCACCAGATGTTCCTCTGTGCTCTCACATCTGCCTCCATCAAATCAGAATTGTGCACGGCATCCTACTTGACAGATAACAGATATTCATCACCAGAGAGGCCGTGCGCGCTGTACCATACTGCCATTTTCTCCTCCTCCTTTGTTGATGGCTTTGTTTCAAAGTTTGCAGATGATGCCTAAGATGGGTGGAGGTGCTGGTAGTTTAGTGGAAACAGAGAGGCTACAGAAGGAGCAAGACAGGTTAGGATGATGGGCAAAGAAGTGGTGGATGGAATACAGGGTCAGGAAATGTATGGTCATGCACTTTGAAGAAATGAAAGGGTTGACTATTTTCTAAATGGAGAGAAAATGTGAAGAACTGAGAGACAAATGGATTTGGGAGCCTTTGTGCAGGACTCCCTGCAGGTTCATTTGCAGGTTGAGTCTGTGTTAAGGAAAGCAAATGCAATATTTGCATTCACTTCAAGAGGACTAGAATATAAAAGCAAGGATAAAGTGTTGAGACCTTATATTAAAAAAAACTGGTGAGGCCTCACTTGTAGTATCGTGAGCAGTTTTGGGCCCCTTATCTTCAAAAGGATGTGTTGAAACTGGAGAAGGTTCAAAGGAGGTTCATGAAATGATTCCTGGATTGAAAGGCTTGTCATATGAAGAGCGCACGATGGCTCCTGGCCTGTATTCTCTCGAATTCAGAAGAATGGGGGGTGATCTCATTGAAACCTATTGAATGATTAAAGGCCTTGATGGTGTATGTGGAGAGGATGGTGGGGGAGTGTAAGACCAGAGGATACAGCCTCAGAATAGAGGGGTGACCTTTTAGAACAGAAATGAGGATGAATTTCTTTAGCTGGAGTTTGATGAATCTGTGGAATTCATTGCCACAGGCAGCTGTGGAGGCCAACCAGTGTGCAAAAGATGACAACTGCAAATGCAAAGTAAAAGTAACAATAATAAATGAGCTTTAAATATCAGGAATATGAGATGAAGAGTCTGGAAAAGTCCATAGGTAGTGGGAATAGTTATTATTTTTAGTTTTGCATACTTGCATTTTTTTACATTGTCAGTCTGTATACGTATAGTTTGCATAAGTTCTATTATTTCTTACTTTCCTGTAAATGTCTGCATGCCAGTGGGCACCCTTCAGTATTAACCTCATAATCTACTCGTGCATTACCTTCTCTGCTACAAATATAATGATTTCTCTTTCCCGTTTCTGATAAAGTGTCCCAGACCTGAAACATTAACTGTTTCTCTCTCCATGAATGCTGCCTGACTGTTGAGCTTTCCTGACATCTCTTCCACAGCTGGGTAACATCAGATGGTCATTCATTTTACAACTCAGACACAGGTTAAACAAGGCAGTAATTTGAAACTTGTTTTTTTTCAGTTTCTTGATACAACCTATGTGCCTCTGTTTATGATGCCCATTACACGCCTCATAGCTGGCCAATGCATAGTGGCATCAGCACCAGACTTCAAGGCAAATGGTCCTGAGTTCAAATCCAGTCAGCCCTTGCATACTTTCCTTCTGTGCTGGGTTGAGGATCTGGCTAGCAACTCTGCCTCGTTTTTATATTTTTTTGAAAAAAAGGAAACGGCAAAAAAATGCTGCCTGATGTGCCGCAAGCCATGAGAAGGAACAACACGTGCCTCATAGGATCACTATGTCATAGAGGGGGGGGGGGAAAGCACAGAAGTAGGCCTTTCATCCAATTGGGTTCATGCTGTAGATTCTCCACATTCTCACCCAGGTTCTCCCACCTCCTACATACTTGAGGCAATTTACAGTGGGCCAATTAACCTACCAACTGTACATCTTTGTGATGAGGGTGAAGCCAGAGTACCCAAAGGGACATAAATTTAAGGTGGTGTAGTGGCATCTGCACTAGACTTCAAAGCGAGTTGTCCTGAGTTTGAATGCAGCCAGCTCCTTACACACTTTCCATCCGTGCTGCGTTGAGCATCGAGCTAGCAACTTGGCCAAATTTTTTTTTTTTTGAAAAAAAACAAATGCTAAGGAGTCAGCAAGGTTGCCACCTGATGTGTCACGTGGTGTGGAAAAGAACAACAGCACAAAATGCTGGGGGAACTCAGCAGATCTGGCAACATCTATGAAAATGAATAAACAGTCGATGTTTTGGGCTGAGATCCATCTTTTTAAGGTATTTGAAGGAAAGTGTATGGGGGATGTCAGAGATGTGTTTTTTATTTATTATATATACACAGTAGTGGATGTGTGGATCACCTTGCCAGGGGTGGTGGCAAAGGCAGATACTTTGAGAGTCTTAAATAGGCACATGGATAATAGAAAAGTGGAGAGCTATGTGGGAAGAAAGGGTTAGATTGATCTTGGAGTAGATTTTAAAAAGTCAGCACAACTTTGTTGGCCAAAGGTTCTGTACAATGCTGTAGTGTTCTATGAAACACATGTAGTCACAAGGGGAATGTGCAGACTCCACAGAAACAGCATCAGAGGTCAAGATCAAATTGAGGTCACTGGAGATGTAAGATGGTGGCTGCACTCACTCTGCTCACCTGAGGGTTGCTGAGAGACCCAGCACATTAATACAAGGCCATCAAACTGATGCAATTATCTTCTGAATTAAAATTAATTGTTCCAACATCTATACAAGTGTGCTGCCTGTGGTAATGATGTGAAAAGAATAATGGTGCAGTAGCAGTCAGCACAACATTTTACAGCCCCATGACTGTGTAGGTTCCCTCCGGGTGTTCTGGTTTTCAAAGACGTATAGGTTTGAGTTATGCAAACACGAGGAAATCTGCAGATGCTGGAATTTCAAGCAACACACATAAAATCTTCTTTCAGTTAGTCCTGATGAAGGGTCTCGGCCCAATACGTTGACTGTACCTCTTACTAGAGATGCTGCCTGGCCTGCTGCATTCACCAGCAACTTTTATGTGTGTAGGTTTGGGTTAGTAAGTTTTAGGCATGCTATGTTGCTGCTGGAAGCATGGCAACACTTGAAGGTTACCCAGCATAATTCTCGTTGATTTGATTTGGCACGAAATGATGCATTTCACTATATGCTTTGAAACTTTGAAAGAATAGATTCCAGGTAGTACATCTAAGCTGGGAGAATAGAGCTTGGTCATGTAAGTACATTGTGTTAATACACATATGCATTTCACTATGTTTCAATGTACACATGATAAATGTGCAGCCCGAGCAGCCCGAATCCTCATCCAGCTTGTGCACTTATTCAATCTTTCTGCTTTGGAGAAGATATTTGAAATTCATTAGAAATTTGAGTTTTGAAAGTTATTTTTGCAGATATTCTGTGAAATGAGAGATATTGTGAACCACTTGACATTATTTTTATGAGTTGCCTTTAAATATTATACACAGTGGCGTGGGTCGTTAATGCAATAACGTCAATCTAATCAGCCGATCATGTGGCAACAACTCAATTCATAAAAGCATGTAAACATGGTCAAGAGGTTCAGTTGTTCAGATCAAGCATCAGAATGTGGAAGGAATGTGATCTAAGTGACTATGGAAGGATTATTGGCATAAGACATGGTGGTTTATGTATCTTAGAAACTACTGATATCCTAGGATTTTCATGCACAACACAGCTTACAGAGAATGATACAAAAAATATCCATTCAGTGTCAATTTTGTGGGGGGAAAAGTGCCTTGTTAATGAGAGTGGTCAGAGGAGAATAGCCAGACGGGTTTGAGCTGATAGGAAGGTGACAGTAACTCAAATAATCACACATTACAACAGCAGCATACGGAAGAGCATCTCTTAATGCACAGCATGTTGAACCTTAGAGTAGATGGGCTATGTCAGCAGAAGACCACAGGCATACACTTGGTGACCACTTTACTAGGTGCAGGAGGTACCTAACAAAGTGCCCGCTGAGTGTATTCTGTGTGATAAGGGACACTGTGAACTAATCCACTTGACAGTATTGGATGAGATGTCTTTAAATAATTTAGTGGCAAAATTCCCTTTCACTCTTGGCACTAATTGCATGTCAGATCATCCAGCTGGACACAAATCCCCCACATTTTGTCTCATGAAGCTAACCCTAAGCTTAAACACGAGATTCTGCAGATGTTGGGAATCCAGAGCAACACACACACAAAATGCTGAAGGAACTAAGCAGGTCGGGTGGCATCTATGAGGGGAATAAACAGTCAATGTTTCGGGCTGAGACTCCTCATTAGGATAAACCTTTCTATATGTCACTATCAATAAAATGACCAGCAGTTCATAGATAGTTATGGTTTTATTGTGCACAATTAAACAGATGTATACATGGTATACATAACAGCCAATAAACGCTATTTATGCCCTTTGCAATTAAAAAATGCAAAAGAGTAATATAAACCCCAATAACATATGAACCATCTTTTAGATGGAAGAGCAGTAACTGCAGTCCCTCCCAACCAGAACACAAGTGAAAGGGTTACAGAGTCTGGTATAAATGATATTTTCTTTAAAAAAAAAGTACTGCACAATACAAAGAGAAGATTTAACAACCATCGATGCAAGTGGCTTTCAACTTTAGTGAAATACTAAGAATTTGAACCTTTTCTTGGATGAAACATTTGTATGAATTGTTTCTTCATGTAACAAATATATTTCTAGAATTATCACAAATGTTTGCAGGCAAGGTATAAAATGTGCAAACATGGACAAAATGTATCACTTCATAGTTATAATCTCACCACACAAAAAATGACTTGAATTGTCAGTTTGGTTTTACATTGATGGTTTTTGGAACCTAATACACACAATAAATAATGTTGCCAGCATACAGAAAATGATTGATGCACCATGTAATATTGTCCCTATCAGAATAAATTATTATATATAAAACATAGTTTACTAAGAGATTGTCAGAAGAGATCATTTTGCGAACAGGTTCAGCTACCAGATACTATAATGCTCACCTCAGACATAACGTCTGCAGTGTTTAACCTGACTTTAGCAAAAGCCTAACACCTTTTTAAAAAATAGAGTTAGGATCTAGTGTAAAATGTTGCAATGGTGACATCAGTTAAACCTGACCAAATGTCACATTACATGTCACACAATAGTATTACTGGGTAAAATATTCTATTGGTTTCACAAACAAGTTTTATCTTCCTAATATATTTTATTTTAAAAAAGCATATTAAATTCCCTGTTTACAAATGAACTCACTTCCACATCTCTGAAGTTAAGAATGGTCACCTATTACCATTGACCTATTAATATATCACATTAGGACATCCCTGCATTACATTTATTGCAGTTGCACCTACACTGGTCCCTGTATTATTGTTAAACGCTCAATGGTGGAAAAAAAACATCATCAAACCATAGAAATCTTTGACTGCTTCTAACTTGGTGACAAACTGCATTGTGTAAGTGTCCAATAGGCAGTCATCACTTCTTACATTAGTACAAGGTCAATGAAGTCACCAAATCAGTTTAACGCCAACATACAAATGCCAGAGGTAGACTTCAACATGTAAATTTTAGGTAATTTCATTCCTAATTATACATCACAGATCTCCATGTTTCCCAATGTGAAGCAGTTGTTGGTTTTAATATTCCATTTGGGTTCAGGCGTAACAGATATAGCCATCACTTTAAATCACTGATCACCTGCCATTACTAAAGACTATGCTATCTGAAATAATATCCACTGAGGGTTTTCAGCAAGGTCTAACAGTGCAAAAGTCCAGCTCTTGTGGCTTCTTCCTTATACTGCAGTGTTCCCTGGGTAACGCGTGGCCAGTATCAGCCTTACATTTGATTAAACGTCTCTTGAATCCTTTGCCGCAGGTCTTTGAGCATGGTGACCAGCCACCGATCTCCCACACCGGGCAGGGATCTCCACATTGCCGGATGACTTCTGGTTTCTGGGTGGTGTCACAGTCAAATGCTATTTTTCCGAGATTGTCTTCACACTCAACAGATCTGTGCTGCAACCCATTTCCACATGAAACAGAACACTCAGACCAGTTTCTCACTACCCATTTATAAATAGGCCTCTTATAGTCTGGTTGCCGCAAGTTTATTTTATTGAATTTGCTCAAACTTTCATTGTTCAATGAGACTCCTTTTGTGTCTTTTTTATGAGGACTATGCAAAGATTTATCTTCCCTATTGTCCTTGGGTAGGTAGAAGGAGTAGCGGACTCGAGGGGGGGTCATTTTTCCAACTGATAGGACTTCAATAACCAATGGTTCTTGGATGGGTCTAAAGGCTTGAAGGCTTTCAACAGAAGTTGCTGTCCCACTATACCGCAGCAGGCTTCCCTTTATGACAATGTCCCGTTCGACCGCAGAAACAATATAGTGACCATTGAGTATGTACTTTCCATGTTCATTCTTAACAGCCAGATAGTTGTCATCATTAGTCATGCCTCGGTATCCTCTTTGCTTGATATCTATACTGGTGGCTCCGACTGGAATCGTCACAATATAATTATATCCATGTCTGTTGAAAGAAAACAGCTTTAATACTGTAATTATGGTAAATAATATTATTTGAGAATCTCTTCTCTTCACGAATTCTTTATTCCACCTTTCATAATCCCAGACCTTCCTTTTCTCTTTAGAGAGAAAGAGGATGAGAGGTGACTTGATAGAGGCGTGCAATATGATTACAGGCATACATTGAGTAGATAGCCATAGACTTTTTCTCAAGGTGGAAATGGCTAGTATGAGGGGTATAACTTAATGTCTCAAAGACCTTTTCAACCAATTGATTTCTTGAAGTATAGTCACTGTTATAGGACCGTAAGATATAGGAGCAGAATTGGCCCACTTGACCCACTGAGTCTGCTCTGCCGTTTCATCATGGCTGATTCATTTTTCTCTCAGCCCCAACTCCTGCTTTCTCCCCATATCCCTTCATGTTCTGATCAATCAAGAACCTGTCAACATCTGCCTTAAAAATTCCCAATGACTTGGCCTCCACAGCTGCCTGTGGCAACAAATTCCACAGATTCACCACTCTCTGGCTAAAATTTATCCTCATCTCTGTTCTTAATGGAAATGCTTCTATAGGCTGTGTCCTCTGGTTCTAGACCTCCCCACCATTGGAAGCATCCTTATATGAAGGAGCATAATTTTAAAGTGATTGGAAGGGACATCAAAGGTAAGTTATTTACACAGAGAGTGGTTGAAGAATGGAAATTCCCGCCAGGGGTGGTGGTAGAGCCGGATACATTAGGGACATTTAAAAAACATGGATGATAGAAAAAAGGAGGGTTATGTAGGAGGGAAGGGTTAGATTAATCTCAGAGTAGGTTAAAAGGTCAGCACAACATTGTGGATTGAAGGGCCTGTACTGAGTGGTAGTGTTCTATGTTCTATGTTACAAGCCTGAGCTTTCTATATCCCAATCGATGGAATTTTTCAAAAGTGGTCCATTGTTTTCTGAATTGTGAGGCTCTGCAGCTTAATTTTGTTTCCAGCTTTGATCATGTGACCTTGCCAAATGAGAAAATTGCTCACAGTCCCTCAACTCCTACTCTACGTGTTGACCAGAGTAAGTGAACACAGCTCTCAATCTTCTCCCCTCTCCTTGTTTCAAAACTTTGATCCCATCCAGTGTCTTTCCCAGAGTACTCTAACTATTTATCAGTGCTATAACAATGGACACATCAACGTTATCTACAACATGACTAGGTGATTGTTTGTATAGCTAAAGTCTGTACAGAGCTGCACCAACATTGCTCCATTTTCACCGTTCACTTGTTCTAGTCTAGTTCACCTTCAGAGAAGTTTCATTTATTGGGTATTTCCTTAAAGGTTGATAGGCATTTTTCACTATGAAAATATAATGATGTTGACTTTATGATCCCTCTTGTGGCTCCCTCTCCTTGTTTCAGCTCTTTGATCCCATTCAGTGTTTTCCTCAGAGTAGCCTAACTGTATATGGTGCTATAACAATGGACACCTCTATGTTATCTACAACATAACAACATAACAGGGTGATTGCTTGAACATCTCGAGTCTCCACAAAGCTGCACTAATTTTGCTCCATTTACAAAAGAGTTTCACTTATTGGGTGTTTTCTTAAAGATTAAAAGGCATTTTGTCACTATTAAAATGTAATGGTGTTGACATTATATTTCTACTTGTGTATGAAAATGAGAAATTATCTTTGAACTTGTATAAGAGACATAGGGTCAAACACTACGGACACAGGACCTTTGACCCCACTGTGTCCTTGACAACCAAAAATACCTATCTAAACTAATCCAATTTATCAGCATGTAGCATTAGTTAACTCTCAAATTATAATTGTCTTTAATGGTATTAAAGTGAAATAATACTATATTAATAACAATTAAGTATAAATGAAAGGAAAAAGGAGAAACATACATGGGCTTTGTGAATAAGCCTGAAACTTTCTTGCAGCTTTTGTGATCGCCTCCACATATTCCACACTTGTCAAATTTCTTCTTGGAGCCCAGTCTTCCATCACAACCAGCTTTTATACACTTGCCTTGGACACACACGGCTGAAGTGTCTGGCATGCATGGAGTTCCATCCACTACCTGGAGGTTCAAGATCAAGATTGTTTAATGTCATCTCCAGTACACCAGTATAAAGGAGAACAAAATAATTGTTACTCCAGATCCCATGCAGTACAAAATAAATAGAAGATTAAGAACACAATAACAAAATTGAAGCACAATAAAAATAAATACATAAGATAGCTAATATACATAGATTGATTGTATGTCCATAAAGTAACACAAGGCTGTATATGAGGTGACTGACAGGAAATAATAAAATGTTGGGTGGAGATGTTGATCAGCCTTGCTGTTTGAGGAAAGTAGCTGTTTTTGAGTCTGGTGGTCCTGGCATAGACACTATGTAGCCTCCTCCCTGATGGGAGTGGGACAAACAGTTTGGAAGGACATAATAATTTAGGATGCTCTTTCATCCTCTCAATTCTGCTTAACATTTTGTAAAACTTCTCTGCCATGACTCGGTATCCCTTTCGATGTAGGGAACCAGAACTCACATCAATCTCTGTGCAGTGCAGTCAAAGTTCAGCACTCATTCTGAAACATTCCACTGTGTGGAAGGAGCAGATGATGAAACAGATTTCCACCAGGGATGGCAGAAAAGTAGGATGTTTTAAAGTGAGGATGGTGTGTATTTCCACTGTAAAGGGAAATGAAAATCAAACACCTGTAGACACTGGAAACATGAACGAAACGTTCCAGACCATTGAGTCACACTCACAGAATATGGAATAAGACAAGATTGAGATGAGGAGAAATGCCTTTACCCAAATAAGATGAATGCCAGATTCTCTACCACAGAGTGCTCTGGAGGCTAAAGCATTGAATATATTTAAGGAGATAGAGGAAGAAACAAAACAACATTTAAAAGATATTTGGACAGCTATATATGTTCTCGAGTGATGGGGTGGAGATATGTCTCTACCAAATGAGGTGCAAAGTGCTCCTCGCCTCTGCTAGCCTCGGTAAGGTGTAGCACCTGCTTAGTCCCTGATCATGGTCATGTGAAGCCATGGGAACAAGTGGTAGATGGTTGTATGAGTAGCTGGTGCATATCACAAGTCTTGGTTATGCAACCACTGACACCAGGCAGACAATCTCTGAAGAGTATTGATAATGGCTGTGGTCACCCGTCTTGTAAAGACACTGCTCAGAAGAAGGCAAGGGAAAATCACCTCTGTAGAAAAATTTGCTAAGAACAATCATGATCAAAAGACCTTGATTGCCTATTTCATACAAGCAATAAACTTAACAAGTTTAAAAAGAAAGCACCTGGAGTCTGCATTCTAAAGAGCGAGTCACTTGAGAAAAACACAAGGAACTAAATGATTAAAAACTCTCATTAAACAATTCAGGTGCTCTAAAAACCTCACAGCCCAATGCTCTCCAGCATCCCGCACAAGCCCGAAGAGCTCAGTACAATATTATGCTTACCTTGGGTGCAAGAACATAGAAGTATCCAGTTCCATTTGCTCTGCACACAAGCTTGCATTTGTCCCTCAAAGATACTCCTGAGTATTTTGGAACCCACACAACAGATGGGGCAAGTCTATTGGTATTGACATTGTAACCATTGAAGGATTCACACTGCTCCTCCCTGAAACTTTTACCTGTAGTTTGAATGGAAATATAAATAAAAACAAAAACAGCAATCAGAGGGGATTAACCATAACTAATCATCATACCTGTAGTGTGGCAAGACTGTTCCTTCACCCTTGACTATATTGGATCTTGAGGTTTCTGTGATACAAATGTGCTTCCAAAGTCAAGAATGAGGCATAAAACTTATTGCTTATGTCCATTTTACTAAACGTCACAAGAGCAAAGTTAAAGAAGAAATGTTGAGAAATCAAAGAAAAGACCCTATGAAAAAGCTTTTGTGGTCGTCTCATACCCAGACTAGAGATAGCAAAATTTCATTGGTAACAATTAACATAAAATAGCCAGGTTCATGTGATGTGATACCTGCTATGGAAAACTAAAAGGGTTCTAGAAAATACAGAAGCAACTATACCATAATTACTGGAAAATTCAATGAACAATTACCATAGGCCACAGGACTATAACATGTAGGAGCAAAAGTAGGCCATTCAGTCCATGGAGTTTGCTCTGTTATTGAATTGCCTGATTCTGCTATTATTTGGCCTAATAATTAGGCCATTAGTAAGCCAAATAATAGCTTAATTCTGCTCCCATGTCTTATAGACTTACCTGTGAAAAGAGGAACCAGTCAACATTTTCATCAGGAGGAAGGGTCTTCAACATGAAATGTTGACTTGCTTCTCTTTCCAACAGTTCTGTTTTTGTTGCAAATTCCTGCTTTTGTAGTTTTATTACCTGTGACCTCAGCAGTTCTATAACTAGATTTACTCTGTCAACAAATTTTCCATCTTTGGACTCTGACTTACAAATTCTTACCAATGACGGGTAATGAATGGTGTTTCTAGACCTGCTAAATTCTATAACTTCCAATGACAATTCAGAGCATACAAACAAAGAAATTAAAATAAAATGGTCAAATTTTTACTATTCAGATGTTTTTATATACTCCAATGTGTGGTGAATCTGTGGAATTCATTGCCACAAGGGGCTGTTAGAAGCCACGTCATTGGGTATATGGTGGAGATTTATGGGTTCTTGATTAATCAGGATGTCAAAGGTTACACGCAGAGGCAAGGTGAATAGGATAGAGATGGATAATAGAGTAGCCATGATGGAAACCCGATGGGCCGAATAGCCTGATTCAGTTCCTATATCTTATAGTCTTGTGGACAAAGGAGTAAATGTAACATGAAACTTTTGGGGATTTTCTGATGAATCAGTTTCTGCTTTACTCTTACAAATCTGTCCATCATTTTGAGTGATTCCTTTCAACAATGTAATTAAACATAATTTTTGTACTCGAGAAATTCTCCATTATTAATAGATAAAATAGACATTATTCTTCAACTGATATGAATTTAATAGAGTGAATCCACTCTGGTCCTATCTCCGTGTTCCTGGCATCACTGTGGTGAGTGCAGTACTGTGCAAAAGTCCTAGCCACCCTATATTTTTTATATGGATTCAGGTGGTATGGCCTCCACAGACCCCTGATCTCAACATCATCAAGGCTGTCTGTTGAGACAGAAGCAAGTGAGACAGCCAAAGTCTGCAGAAGAACTATGGTAAGTTCTCCAAGGTGCTTGGAACAACCTACCAGCCGATTTTCTTATTAAACTACACAACAGTGTACCAAAGAGAATTAATGTAGATTTAAAGGTAAAGGGTGGTCACACCAAATATTGATTTGATTTAGTTTTTTACTGCTTATAGTATTTCCTTAATATTTAGAAACCTTTCATTTCATTATTTTTGAAAGAATCTTCACTTTACAGAGTTTTTGTTACACGTGCATAAAACTTTTGCACAGTACTGTAAGGTAAAATAGGCATTATTCTTCAATTGTTACAAATTTAATTGAGTGAATCCACTCTGGCCCTATTTCACGGTCCCTGGCATCACTGCGGTGAATATACTGTATGTCTCAGTAATGACTAAAGCGAACATCTGTGCCACTTATGAAAATATTGAACAGAGTCAGGGAAAGTATTGCTGTTTCATTGAACAAATCTTCTGAGCATATGACTGCTTTGAATGTATAACATCTGTTTCCCCTTATTTAAAAAGGATAGTGATTTGGGGATTAAATCTCAGACTTTACAAAACATTTTTGTAAGCGCAAAGTTCAAAATTCAACATTATAAAGAACACTCTTTGCATTTTCTTTCACAAATGAAGTATTAATTACTTCACATGAAGAGCACTACCACTTTCAAGAACTTTTTTTGTTCAGGTTAAGCTGGTTACAAACTGGTTTCAATAAAACTCCTTCATCCTGCTTCAGAATTGTGTATGTTTTCCTCAACTGGGTGCCTCATTATTTGCCTCTCTGGGTGAAATTGCCATCAATATTAACAATCTATAACTTTTCAATACAAAGTGGAACTTTCCAGTGGCTAAACATTTTAATTCCCATTTCCATTTTGATCAGGTTGTATGGAAGACCAGCAGTTGCCCATGCTGCAAGTCTCTCCTCTCCACGCCACCGATGTTGTCCAAGGGAAGGGCACTAGGACCCTTACAGCTTGGCACCGGTGTTGTCGCAGAGCAATGTGTGGTTAAGTGTCTTGCTCAAGGACACAACACGCTGCCTCAGCTGAGGCTCGAACTAGCGACCTTCAGATCACTAGACTGATGCCTTAACCACTTGGCAACACATTTCCATTTTGATATGTCGGTTCATGGCTTCCTCTTGTCCCAAGATAGGGTCACGCTCATGGTGGAAGAGCAACCCCTTTTCTTTCTGGGTAGCCTCCAACCTGATGTCATGAATATCGATTTCTCCTTCCGGTAAGGATTTTTTTTCCCTTCCCCTCCCCTCTTCTTCTGTTCCCCACTCTGGTCTTTTACCTCTTTTTATCTGCCTATCACTTACCCCTAGTTACCCAATCCTTCTCCTCTCCTATCAGATTCCTTCTTCTCCAACCCTTTACCTTTCCCACACACATAGCTTCACCTATCACCTTCTAGGTCATCTCCTTACCCTCCCCCCACATACTTTATTCTGGCATCATTCCCTTGCTCTTCAGTCCTGAAGAAGGGTCTCAGCCTGAAACTTCGACTCTTTATTCATTTCCATAGATACTGCTTGACCTGCTGAGTTCCTCCAGTATTTTGTGTGTGTTGCTTTTCAATATAAAAATTCAAATCACTTCAAAATCAACCCTGAAACAACCAAAACTGATTGCTGGAAAATGCAGCCAGCAAAGTGCCGGAAAAAGGGATGGGTTCTCAGTAACAGAAGGATGAGAGCACTCTATTCCTTGAAAGGTAGTCTGTGTCAAATCAGAAAGGAAGGAGTTGATGAGAGATGAGAAAACAAGGTAATGATGATGTGTTAGATCTCTTGAGGAAACCAGATGGTAAATCATCAGTTTTAACGGTCCTATTTTATTCCTTACTTTACGATAAACTGTGCGTTACAGAATGTATGTAATGGGATGGCCCCAATAAACAGACAGCACAAAATACATCTGTTGTTCAAAGCTGGATAAATAACACAATGTGGCTTCAATAAATGTCTTACCATTGTCAGGGCATGGCTCCAAATTGCATGAACGGTATTTGACACGGATCCCTTCACAATATCGTCCTCCATTGGCCGGGACTGGTTTGTTGCACTCTCTCTTGGCAAGCTGCACACCACCTCCACATGTACGTGAACATGATCCATAAGGACCCCATTTTCCCCATCTTCCATCCACCTGCAACAGATAGAGATCATTTGTACAGGTGCCAGCCCTTTATGCCATGCCTGTATCACATACAATGTACTTGGTGCCAATATTACAAAATAATAAAGTCTCCATGATACCATTAACATTAAATGAAACCCAGCTGTAAGTGAGCCTTAGGTCCCACACCATCAGGTTGAGGAACAGTTATTATCCTTCAACCATCAGGCTCTTGAACCAGCGTGGATAACTTCACTCACCTCAACTCTGAACTGATTCCGCAACCTATGGGCTCACTTTCAGGGACTCCACAACTCATGGTCTCAGTATTTTTTTTTTATTTGGCTGTTTATTTATTTGATTGCTTATTTAGCAAGTTATTTATTTAACTGGTATTTATTTTTTTATTAATTTATTTATTTATGTGCTTTTTGAATTTGCACATTGGTTGCTTTTGTCTTTGTTTTTCTGTATTTTTTCACTGATTCTATTGAATTTCTTTGTTCTACTGTCAATGCATGCAAGAAAATGAATCTAAAGTAGTAAGAGTGGTGCCTCAGAAAGACAGCTTCCATTATTAAGGAACCCCACCACACAGAGCATGCCCTTTTCTCACTGTCACCATCAGGAAGGAGGTACAGAAGCTTGAAGGCACACACTCAGTGATTCAGGAACAGCTTCTTCTCCTCTGCCACCCGATTTCTGAATGGACATTGAATCACTGAATGCTCCCTCAATACTTTTTTTAATTTGTTTCTTTTTTGCACTACTTATTTTAATTAAACCATGTAATATACATATATACTTACTGTAATTTAGTTATTTTTCTATTTTTGTTATGTATTGCATTGCACTGCTGTCACAAAGTTAACAAATTTCACGACATGTGCTGGTGATATTAAACCTGATTCTGATTCTGTTAGTCATTGACACAAGCAACGCATTTCACTGCATGCTTCAAAGTTTTAATGTACATGTGAAGTGTAAAGCTAATCTAATCTAATTGAAGACTGTTCTGTTGACCATAAAGTTTATTGATTTCAATTTCATTATCTATAAGTAGCAATCTTTGCAAACCAGGAGAGCCATATGCTTCTTTGTAATTCATGCAGTATAACGTTGTGCTGTTATACTAAGTAAGATTTTTTTTATTTCTATAACACAAGCCATATCTTGGATGAAGAAAATTGTGCTGGGTCATAATTATCCACTTATATTTCGTTGCTATCCCACAAAATCTTATCCAGATGCTTCATGGCTTGTTATGGCGACGGCTCTGCCCAACATCACAAGAGACTGCAGAGAGTTGTGGACACAGCTCAGCACATCATGGAAACTAGCCTCTCCTCCGTGGACTCTGTCTACACTTATTGCTGATTTGGTAAAGTAGGTACCATAATCAAAGATCTCATTCACCCTGGACTTTTTCTCTTATGCCCCTTCCCATCAGATAGACACAAAACTTTTTGTATGATAGGATATGCTTGACCTCACAATATAATAGCTTCATTTTCTGCCTGCACTGCATTTTCTCCGTAACTGTAACACTTTATTCTGCATTCAGTTATTGGTTTCTCTTGAACTACAGTACTGTGCAAAAGTCTTAGGCACCCTAGATTTTTTATATTGTTTCAGATGGTATGGCCTCCATAGAGCCCTGATTGGAACATCATCGAGGCTGCCTGGGATTACCTGGAGAGACAGAAACAAGCAAGACAGCCAAAAGTCTGCAGAACTGTAGCAGTGGTGAATCTGCAGAATTCTTTGTTACAGGCAGCTGTGGAGCTGTTATTTTAAAATAGTAATCGATCTAATACTATTTGCATTCGGTAAAGTAGCCAGCATAATTAAATCTTGTTGTTTGTCTTCGTCCATCTTCATCCATTACATCACAGTTATTATTTTGTGAGAGCAACAATGCAAGATAAAGCAAATCACGCCTGACGATGTTTCCTGACATTGCTTTGTAACTGTTTTACAGAAGAACTGCTTCTGAACAGCCGATGCACAAGTCTGAGGGTTCACACACCTCAAATATATAGAACATAGAATAGTACAGCACAGTACAGGCCTTTCGGCCCACAATGTTGTGCCGACCCTCAAACCCTGCCTCCCATATAACCCCCCACTTTAAGTTCCTCCATATACCTGTCTAGTAGTCTCTTAAACTTCACTAGTGTATCTGCCTCCACCACTGACTCAGGCAGTGCATTCCACGCACCAACCATTCTCTGAGTAAAAAACCTTCCTCTGATATCCCCCTTGAACTTCCCACCCCTTACTTTAAAGCCATGTCCTCTTGTACTGAGCAGTGGTGCCCTCGGGAAGGGGCACTGGCTATCCACTCTATCTATTCCTCTTATTATCTTATACATCTCTATCATGTCTCCTCTCATCCTCCTTCTCTCCAAAGAGTAAAGCCCTAGCTCCCTTAATCTCTGATCATAATGCATACTTTCTAAACCAGGCAGCATCCTGGTAAATCTCCTCTGTACCCTTTCCAATGCTTCTACATCCTTCCTATAGTGAGGTGACCAGAACTGGACACAATACTCCAAGTGTGGCCTAACCAGAGTTTTATAGAGCTGCATCATTACATCGCGACTCTTAAACTGTATCCCTCGACTTATGAAAGCTAACACCCCATAAGCTTTCTTAACTACCCTATCCACCTGTGAGGCAACTTTCAGGGATCTGTGGACATGTACCCCGAGATCCCTCTGCTCCTCCACACTACCAAGTATCCTGCCATTTATTTTGTACTCTGCCTTGGAGTTTGTCCTTCCAAAGTGTACCACATCACACTTCTCCGGGTTGAACTCCATCTGCCACTTCTCAGCCCACTTCTGCACCCTATCAATGTCTCTCTGCAATCTTTGACAATCCTCTACACTATCTACAACACCACCAACCTTTGTGTCATCTGCAAACTTGCCAACCCACCCTTCTACCCCTACATCCAGGTCGTTAATAAAAATCACGAAAAGTAGAGGTCCCAGAACAGATCCTTGTGGGACACCACTAGTCAGAATCCTCCAATCTGAATGTACTCCCTCCACCACCACCCTCTGCCTTCTGCAGGCAAGCCAATTCTGAATCCACCTGGCCAAACTTCCTTGGATCCCATGCCTTCTAACTTTCTGAATAAGCCTACCGTGTGGAACCTTGTCAAATGCCTTACTAAAATCCATATAGATCACATCCACTGCACTACCCTCATCTATATGCCTGGTCACCTCCTCAAAGAACTCTATCAGGCTTGTTAGACACGATCTGCCCTTTCTCAAAGCCATGCTGACTGTCCCTGATCAGACCATGATTCTCTAAATGTTTATAGATCCTATCTCTAAGAATCTTTTCCAACAGCTTTCCCACCACAGACGTAAGGCTCACTGGTCTATAATTACCCGGACTATCCCTACTACCTTTTTTGAACAAGGGAACAACATTCGCCTCCGTCCAATCCTCCGGTACCATTCCCGTGGAGAACGAGGACATAAAGATCCTAGCCAGAGGCTCAGCAATCTCTTCTCTCGCCTCGTGGAGCAGCTTGGGGAATATTTCGTCAGGCCCCGGGGACTTATCTGTCCTAATGTATTTTAACAACTCCAACATCTCCTCTCCCTTAATATCAGCAACTTCACTCATATTGTCCTCACCATCATCAAGTTCCCTCTCATTGGTGAATACCGAAGAGAAGTATTCATTGAGGACCTCGCTTACTTCCACAGCCTCCAGGCACATCTTCCCACCTTTATCTCTAATCAGTCCTACCTTCACTCCTGTCATCCTTTTTTTCTTCACATAATTGAAGAATATCTCTGTGGGAAACTTGCAGATCTTTACAGAATGGGTTTCAGAATCAGACTCAGGTTTAATATCACTGACATAGGTTGTGAAATTTGTTGGTTTGCAGCAGCTATACAGTGCAATACATAATACATAAAAATTATAATCTACAATAAGAAATATATTAAATGTATTTTTTAATCTAGGCCTAAGTTGATACTTTGAGTTGTCAGATACTTGATAGATTATCATACTCATTAAAGTAGAATTTGTTAGAATCTATTTGATTTGGCTAACTGCTTTTTGACATTCATAACTTGACATTCAGACCAGGCACGGACATATACTTCAAACGTAAGTTCTCCATTTGACAGAATTTCTGGTGTGATTCATTTCAAAAAAAAAGTAACAAACTTATGCAGTTATTTTGATATATCTACAACACTAAGGATAACAGTTCAGTGACGCAAAGTTAATGATTATGCTTCCAGCCAACTAAAATCACAATGCATTATTGAATGTTACTTCTGAGTGAACAGAAACATTGTTGGTAAAATGAAGCCAATGAATGCTTGTGGGTAAATGATAAACCAGCCATGCTGCGACTGATTCAATATAATCCACACATTAAAAAATTATTATATTTAGATGGGAAACAAACAAGATATACCATGTAATCTTAACTGATTGTAACTAGAAAACAAACTACTCCATTCTTTAACCATAAGTCCAAAAGACATAGGAGCAGAATTAGTCCACTGGCTGATTTATTATCCCTTTCAACACCATTCTCCTGCCTTCTCCCCATAACCTTTGATACCCTGATTAGTCAAGAACTTATCAATCTTTGCTTTAAATATACACAATGACAAAATTGATTTTGAGAGGCACCAAGGTGATGGTTTTGAGTCACAGATATTACCTTGTGCTTTGTCACATCATGCATTGGCACACAAGTGCCCTTCATACAGAATTTCCCATCTCCACAGCGTGTTCCATCTGCCCATGGGAAGTGTCTCGTCTGGCACACCAGCTGCCCTTGGGCTCTCCCTGTACACCACAGTTTCAGGCAAGGCTGCATGTATGGGCATGGCTTCGAGTTAACCCCAAATGCCAGTTCACACTGCCTGTTCAAGTTGTAGCTCTCACCAGGTAGGTTGTTGGGTAATGTGATAGGTTTCATTGGCTCATCCAAAAGGCAGTCACCTGTGGACAGAAGAAATTAGCAACTGAGGCTCCATTGATATAGGTCAGTACAATCAAATCAAAATATGTTTTGTCTTGATTGAGAGGCTCGATCCAAAACATCAATTATCCGATTCCCATAAGACCATTAGACATAGGAGCAGAATTAGGCTATTCAGCCCATCAAGCACTCCAACACTCCATCATAGCTAATTTATTAACCTTCTCAACCCATTCTCATGCTTTCTCCCCATAACCTTTACAACCATTACACCAACCATACAATAACGTGGCACATGCATCCTTTGGGTAAGTAACATATAAAAGTTAGATGTGTCTATGGAACACAAGAACATAACAAGATGGTAATGGGAAAAGGCCAATCAGCCCATCATGTCTGCCTTAATATTTAACATGATCATGGCTGTTCCCCAGGCTTCATCGCTTCTGTCCCATTCCCCTTACGCCTTCAGTTCACTGGTCTTTTGAAAATACCCCCAATGAACTACTCTCCAGAATCAGGCAGGATTCTGGAAGTTCACCACCCTCTGCAAGGAGAAGTTTCTGCACTCCTTTACTTTGAATTCAAAGTGAAAGTCAAACTAAATTTATCATCCAAGTACGTACAGTATATGTGACCATATACCACCTTGAGATTCATTTTCTTATGAGAATTTACAGGAAAATAAAGAAATACAATATAATTTATGGAAAAAACCACACATACGTAAACAAAGACTGTGCAAATAAATAAATAAATAACACTGAGAGTCCTTGAACACCTCCTAATCTTCTGACTGTACCCCTTTGTTGGTGGTTCTCCCACTGAGTGGAAACGCCTTAATATTGACCCAGTCATGCTACCCAACCCTCTCACCCAGGAATTAGCCCACTTTATCTCATATGGACTATCTCCATTCTCATATTTTTTCTTTCTCCCTCTCTCCCTCTTCCCCCCTCTCCCCCCATTCTCCTCTCTCATCCCTGACTTGTTTTACTGATCATTTTCAATCAGTGCCCTCTGCTTACCAATCCACCTGCCTGTGGAACTAACCTTTTATCCAACACTTATAGAATTATAGAAATTCGTTATTGAAATGTAAGAGAAGTGAAAGGAGTTAATTTGAAATTAACAAAGACCATTTTGGAGGTTCCTCCACCATCAACTCTGCTCTCAAATGCATCTCCCCCATTTCACGCACATCTGCTCTCACTCCATCCTCCCGTCACCCCACTAGGAATAGGGTTCCCCTGGTCCTCACCTACCGCCCCACCAGCCTCCGAGTCCAACATATTATTCTCCGTAACTTCCGCCACCTCCAACAGGATCCCACCACTAAGCACATCTTTCCCTCCCCCCCACCCTCTGCTTTCCGCAGGGATCGCTCCCTACATGACTCCCTTGTTCATTCGTCCCCCCTATCCCTCCCCACTGATCTCCCTCCAGGCACTTATCCTTGTAAGCAGAACAAGTGCTACACATGCCCTTACACTTCCTCCCTTACCACCATTTAGGGCCCCAGACAGTCCTTCCAGGTGAGGCGACACTTCACCTGTGAGTCGGCTGAGGTGATATACTGCGTCCGGTGCTCCCGATGTGGCCTTCTATATATTGGCAAGACCCGACGCAGACTGGGAGATAGTTTTGCTGAACACCTACGCTCTGTCCATCAGAGAAAGCAGGATCTCCTAGTGACCACATATTTTAATTCCACATCCCATTCCCATTCTGATGTGTCTGTCCACGGCCTCCTCTACTGTAAAGGTGAAGCCACACTCAGGTTGGAGGAACAACACCTTATATTCTGTCTGGGTAACCTCCAACCTGATGGCATGAACATTGACTTCTCTAACTTCCGCTAATGCCCCACCTCCCCCTCGTACCCCATCCGTTACTTATTTAAATTCACATATTCTTTCTCTCACTCTCCTTTTTCTCCCTCTGTCCCTCTGACTATACCCCTTGCCCATCATCTGGGTCCCCCCCCCACCTTGTCTTTCTTCCCGGACCTCCTGTCCCATGATCCTCTCGTATCCCCTTTTGCCAATCACCTGTCCAGCTCTTGGCTCCATCCCTCCCCCTCCTGTCTTCTCCTATCATTTTGGATCTCCCCCTCCCCCTCCCACTTTCAAATCTCTTACTAGCTCTTCCTTCAGTTAGTCCTGATGAAGGGTCTCGGCCCGAAACATCGACTGTAGCTCTTCCTAGAGATGCTGCCTGGCCTGCTGCGTTCACCAGCAACTTTGATGTGTGTGGCTTGAACTTCCAGCATCTGCAGAATTCCTCGTGTTTTGGAGGTTACTTCCTCTTTTTTATCCTTCTTCATTTTTATCCTTCCTCACTTCAATCCCTCATAATTTTGAACACAACAGCATAATTTTTCTTATCCTCCTCACTCTAAGGAGAACATTTCTTTCATCCCCATTCTCACAACATGTGAAGATCACTTCCATGAGTCCATTCCAATAAATCTCTCCACCGTTGACATCTTTTCTGAAGCGTGGGTCCCAGAAATGTGCAGTAAATTTATTAAATAACCAAAATGCCAACAAAATTCTTATCATAGATTTAATAGATGGAATACAATGAAATCAATTGTTAGATCACTGCAGAGAGAGCTCACAACTCTCAGTAATCTGGCATGAGTAATAACCATGTATAATGCATTCACTTCCAAGTCACAGAGCAAACTTTACAAAATGGTCTCTGTTAATTTCAAATTAACTTCTCCCACTCCATTTCTATTTAAATATCATACATCTATAAATCCTTGAATGTTGGACATCTGTAAGAACTTCGTTCAGTTGGACTGTTTTTTTTAAAGAGGTCTTTTCTTGAGCAAAAGGGCAGCACTCTAGTAATCCTTACAAACAAGTGATCACACCATGTGACATTTCAAATCATTGGGCTGTAAAAATATCCAGTTCGCTTAAGCTTTGAATTCAGACAGCAATGCAGGTCAAGCAACCTTAATAAAACCTTTGAACTCTGCCTGGTTCACTCAGTCGTAAAAATGTCACCTCAGCAAAAGTTTCCGAAGCTGTAACAAGATTAACAATGTCATGCCATGTGATTTTGTCAGGCACACAACAATCACTGGAGCTGCCTCAGTGTGAAGCTCTTCAGTGGTGGTGGTAAATGCTACTGTATTTTCAGCATAAGACCAGAAGAGTCATTGAAAACTTCCTTCCCACATCTACTTTATCTAGGCCTTTAAATATTTTGTAGCTTTCAAAGAGATCCCCCTCTCATTCTTCTAAACTCCAGCAAGTCTGGTCCAGGCAGAAATACTCCTGCATTAACCTTCCCATTCCAACCCTTTTCCATAAGACATAGGAGCCGAATTAGGACATCTGACCTATCCATTCTACCCTGCTATGGCTAATTTATTTTCCCTTCCAGCCCCATTCTCCTGCCTTCTCCCAGTAATCTTTGACACCCTTAGTAACCTAGAACTCCACTTTAAATATACTCAATAACTTGGCCGCCACAGCTGTCTGTGGCAAAGAACTTCACAAGTTCACAGGCTAAAGAAATTCTTTCTGATCTCTATTCAAAAGAGACATCCGTCTATTTTGAGGCTGTGCCCTCTGGTCTTAGACTGTCTCACTATTGGAAACAACCTTTGTACGTTCACGTCATCTAAGCCTTTCACTCTATTTAAATCTTCCTTGACAATGCTGGTGCTTTCCTGACTGCAACTTACCGCTGTTTGATTCCACAATTTTTGCACCATCAGTCTTATCCTGATGTATGTAGATTGGGTCAGAGTGCTGGTCATAAAGTTACACAGCAGTAAAAAAAACAAACCCTTCAACTCACCACTTCCACTCTGAAATTTTATGCCCACCTACACCAATCCCATTTTAAAGATTTCGAGATTAGCTTCATCTATCACATACATCGAAGTGTCCAGTGAAATTGTTTGCGTCAATAACCAACACAATCCATGGATATGCTGGGGGCCATGTTTCTGATGCATAGCATGCCACAGCCTACTAACCCTAATCAATACGTCTTTGAAATGTGCGTGGAAACCATTGCACCCAGCGGAACCCCACACAGTTATGTGGAGAATGTATAGACAGCGGCGGGAATTGAACCCCAATATTACAGCTGCCACTATAAAGCAGTACACTACCTCTATTCTACCATGCCACCCATAAGACAGAGGAGCAGAATTAGGCCAATCAGCCCATCAAGCCTGCTCTGCCATTCCATCGTCCCTTCGACCCCATTCTCTTACCTTCTCCTCTAATCCTTTAATTAAGAACCTATCAACTTCCACCTTAAATATACCCAATGACTTGGCCTCCACAGTGACCTTGGCAATGAATTCCACAGACTCATCTCCATCTGACTAAGAAAAATCTCCTTCATCTCTGTTCTAAATGGACATCACTCAATTCCGAGGCTGCACCCTCTGGACCTAGACTCCTCCATTGCGAAAACATCCTCTTTGACCTCCTGCCATCAGGTAATAAGAAGCAGAACTTTCAGGCTGGGTAACAGCTTCTTTCCCCAGGCTGTTCAACTTCGTAACATCCAGTACACATGTACACCCTGACTGAATGCCATACCACCACAACACCAACCCCCCCCCCCCACACACACACAACTCCCCAACTCACAGACACACTCTCATCCTGTCCAAATCACAGACATGCTCTCATCCTGCTCCGGTCACTTTTCATGTTTTATTGTTGCTGTTTCACATATTTATACGATTGTTTTATTATAACAGTGTCAGTAATATTACACTTCAAACTGTATGTCAACCTGTCAATCTTCAGGCCATGTCACTCAAGGACTTGTGCTAATATTACTTTGTGACTCTTTGTGCTGAACCATGAACAATATGTGCTGTGTGTAACTATATGGACTGTGTTTTGCACCTTGGCTGCAGAGGAATGATGTTTTGTTTAGCTGTATACATGTCTATGATTGAGTGACAATAGACTTGGACTGGAACTTGATTGGAAAACATTTTTAAAAAGTCCCTAAAATAATCAACATACACAAATTTTTTGAAGGAATTTAGCAGCCAGGCAGCATCTACGGAGGGAAATAACAGTCATTGTTTCAGGCCAAGACCCAGATGCTTCGTCACCTCCATAGATGCTGCCTGACTTGCTCTGAAATATCCAACATACCATGGACTTGTCCCTAATCACGTTTTCTTTGCAGTGATATCTTGTCTTTTTCTTTTCACTATCTTCCATAATTTATCAAGATCACGATTGTTTATTGTCATACTTAAGTACACGAGTGGAAAGGAGAACAAAATCATTGTTAGTCCGGATCCGATGCAGCATTAAAAAACACAAGCATAAATAAAAAATAAAAACAACAACAAACACAAGAAATTTAAACATGAAAGCAATCCTATAAAACACAATGTACAGATAACAGCTCTGTGTTTAGTCTGAAGCTGTGTCCATGGTGTTGCGGCAAACAGGCCTTTCACTGTACCTGCATCTCACCGTTCCTGTGCACATGATAACAAAGTCGACTTGACTTGACAACAGGGATAACAACATAAGAACATAAGAAATAGGAGCAGGAGTAGGCCATCTAGCCCGTTGAGCCTGCTCTGCCATTCAATAAGATCATGGCTGATCTGGCCATGGACTCATCTCCATCTACCTGTCTTTTCCCCATAACCCTTAGTTCCCCTATTATGCAAAAATCTTTCCAACCTTGTCTTAAATATATTTCCTGAGGTGGCCTCCACTGTTTCATTGGGCAGAGAATTCCACAGATTCACCACCCTCTGGGAAAAGCAGTTCCTCTTCATCTCCATCCTAAATCTACTCCCCTGAATCTTAAGGCTATGTCTCCTGGTTCTAGTAATTCCTGCCTTCCTTTCTGCATTTAAATGCTCTGGAGAATTACCACCAACACTGTCTTCTGGTCTTCTAGTCTGAGAGAGGCCAACGCTATTGATTCACTCAGCCTTCCAGTGAACCTGAAAATACTGTGAAGACTGAGGAGCATAATAATCTATTTGGCCCATTGAGTCTGCTCCCCCATTCCAGCATGGCTGATCTAAAATACCATTCCAGCTTCCCACTATATCTAGGTACATCTGACAAACATGAACTAATATGGTATAATATCAAACAGTCCAGGTCCCAAGAGGCTCTCTCAAAGGACCAAAGGCATACCCAGTGGACCACAAGAGCATCCAACAGACCAAGACCATAAAACCGTAAGACGTAAGAGCAGAATTACGCCATGCAGCCCATCGACTCTACTCTGACATTCCATCATGGCTGATTTATTATCCCCCTCCACCCCATTTTTCTGCCTTCTCCTCATAACTTTTGGCACTCTGACTAATCAAGAACCTATCAACCTCTGCTTTAAATATACCTAATGTCTTGGCCTCCACAGCCATCCATGGCAATGAGTTCCACAGATTAACCACCCACTGATGAAAGAAATTCTTCCTCATCTCTATATTAAAGGGATGTACTTCTATTTTGAGGCTGCGTTCTCTGGTGTTAGACTTCCCCAATACAGGAAACATCCTCTTAACATCTACTTTATTGAGGCCTTTCAATATTCGAGAGGTTTCAATGAGATTCCCCGCGCCCCCCCCATCCTTATAAACTCCAATGAGTACAGGCCCAGAGCCATCAAACACTCCCCAAATATTAACCCTTTCATTCCCAGGATCATTCTCATGAGCCTTCTCTGGACCCTCGCCAATGCCAGCACATCCCTTCTGAGATAAGGGGCCCCAAAACTGCTCACGGTACTCCAAAGCCATATAAAGAGTCCAAAAATGCTCACAATACTCCGAGTGCCATCTGACCAATGCCTCATAAATGGCCCAGAACTACAAGTGGTGCCTGACTATGCTTTCCCTACTGATCTCATCACCCTTCATTTGTTTTTGGTCTTAGAATCGGGCTAAACCAGCCTTCAATATAATCTAGACTGATAGTCTCTGGAGTACAGAATCCCAATGACACAGCATTATCTAAGAGAAGAAATTCCATCCTCATTTGCTTCATAATCTGCCTGATGACCATTTATTCTGAGAAGATGTTCCTTATTTATATATTCGTTTGTGAGGGTGCACATTTTTGCTTCACCTACCCAGTCAAGCATTGAAATGTTACAATAACATTGTGTCTTATTTCTCTGACCTCCCATGAGTAGAGGCCTGTATGCTTAACCTTTGAATTCAATTCCAGTTTAATTGTCATTTAAGCATACATGAATACTCATGAATACAGCCGAACAAGAGAGCGTTACTATGGGGTAATAGTGCAGAACATAGTCTAACAGTCACACACAGGACACTTCATTTCATTTCAGGAATCAACCCAGTAAACATCCATTGAACTGCCTGTGATACACTCAGTGGTAATTTTATTAAGTACTTCCATTCTGTGTTGATTGTTACAATCTGTAACAGTGTTGTAACTTGAAACACTGACAGTGGAAATACGTTGAAGCTCTAAAATGTTTCAAAGTAAAGGTTGTGGTACATTTATTTTTTTAGAATATTTATGGATTATATTAATGAACATAATTAATTGCAGAGTATTTCATAATGATATTAACATAGATTTCAAAATTGTATCAGCATAATTTCAACATTATAATAACATTATATAAAAGAAAATTAAGCTGCATGGCAACAAAGGCTACGCATTTCCAATATGCTTGGCCGCACACCTGTGCAGCTTAGGGGGAACAGTGTACAGGAGGTAACTAATAAAATGGACACTGAGTGTATTCTCCTCTGTATCGTTGGTTAACAACTTGTCTGATGTCTGATTCAGATTCAGAGTCTGATCTCATTCCCTGTCCATCACTCAGCCATGATTATAATCTTCTTGTTCCTCCACAATGGATCTATTGTTTTAGACAGGGGCATAGTATCACAGTATTGTGTGGGCTGTACTGCAACTTACAAAGAACAATAGACAAAATTAATTGTATTGCTCTTTTGTGCAATTCAGTCTGCAACAGAGAGAAGATGGCACGGATTTTTCACTGACACAAAAGCATTCAGAATTCACACTATGCAAGATATCCTGACTCACCGTGACCACTGTCCAGGAAGTCGGTAATGATAGCCGCGCTGCACACTGACCATGGTCTGGAACGGTCAATGTGTATTAGGGTGGGAGACATCATGTGATTGTCCTTTAGCTTCCCAAATACATTTTCACATGCCTTGACGTTGTCATGGGGCATATTAAAGACGTGACCTAAAATCCAAAGGGAGGAAGTTTTCAGATAATAAATCCTGTTTGTTTGCATCAACCTTCCTTTATAGAATCATGAACAGATACAACACGGAAACAGGCTCTTCGGCCCACGGTAGCATGATGTTGTTACATCTCGGGCCATTGAAGTTCAGAGTTCAATTTCGGTACTGTCTATAAGGAGTTTGTACATTTTCTCGGTGACCATGTGGATTTCCTCTCAGTGCTCCAGTTTCCTTCCACAGTCCAAAGATGTACCAGTCAGTAGGTTAATTGGTCATTGTAAATTGTCCTGTGATTAGCGTGGTATTAAGTAGGTGGTTTGTTAGGTGGTGCGGCTCATTGGGCCGGAAGGGCCTGTTCCGCACTATATCTCTGAATAATAAATCAATAAATAAATAAATTTCCACGAATCCTGCATGAGGACCAGTCCTTACACTCCACACATTCCCACCAACTCTCCCCAGATTCTACCACTCACTAGTACATTAGGGGCAATTTAAAGCAGCCATTTAAACCGCCAATCTGCATTCGGGGTGTGTTAGTGGACCTGGATCACCCAGAGGAAATCTACATGGTCACAGAGAGGACACACAAACAGACAGCATCCAAGGTGAGGATTGAACCCAAGTCTCTAGTGCTCTGAGGCATCAGTTGTGGCTTTGTGCTACCCAAAGCATCTTCAACAAAGTAAGATGTCCCAAGGTGTCATAGAGTGATCCAGTAGTAGAACACAGAAACAGTTCATTCAGCCAAATGAGGCCATGCCAACCTTAACATCCTCCTGTCCATTCCCATTTGCCCACACCCCTTCAAGCCCTCCCCTGATCCTTTCCAAATTCCACGACATTTTACTCTGCTCTCTTTGGCGCTGGGGCTGATGCTGTGAGAGTGCTCAGGCTGCTACGCATTTCAGTGTCTGTGAGCTTCATGGTGATTTGCCCTGCTTTCTGATGAACTGAGACCAAGGCTTTGGGCCTATGCCGGCTGCTCCGGGGATTCGGTTCTGTGGACTCAATTTGGTTTGGAATGCTGTCGCTTGCTTCTATTGTTTGCATGACTTGTGTGTTTTTCATTCTTTCTCTGCGCATTGCGGTTCCCCAATCTACGTTGGGTCTCAGCAGTGTAGAGGAAGCCGCATCGGGAGCACGGGATATAGAAGACAACACCAACAGATTCACTGGTAAGATGTTGCCTCACTGAGGACATGCATTCACCAGATATGAACAGAAAAATAAGTTAACCAGCAAGCTCTCAAAGACAATTTATTGTGGTATTCCAGGACTTAACTAGGAAATGGTGAAACATCGGTGTCTCTTGACTGTTAAGAGATGTCCACACACATCACATTGTTACACTGAGACCCATTTCCTCACCCTGGAATTATCTTACTGCAATAATTGGGTTAATATAATACTCTTCTCACATTCTCAAAGGTGTGTTAAAACGTTGTCATTACATATACTTTAGCCCTACTTAGTGTCACAACCACAGATTTGGCAGTGCAGCAGATACGGCAATTGCGCTCGTGAGTATGCACGTGTTAGCTCATTATTATTTTATTGTGATAGTATTCAACTCCATTCGTTCCATCTTGAACACAGCACAGCAATGCTTCACTGCCTGCTTTCATTCCGCCTTGCCTGAGGAAATGGGACTGTCGAGTCAACTGACTGTGAAGACTAGCGGTCTCCGTTTTATATTTAATTATTCCTTTCAGCCGCAGCGTAGGCTTTGCTTTCCATTTGAGTGTTTTAGTTAATGGCCCTGTTTGGCCTAGCGTTTATTGCTTTCTTTTCCCTCTAACTCTGTTTGCATTAAAGTCGGGACTATCGACCCACTTCAGTGTCTCGCTTGGGCCATATCCAAACGTGGTGACAGCAAGTCTTGAATACACAAAGATGGACCCAGCAGAGAGATAGCAGCTGACTCTGGCCCTGAGATTCATTGGTCAGGTAGGAGACAAACCACAGGCAATGGAATCTGTTCTGAGTGAAGTTACAGAGGAAATGAGGCAGATAACCTCGTGCCAACAAGCCCAGTTTCATCTGGAGGAACAGGTATCATCCCTAGCTGCAACGGTTGACCAGCTCACTGCAGACGGTCGGACTCGGGTGTCTGCGATTTCCACACTCACGGCTGCCATCCATGAACTTACTGTGAACAGCCAGCATCAGCCGTTAACATTCTCGCCAACGCAATTCAGCAGCCTCTGGCTGTCTCACTCCTAGTCACAGCATCTCGAAGGTCCTCTTTTTCTGCTGTCCCGACAATCTCTGCTACTAATGCTCCCGCTCCATGCCCGGACCAGAGCCGACACCCACGTACGTACAGGAATCGATGGTTGCAGGGATTTTATTACCCAGTGCGAGCTGACATTCCAAGCCCAGCCTGGTCGTTTTGGTGATGCGTGAAAACTGGCGTGCGTGGTCAATCTTCCAGAGGGATGTTCACTCAGCCTGCTCAAAGCTTTACGGAAGCAAGGATACCCCGCAGCCCAGTCGTTCTGACATTCCGTTACGGAGTTAAGGAAGGTTTTTAATCTTCCAGTACGGGGTCAGGAGGCTGCCCACCGACTCCTGGACCTGCGCCAAGGCAGAGGAACGGTGAGAACCTATTCAGTTAAATTCCGTACCCTTGCAGTAGAGACTGGATGGAATGAGAGATCTCCATCACTGCCTTCCATTGTGGACTGAATGCAAGGTTCTGGCATGAGATCGCTGTCTGGGATGAGCAGGATAGTCTGGATGACCTGATTAATCTGGCTATTCGAGTTGACGACCGGGTGACTGAGTGGTGCAGGGAAAGAAAGGTTCAAACTTCCTATGCGCTGTCTGATCACCGTCTTTCCTCATCCTCTCTCCCTCCCTCACCACCCAGCACCCAGCCCATGGAGGAGCCTATGCAAGTGGGGCGCATGCGCCTGTCTCAGGAGGAATGGGAGCAGCGCTGGAGAACAAGTTCCTGCCTCTGTTGCAGTGATCCAGGACACTTCCAGGCAGCATGTTCCAAGTGTCCGGTAAAAGAGAATACCCGTCAGCAGAGAGGGGAATCCTGATGGGTCGGTTCTCTCTTCAGTCAGCTTCCCCTGATTCTGTAATGCTCGCAGCTTCCTTGTCGTGGAGGTCTCAGACCCATGAACTTAAAGCGTTTATTGACTCCGGTGCAGCCGGGAATCTAATGGACATCTCTCTCGCTCAAAGATGGGGAATTCCAACTCAGAAGTTAAGAGTAAAGATCAACGTCAAGGCGCTGGACGGTCGGCCTCTGGGCACCGGCCAGATTCACCTTTCCACCCAGCCCCTCCAACTGGTGCCCGAAGGCAACCATCATGAAGAAATATCTTTCTATCTGGTTAATTCACCTGAACTGCCACTGGTACTTGGTCTCCCCTGGTTATCCCAACATAACCCACGGATCAATTGGTCTCTGAAGGTGCTCCAAGAGTGGGGACCGGCATGCCTCTCTACCTGTCTGGGTCCAGCTCAAACTCCATTCCATGAATCCCCTCCTGTGTCTGCTAAGGATGTAGGCCTGTCTGGGATTTCGGCTGAATATGTGGATCTCCTTGAGGTTTTTAGTAAAAGAAAGGCCACCACCCTGCCCCCACACCAGCCATACGACTGTGCCATAGACCTCCTACCTGGCACTAGTCCTCCCCGGGGCCGGCTCTTTTCCCTCTCTTGCCCTGAAACGGTGTCCATGGAGGAATACATCAAGAAGGCATTGAGCGTGGGGTTTATCCGTCTGTCAACCTTGCTGGCAGGAGCGGGCTTCTTTTTTGTGAGCAAGAAAGATGGCAAGCTCTGTCCCTGCATCAATTATCGGCCCCTGAACATCACTGTGAAGAACTGCTACCCTCTTCCCCTGCTGGCATCTGCATTTGAACATCTCCAGGGAGCAACCATGTTTCCAAAATTGATCTGCGCAATGCTTACAATCTGATTTCCATAAGAGAAGGGGATGAATGGAAGGTAGCTTTCAACACCTCTAAATACCTGATGATGCCTTTTGATCCGGCCAACTGTATTCCAGGCCTTGGTTAACGATGTGCTCAGGGAGCTGTTGAACGGGTTTGTGTATTTAGTTGACTTGTTTGTCTATTCCCACTCTCATCAGAAACGCATCCAGCATATCCGAAGAGTTCTCAGACGGCTCCTCGAAAATAAACTGTACGACAAGCCCGAAAAATGAGTTCCATAAAGACAAGGTGTCGTTTTTTGGGCTATATACTTGCCCATCGAGTGGTTTCCAGCCCCCAATCCAATAGCCAGACTGGGAGTGAACCAGGAGTTGGAGACAACCCTGCGGTGGCATCCCCACACCCTGGAGCTCCCAATTGGTTTGGGCAGAGATCGCCCACATTAAACTCCAGTCGTCCTCCACAGGTATGTCTCCCTTTGGATGCCATAAAGGATTCCAGCCACCACTCTTCCCTGATCAGGAGACTGATGTAGGAGCTCCTGCTGCTGAATAGCTGATCCAGTGCTACGAGCGCACCTG
Organism: Mobula birostris; assembly: GCF_030028105.1. Lineage (NCBI taxonomy): Eukaryota > Metazoa > Chordata > Chondrichthyes > Myliobatiformes > Myliobatidae > Mobula > Mobula birostris. Next base: position 44,135,118 of record NC_092389.1, on the reverse strand, counting down.
GAGAGAGCCAGAGCTTCTCTGCTGTGCGCCCAGAAACAACATGCCCAGCAGGCTGATCGGCTCCGCCGACAGGTAAGACTATTCAAACCAGGTGAAGAGGTCTGGTTGGCATCAAGGGACCTTCCCCTGAAAGTCAAGCCGCAAATTGGCACTGCGCTACGCGGGACCGTTTGTAGCAGAAAAAACTGTCAACAAGGTCTCGTATAGATTGCGTTTACCAACATTGCTGAAGATTAACCCAGTATTTCATGTTTCCCAGCTCAAGCTGGTTACTACCTCTCCCCTGGCCCCAGTCACCCTTCCTCCCCACTTGGTAGATGGTTCCCTTGTCTATACGGTGCAGTGCCTCCTGGCATCTCGCCGGGTACGTGGTAAGGTCCGGTACCTTGTAGACTGGGAAGGTACGGTCCTGAAGAACGCACTTGGATCCCGGCGAAGGACATTTTGGACAAGTTGCTCATCCAGGACACCCAGCGGACACAGGCCTACTGGGGGGGTGCGAGGGTACTGTCACAACCACGGATTCAGCAGTGCGGCAGATATGGCAATTGCGCTTGTGAATATGCACATGTCAGCTAATTATTTCATTGTGATGGTATTAACTCCATTCTTTTTGTTGTAGCGCTTGTTGAGACTTGAGATAAGCACCGCAACATTTCGCTGCCTGTTTGCATTCGGCCTTGCCTGAGAAATTGGACTGTCGAGTCAACTGACTCTGAAGACTAGCGGTATTCGTTTTATATCTTAGTAGTTCTTTCCAGCCGCAGTGTAGGCTGCATTTTCTATTTGAGAGTTTTAGTTAACAGTTCTGTTTGGCCTAGCATTTGTTTTCTTTTCCCTCTAACTGTGTTCGCATTAAAGTCAGTGAACTATCAACCTGCTTCAGTGTCTCTCGCTCCGCGCTTGGGCCATATCCGAACGTACTTACACTTGGTTGTATTTTACATGAGTGTCATCTCTGAGATTGGGGTGTCCAGGGAGGGGTAGCACCTCTGGTGAAGGGGCTTGTGTCCATTCTCGGGTCGCTGGCTCATTTTTGGTCCCCACCAGACACTGAGCTGTCGCCTGTGCTGCGAAGTACCTGTTTGCATATGACAGCAGCCACACCCTGGTACACCGCTTCAACAGGTGGGTAAACCAATATTACATTAACCCAATTATTAAGTCAGCAGGCCTCGTACCCCGGTGAGAGAGGAACATGCCTGTCCTAGCATGTGAAGTCAGCTCCAGCGGACTGGGCGGATGAGGTCAACCGTGAGATCCAATGGCCAAGAAGGCGGTCCTGCAACACTTCCTGGAGACCAAAGGGCCTGACAAGGCACAGAAGGAGTCATGGCCAACCACTGCAACCAGTGAAGACTCCAGTTTGTGAAGACTACTCGTACCATTGGACCCTGATTTCTGAGGCCGAGAGAATGGAACTGCCCTAGTGTAATGGTTTTTCCACTTGAAAACTCTCTCCCACGCAGTTTTCACTGGCACTGTGCGTTCTGAGGGACAGCCAACAATCTGAGATTGCTCTGCTCTGATTAAAATGCAGAGAACTGAAAGAAACTAGGAGTTAAAATGCCAAGTCTAAAGGGCTGCAGTTTAGCGCTTACCCAGTTCATGAGCAGTGGTGAAGGCTGATGGGAGACCATCATCTTCTATAACAGAGCAACTTCGCTTTGGGTCACACATTGTCCCCACATCTGCCATTCCTAGTGTGTCACAGGTCTGAGCACCACACAAGTCCTGGAAGTAAATAAAACGTACAGTCTTCACAAAGTTATCAGCAACTGAAGCATTAACCGGAAATGAAAAGTCGAACTATTAAAATTTTATGGGAGATGACAGCACTTTTTTCCAGGCACCCACCACTCTTGTGTGTGAGAGTGCTGCCAGGGGTGATGGTAGAGGCAGATACAATGGGGACATTTAACAGACTTTTACACAGGTACATGGATGTAAGAAAGATGGAGAGTCGTGGACTGTGTAGGACAGGGGGCTTAGATTGACCGTGCAGTCTGCAAGTCCTCTGGAGGTTGGAATCAGAATCGGGTTTAACATCACTGGCATATGTCAAGAAATCTGTTAGCTTTGCAGCAGCAGTACAATGCAATACATAATATAGGGGGGAAAACCGGAGTTACAGTAAGTATATATTAAATAGCTAGTTAAATAAGTAGTGTAAAGATTTTTTTAAAAAGTAGTGAGGTTGTGTTCATGGGTTCAAAGTCCATTCAGAAATTGGATGGCAGAAGGGAAGAAGTTGTTCCTGAATCACTGTGAGCCTTCAGGCTTCTGCAGCTCCATCCTCATAGTAGCAATGAGAACAGGGCATGTCCTGTGTGATGAGGGATGGAGAACAGAGACAGCCTCCCTTGGAGCTGGAGGACTGTTTGTGTGCATGGGCGGGAAGGACGAACAGGGCTTGTTTTGCTGTTCCGTTGCTGCTGCTCTGTTGTCGTTGTATTTGTTTCTTCTTCTGCAAAACATTGTGGTCACGCCACCATACTGAGCAGAAGTCTTAGGCACATGTATATAGTGAGGGTGCCAAAGACTTTTGAATAGTTTTGTCATAATTTTATGTATTGCACTGTACTGCTGCTGCAAAATTTTTTTTAAAAATCATGATACGTGAGCGATGATAAACCTGATTCTGATATGGGTCTCCATAGTGGACTGAGAGGGAAGGAGACAGGGAGAAGGGAATCATGGTTTGGGGAAAAGGAGAGGGGAGGGAGTTGGGAGGTACCAGTGAGACATTCTGTAATGATCAATTAACCAATTGTTTGGAATCAAATCACCTTGGCTGGTGTCTTAGGGCTGGGTGTGTCTGTACCCAAGCCATGCTGCCGCCCACCCCCCCCCCCCGAGTACTCATTCTCTGCCACTTGTCCACTTGTCCCAAACCCCTCCTGTGGCGCTCCACCCTCGCCATTCCCAACATTCTTTGCTCCTGCCAGCTTTACAAACTCACTTTCTGCTCCACACACAAAATGCTGGAGGAACTCAGCAGGCCAGGCAGCATCTATGGGAAAAAGTACAGTCGCTGTTTCAGGCCGAAACGCTTTAGCAGGACCGCAGCATCTGCAGATTTTCTCGTTTGCGCTCTCTGCTCCATGTTACTCCAGACTGACCCCTGCACATCCTTAAGTGTATTGGTTGTTAACACAGCAATGCACTTCACTGTATGTTTCGTTGAGCATATGATAAATAAATCTGAATCTGTCTTTATATTGGTGGGCCAATATCATGGGCCAAATAGCCCATACTGTGCTGTACTGTTCTATGTTCTAAAATAAACCATTAAACAATGTCCACGTTTCAAAGTTTCTGGTGTGCTGAGTATGCACGTTGTTAATTGTAAAATTAACAAAAAAAATGTCTTACTGCTGATGCAAAATCACATAAGATTTTTAACTCAAGGTGTATGCTGTCCAAATACTAAACTCACATCTGTCAAGCTAATGCCTGCTTAAATCATTCAGCATGGAGTTTGTCCTTGCCAGGAGGTTACATATGTTTTCATTTTATTGTAAATGTCACAACTGGGAGGTTAGCCGACATATGGTAAGTTTTTTTTCTCTAATCAAAACTTTATTTCCAAGTAATTTTCTTTAACAAGTCACCAAAGTGTACTTGCCAGCTGAATGCTGAAAAGCTAGATCCAGCCAGGGAGGAAGCATTCTTGCAAGAATTTAAAGGCTGGTTATTAAGCAGTCACAGTGCATGTTGTGGCACTGCATAGATTTATGCCTCTCACATATACACTGGAGATTCTGCAGATACTGGAAATCTGGAGCAACGCACAAAATGCTGGAAGAACTCAGCAGGTCAGGCAGCATCTATGGAGGGGATAAAGAAAGGAAAGTTCTTCTGACATTTTGTTTCTATATGCCTCTTATATGTTGTGTTTGCAGGCCAAAGAACTGACAGCATGCAGTGGTTGTTTTAGTTTCTCGGAGATGGGTCTTTGATTGCCACTCCAAACTGAAAGCTGAGATTGTTTCATGGTGATATGCAAGCAATGCAATATATTTTTCCATATCAGTTAGAAACTGGATGACTTTCCACATCTAAATGTAAATGCCAAAGCAACATAAATTTGAATGATTCATCTGTCAAATTCTTTGAAACTGGCTTGCTCATGAATCTAAATTTGTCAGCTTTTGAAAGCAAACACATACATTCACTCACTCACTTGTGGATCCAGTATATTTAGTTGATTATTTGGGGAGCCTTTCTTTCCTTAACCATCTGCCCTCTACCCTCCCTGTGACCACGTGGGTTTCCTTGGGTGCTCCGCTTTCCTCCCGCACCCCAAAAACATATGGATTAGCATTAGTATGATGTGGCCATGTTATGTTGGTGCCAGTAGTGAGATGTTCCCACCACATCCTCAGACTTTGTTGGTCTTTGAGCCAAACGATGCATTTCACTGTATGTTTCGATGTTTTGATGTGCATGTGACAAATAAAGGTAATCTTTGAGATATTTCATCTTTGCTTCCCTGCAGGGAGCGTGAAGCTCCTTTCACCCTCAGTGATGAAAACACAGCCTTTTCTGCACCATCCACAACAGCACCAATACACATCCACATTTCTCCCAGCCTACCATACATGCTGGAGTGAAACATTCTCAAAACAACCAGCAGTGATATCCACCACTGGCACATTAAATCCTCTTCCCCATTCACAGCTACCTGCGTTACTTAATAGAGGAAACTCTTGTGAGAAGAATTAAGCAACCCTCAGGACAGAGGTACAGGAGCCTCGAGTTCCACACCAACAGGTTCAGGAATAGTTGTTACCCTTCAACCATCAGACTCCTGAACCAGAGTGGATAACTTCATTCACCACAAACTACAGACTCTACAACTCATCTCAGTATTATTTATGTATTTATTAAATTGTTTATTATTATCATTATTATTTGTTTTTTTTTGTACAGATAGTCTTCTTTTGCACGTCGGTTACTTGTCAGTGTATGTAGTTTTTTGTTGATTCTATTGTATTTCTTTGTTCTACTGTAAATGCCCACAAGAAAATGAATCTCAGGGTAGTATTTAGTGACATATACATGCTTGGATATTAAACTTACTTTGAACTTTGTTCATAATATTCTAGTACAGGGGTCCCCACCCTTTTGAATTCCATGGACCCCTGCCATTAACCGAGGGGTCTGTGGTCCCCAGGTTGGGAATGCCTACAGATGGGCATCAAGTGATTTTCAGAATGGCTGTCCTTTGACACTGGTATATCTTGTCAAGTCTGTTCGGGTTGCATTTAAATCTGACACTAACCCAGATGCCATGAACTTATTTCTGCCTTCTGATGAATGGTTTGTAAGTGTAGTTTCAGCACACTGAAGTTGGTAATGGTAGAAGAGGCCAAAAGCTTAGCAAGAATTAATGTTTTAATGGTTTACACACCTAGTGAATCTTTGCTTCATACCGTGTCCTGCAGTGTAAGTGATCCCTTTCAGTGATTTGATTTAGAACAGCTGCAAGACCGAGGAGGTAAAAATTCACATTCACAGCTGAGTCATCAACTGGGAATGAGGTACAACAGAAGATGGATCACTGACACATGGATCTGATCATTACTGGATGGATATGCCTGCCTTAAAACTTCAATGATAACAGATCACCTCATCCCAGGGTCCTGCGAAGGGAAATAAGAGCTGGATGGGGAAATCACTGAGAGGTGGGGCTCAGTGTGGCTCCAGAGAGTGTTTGTCCAATAGATACCAATCTCTCCCCCTCTTCACAAGCTCAGAGTCTGCCCTCTTACAAAAGTAAGCTTTCTATGGTCTTTATTCAGATTGGAAATGAAATCTTAAAAAAGTTTTGAAACTGATTTCCCAGCACAAAATCCTGAGACCACAGTGCCCTTTAAGTGCTTATGGTAACATTTGAGAGCTTTTCTGTTGCAGCATCCCATCCAAATAGAACATATTGCACAGAACACCCCAGCATAGTACAGGCCCTATGACCCATGATGCTGTGCCAATGTTTTAAACTACTCTAATCTAACCCTTCCCTCCTACATGACCCTCAAATTTTCTAACATCCATATGGCTGATGGACAGTATTAGATTTACACCACACGTACCATTAAAAAAGCATATCTTTGACTTAAAGACTTTGCAAAGAGTCACTTAGATACTGTAAAGATGTGGAAGGTCTTGTCGTCGGATGAGACTCGGAACTTCTTGGCCTCAAAACTAAGTGGTATGTGTGGAGGAGGAGAAGATGGCGACGCGACGGCAGTGCGCGCAGCCTCTCTGGTGAATGATATCTGTAATCTGTCATGTAGGGGACCGTGCATAATTCTGATTTGATGGAGACAGATGTGAGAGTACAGAGGAACATCTGGAAAACTTCTGAAATGCTCGCTTCACTGCCGCTGCTACTGTGTGGTAACTGGAATCTCTGGAGCAGAAGGCCCCGAATCCTTGGCTTTGCTTGTTTCAGTGGCTGGGGCTAGGTCAAAGGCACTCAGCAGAGGAGGCTGTATCAGAGGGGCTAGTCAGAGGCTCGAAGTTTTTGGATGGACGTACTCAGTGTCGGCTGTGATTGGCTGCTTCCAAGGCATCGGCAAGTTGACGGTGCCTGGAGGTTTATGGCAGGGAGTTTCTCCCTTTTGCCACCTGCTATCGGAGACTCGGGAGTCGATCGACTCGGGGACTTGGAGACTTTTTTTTACTGTGCCCATGGTCTGTTCTTTATCAAATTACGGTATTGTTTTGCACTGCTGTAACTATATGTTATAATTATGTGGTTCTGTCAGTGTTAGTCTTTGGTTTGTCCTGTTTTCTGTGATATCACTCCGGAGAAACATTGTGTCACTTCTTAATGCATGTATGCATTTCTAAATGACAATAAAAGAGGACTGAGTGTTCTCATAATCTATCCAAATCTAACACTGTACATCAGCCGGGTAACACCATCCCTACTGCAAAGTATGGTGGAGGTAGCATCATGCTATGGAGATGCTTTTCAACAGCAGGGACTGGAAATCATGTCAGAATTGATGGGAGAGATGTAGAGAGATCCTTGATAAAAAAAAAACCTACTAGCCTCTGCCAGAAAGGGTAAACTGGGGAGGAAGTTTATCTTTCAGCAGGACAACAACACAAAGCACACTGCCAGAGCAACCATGGAGTGGCTTCAAATGAAGAAAATTGAAGTCCTTGAGTGGCCCAGTCAGAGTCCGGACCTTAACCTGATCAATCTCTGGATTGCTGTTCATCGCCACCCTCCAACTAACCTGGTACAGCTTGAGCAATTTTGTAAGGAAGAATGGACAAGTGTTGCTCCAACACATTTGCAAAGCTAATCCAAAAAGACTACTGGCTGTAATAGCTGCAAGAGGTGATTCAACTAAGTACTGAACAAAGAGGGATAAATAGTTTTGAACTGCTGACATTTTAATTTTTGAATTTTTAGATTTTCATGCCGTGGAATTTTCCCTATTTTTTAAGCTCTACTGTGAAAAATGGAGCACATGATTCACAGATAAAAATGATCAAAATACCTGGTTGTAATACTCATTAATATGAACAAAGGGTTGGGGGCTTAATACTTTTTCAAGACACAGTATATGTCACCATAAAAAACCCTGAGATTTAATTTTGTTGCTGGACATTCACAGTAGATCCATGAAACACAATAGAATCAATGCAAGACCTCATCCAACAGGACAAACAGCGAATATACAAAAGACAACAAACTGAAAATACAAAAGAAAAAGAAAATAATAATAATAAATAAATAAGCACTTGAGTTGAGTAAAATGTTCTCCTAAAGGGTTGTCTATTGGTGGGTCCTCAGATATCTGTAGAGGACAATCTGGAATCCACATATTCTGGTGCAGTGTAGGCACGAGTATGTGGTAGCTGTGGTTAGTCTTTTGGATCAAGATGTAGAACTCAATTCAATCTTAAATTACACAAAAGTGTTGAAGTCAACTAAGTCTGATTTCCAATATGGCAATCTAGCAGAAAGAATTTAACTCCATTCCAAGTTTTGTTTGGACCAGTTATAAGTTGAAGTTCCTTCCAATGATGGATTTTACTTGTTGGACAAGATGTTGAGTACTGAATTGGCCAAGCCAAAGGGGTGGGTGAGTGCGTAGAATGAGCTGCCAGCAGCAGTGCTGGATGTGTGTTCGATTTCAACATTTATGAGAAGTTTGCATATGTACATGGATGGGAGGGGAATGGAAGGCTGTGGTCCTGCTGTGGGTCAATGGGACCAGGCAGGTTAATACTTTGGCATGGACTAGATGGACTGAAGGATATTCTTCTGTGCTGTGGTGCCCTATGTCTCTGGACTCTATGAGCACTTGCAAAACTATCTCAACATAAACCAGGTTGTAAACCATAAATTCACTAATAATACCATGCCAGTGATGAGTTTTCCAGCTGTGTATTCGCGTGCCCTTCAATTGGGCAACAATTCATTAAGGAGGTCCAAAACCTGGTCACAAGACGATAGTGAGCCTATGTGCGGAGGACAGAATCCTGCAGTCCAGGTGGTGAAACTGTACATCTGCCAGTCCTCCAGCTCCAAAGCAACAGAAGATCCCAGCGGCTGGTTTAAACCTGGGGTATGGTTGTACAGCTTCCATCCCCTGGAACAGATACCATTTTCTATTGAGCTCTTATAGGAATCTAGCCACCACACATTGATTCCCCAATTTAGATTTTTAAAGTAAGATTTAGAATTTGCTTTTTTTGCCACATGTACATCAAAACATGCAGTGAAATGCATCTTTTGTGTCAATGACAAACATCGTCCGAGGATGTGATGGGGACAGCCCACAAGCGTTGCCATGATTCCGGTGCCAACATAACACATCCGCAACTTACTGACCTTTGCTAACCCATGGTGTCGTAGTTAGTGCATCGCTCTACAAGTCAGGCTGTAAGATGAGGGTACAATTCCCACAGCTGTCTGCAAGCATCTTTTACATTCTCCCCATGACTGCATGGGTTCCTCTCAGGTGCTCTGGTTTCGACCCACGTTCCAAGAACAAATGATTAGGTTTAGTATGTTGTAGGCATGCCTTGTTGGTGCCAGAGGTGTGGCAACACCTGTGGTTTGCCCAGCACAATCCTTGCTGATTTGATTTGACATAAGCAACGTACTTCATAGTATAATTTGATGTGCGTTCTAACTGGCTGCATCATCGTCTGGTATTGGGGTTGGGGGAGGGTGGTGCTGCACAGGATGGAAATAAGCTGCAGAGAGTTGTAAACTTAGTCAGCTCCATCGTGAGCACTAGCCCCATAACATCCAGGACATCTTCAAGGAGCGGTGCCTCAGAAAGGCAGCATCTGTCATTAAGGACACCGATCACTCAGGTCAATTCAGGAACGGCCTCTTCCCCTCCGCCATCAGAATTCTGAATGGACATTAGCTCACTACTTTTTTTTTAAATTTCTGTTTTTGCACTACTTATTTAACTAATGTATATATATTTACTGTATTTCACAGTTTTCTTTTTCTCTCTCTCATGTATTGCAATGGACTGCTGTGCAAAATCAACAAATTTCACAACATATGCAGGTGATATGAAACCTGATTCTGATTCTAACATGTGACAAATCTTTCATCCGTACATCATTGGAATGTGGGAGGAAACTGGAGCACCCAGAAGAAACCCACACAGTCATGAGGATTAGGTACAAACTCCTTCAGCAGGAACTGAACCTCAATCGATGACGCTATATAGCATTACATTAGTCACTATGCTACTGTGCCCCCCTGACAAATGACATCAATCTCTTAAAGTAATTGATTGCGTGGAGAACTTTGAAAGTTGCTATAGTCTGACCTGAAAACTCTTTTAGATACAGTAGAACTGTGTGTTTTTTTCCTGATCATTCCAATGTGTGAGGAGAACTGAGAAATGGAGATGAGAGAGGCCAAGACAGAAATAAACAAAGACATTTCCATCTTACTGCCAAAGACCATCACACTGTTATTCCCATATAAGATGTTGGAACCTCTGGCTACACAGAAAGAACACAGTGCACCCATTGGATGAATTTCACTGGTGTTTTCACTGCTTTACTCATTGCGACAATTCTGTTCCAATTTTACGTCAGCATCTTAAGTGCCTCATTCCAGGCACTAAGCAAGACTAATACTTGTTCAAGTCTTCGTATTTAAGAACACTGGTTTAATATCTCTACTAATAGATAGATGACAAGACTCTGTGACCTAACATTTTATGTGGCTTGAAACACATGCAAAGTGCTGGAAAAACTCAGCAGGCCAGGCAGCACCTGCGAAAAAGAGACCCTTCTTCACAACTAGAAAGAAAGGAGGAAGACATCAGACATAAGAGAGCAGCCGCTATTTGAGATGTTGAATAAAGAAAATCAGATCCTATTTTTGCATTAATTTAATCAAGTATAAAAAAACAATTTTTACTCCGGATCCAATGCAACACAATTGGATCCACTAAGGTTGAGTGGAATTACAGCCAGAGGTCATGGTTTAAGGGTGAAAGATGAAAAGTTTAAGGGGAACATCACTCAGAAGGTTGTGAGAGTGTAGAACGAGCTGCCAGAGCAAGTGGTGCATGCAAGCTCAATTTCAACATTTAAGAGATATTTGGATAGGTACATGGATGGTCAGGGTATGGAGGGCTATGCTCCCAGTGCAGGTCAATGGGAGTAGGCAGAGTAAATGGTTCAGCATGGACTAGATGGCCCGAAGTGCCTGTTTCTGTGCTGTACTTCTCTATGAGACTATGACTCTGAAGAAAACACACAATAAGATAAAAACAGAATAACTTAAAAAACAAAAAGAAATATGAATTCATAAGATAGCTTGTACTGTATACATATATTGATTATATGTCCATAAAGTAACTCTAGGTACAGAAATGTCTGTACATAATGCGACCTTGACAGGAAATGATGAAGTCGTGGTGGTGGTGGGTACATTAGCAAGTGAAGGTGTTGATCAACCTCACTACTAGAAATTATATTGTAAATCAAATCATTAGAAAACAAAAAGCATTTTGTGGGATCTATTAATTGCCTTTCAGTGCAAAATTTCCCAATCTGACTGAAGATTTTATATGAATAGTAGTAATTCCACAAATTTACTTTATTTGCGAAACTTCTAAGGAAAAATATCTTAAATAATATTACAGTATTCCCTACCCACAATGTAAAGGTAAAACCAACAGTCCTAAGTTATTAAAAAGCAAGAAGGATTCAGCACAAAAATGATACTTTATCAGAGGAAGATACTTGTAGTGATTTACAAAATTAAGTGATCACAGTTAATGGCAGAGCTTGTGAGGAATTACATCGACTCAATCCATAATGCCCATGGGGCAGCACCATAGTGTAGCAGTTAGCACAATGCTTTTCAGCGCCAGCTGTAAAATCAAGGTTCAATTTCCACTACTGTCCGTAAGGAGTTTGTGCGTTCTTCCCGTGATCATGTGGGTTTCCTCCAACATTCCAAAAACATATGGGTTACAATTACTAAGCTGCGGGCATGTTATGTTGGCACCAGAAGCAAGGGGACTCTTGCGGGCTGCCCCCAGCACATCTTGGACCATGTTGGTCATTGACACAGGCAAGTGCATTTTATTACATGTTTTGAAGTTTTTGATGTACAAATGAAAAATAAAGCTAATCTCTTTAAAACCTTGTATCAACTATCTTGTACCAATCTATTTGATTCAGTTGAGGTATATTTCTATAGCATAGCTCAGCCTAAAATAATTAAAGGCATATCCAGCAACATGTATGGACAGAGATGTCAGGGTCATTGGACAGCTCTGACTCCCAGTTAAGCATTAGGATTTTGCAATTCAAAGTTCAAAGTAAATTTATTATCAAATTATGTACAGTACTGAGGAAAATTCAAAAGCACATAGTGTGCCTAAGACTTTTGCACAGTACTATAGTAATTTTATGTATTGCGCAGTACTGCTGCAAATAAACACAAATTTCATGACATATGTGAGTGATGATAAACCTGATTCTGATATGGGTCTCTATTGTGGACTGAGAGTGGGAAGGGGGCAGGGAGAGGGGAATCATGGTTGGGAAAAGGGGAAGGGAGAAGGGACGGAGTGGGAAACACCAGAGAGACATTCTGTAATGACCAATAAACCAATTGTTTGGACTCAAATCACCTTGCCTGGTGTCTCAGAGCTGTGTGTGTCTGTACCGTCCACCCACCACACCCCCCGGCATTCCTTCTCTGCCACCTGTCCCACATCCCTCCCATGGAACTGCACCCTCACCATCCCCAACATCCTTTGCTCCCGCCAGATTTACAAACTTGCTCTCTACTCTACATTGACAAATACAGTACCGTGCAAAAGTCTTAGGCACCCTAGCTATATATTTGTGCCTAAGGCTTTTGCATAGTTCTATATATGTCACCATATCGTACCCTGAGATTCATTTGTATATACATAGAAATACAATAAGATCAATGAAAAAACACACACAAACAAGACAAACAACCAGTATGCAAAAGAAGATGATCTGTGCAAATACAAATAAAAACAAATAACAAATAAATGAATAAATAATACTGCGAACCTGTGTGGTAGAGTCCTCGACAGTGCGGTTGTGGAGTCAGTTCATTGCTGATGCTTTACAACCATTATATTATTTCTGGAAGATTTTTCAGTAAGTCCTGATGTACAATTAGTATGAGAATGTGGGATCTTGATTTTAATTTCACTGTTCAAATAATCAGCAATGAATTTACAAATGGCTTGTATGCACTTGAACATCAGGGAAAGAGCATGGATTTTATAATTAAGTAAGGAAGAATTTAGATTGCCTAATCTTTCTGACATTATACTAACCAAAATAATTGTTTTTATAGCACAGCAAAGCACTCAGTCCGAGACTAATCAGAGATGCACAATTAATTTCAGACTTGCCAGTGATGCGTGCCAAGATTAAAGTCTAACTGCATCAGATCATTTAACACGATGACCTACATCCACCAACTACTTCAGTATTAGGGTTACTGTCATCTTCGATAAAGCCTGGAATGGAAACACCAATGCCCTTGAATGGCCCAGTCCATCACAGGCAAAGCTCTCCCCACCATCGAGCACATCTACATAAAACGTTGTCGCAGGAAAGCAGTATCCATCATCAGGGATCCCCACAACCCCGTCATGATCTCTTCTTGCCGCTGCCATCAGGAAGAAGGTATGGGGGCCTCAGGACTCACACCACCAGGTTCAGGAACAGTCATTACCCCTCAACCATCAGGAAGAAGGTACAGGACTCTCAGGTCCCACACCACCAGGTTCAGGAACAGTTATTACCCCTCAACCATCAGGAAGAAGGTACAGGACTCTCAGGTCCCACACCACCAGGTTCAGGAACAGTTATTACCCCTCAACCATCAGGAAGAAGGTACAGGACTCTCAGGTCCCACACCACCAGGTTCAGGAACAGTCATTACCCCTCAGCCATCAGGAAGGAGGTACAGGAGTCTCAGGTCCCACACCACCAGGTTCAGGAACAGTTATTACCCCTCAACCATCAGGAAGGAGGTACAGGAGCCTCAGGACCCACACCACCAGGTTCAGGAACAGTTATTACCCCTCAACCATCAGGGTGAAGGTACAGGAGCCTCAGGACTCACACCACCAGGTTCAGGAACAGTTATTACCCCTCAACCATCAGGGTGAAGGTACAGGAGTCTCAGGACTCACACCACCAGGTTCAGGAACAGTCATTACCCCTCAACCATCAGGGTGAAGGTACAGGAGCCTCAGGACCCACACCACCAGGTTCAGGAACAGTTATTACCCCTCAACCATCAGGAAGGAGGTACAGGAGCCTCAGGACCCACACCACCAGGTTCAGGAACAGTTATTACCCCTCAACCATCAGGAAGGAGGTACAGGATCCTCAGGACCCACACCACCAGGTTCAGGAACAGTTATTACCCCTCAACCATCAGGGTGAAGGTACAGGAGCCTCAGGACTCACACCACCAGGTTCAGGAACAGTTATTACCCCTCAACCATCAGGAAGGAGGTACAGGAGCCTCAGGACCCACACCACCAGGTTCAGGAACAGTTATTACCCCACAACCATCAGGAAGGAGGTACAGGAGCCTCAGGACCCACACCACCAGGTTCAGGAACAGTTATTACCCCACAACCATCAGGAAGGAGGTACAGGAGCCTCAGGACCCACACCACCAGGTTCAGGAACAGTTATTACCCCACAACCATCAGGAAGGAGGTACAGGAGCCTCAGGACCCACACCACCAGGTTCAGGAACAGTTATTACCTCTCAACCATCAGGGTGAAGGTACAGGAGCCTCAGGACCCACACCACCAGGTTCAGGAACAGTTATTACCCCTCAACCATCAGGAAGGAGGTACAGGAGCCTCAGGACTCACACCACCAGGTTCAGGAACAGTTATTACCCCTCAACCATCAGGAAGGAGGTACAGGAGCCTCAGGACCCACACCATCAGGTTCAGAAACAGTTATTACCCCTCAACCATCAGGCTCTTGAACCAGTGAGAATAACTTCATTTGCCTCCATCACTGAAATGTCCCCACAACCTATAGACACACTTTCAAGGACTCTTCATCTCATGTTTTCGATATTAATTGTTTATTTATCATTATTATTGTTTCTTTCCTTTTGCATTTGCACCATTTTCTGTCTTTTGCACACTGATTAAAGACCCAAGTTGGTGTGATCTTTCATTGATTCTATTATAGTTATTATTTTATTATGGATTTATTGTGTATGCCCGCAAGAAAATGGATCTCAGTGTTGTATACAGTGACATAAATTTATTTCAAACTTTAAAATATATTGTAACAACTGCCTTAACTATTCAGAAAATTGTTGCCCCTGTTTGGACCAGGATTGTTACTTGAGTGAAGGAATCATCAAGGCTACCTTTTATCCACGTACATTCAAAATGTCATATTGTAGCTAATCAGAAACAAGAGAACATCTGCAGATGCTGGAAATCCAAAGCAACACACACAGCACGCTGAAGGAACTCAGTAGGTCAGGCAGCATCTATGGAAAAGAGTAAACAATTGATGCTTCGGGCCAAGATCCTTCATCAGGACTAATACTCTCTTTCTAGCCCTGTTAATTGATTGTTCAAATTCCTGAACTTGAGGTGGTTTATTATTGTCACATGTATCGAGATAGAGTGAAAAACTTCAGTTTTCTGCGCCACTTGAATGGGTATCAAGACATAAGTATGTGGAGGTGGTGCAACGGAAAAGCAGTAACAGAATGCTGTGTTAAGTTTCTATTGCTGCCCATGTGTTAGTCCGCTCTTCAGATAAGAAGCTTATCTGCACTGCACCTCCTAAGTGGTCTGCTGAGCTCTAAGACTCCCGCTATAAATTCAGATCAAGGGTATCCAACTTCACTTTGAAGTCGTCACTTTAGCAAATCCCAAAGTGTGATTTCTCAACCCTCTCTTTGAGTCTTTACATTTTCCCGTGCGCTACTCTCGATTGAATGGGATTTATTTCTTTATTTATTTAGCGATATAGCGTGAAGTAAACCCTTCTGACACTTCGAGCCTCGCTGCCCAGCTCCCGTTCCCCCCCCCCCCGACAAACCCGATTAACCCTAACCAAATCATGGGACAATTTACAATGACCAATTAACGGACGCAGTACATCTTTGGTCTGAGGGAGGAAATTGGAGCAGTTGGGGAAAACCCACTCATTCTACAGGGAGGACATACAGACACCCCTTAAGGAATGGCACCAGGATCGTACTCTGAACTGCAGAATGTGCCGAGCTGTAATAGCGTTGTGCTGTTGTCAACTACCCTCTCCTCATTTTACAATAAGTACTGCAATGACCTGGAGTCTAAAAAGTCCACTATCCTGACAGGTAAAAGTAACAATTGTAGTTAAATCGTAACAATTGTTTGAAAAACCTGGGCAAAAATCAATGGGGACATACTGAATTAATTAATTGACAAAACTAGCCTCTTTTCCACGCCCATCACACACAGACAGACAGACAAGCCTCCATCCCCAGGGCAGGTTGCTTCTGGGCCTTCAGTCCTAGGCCTCGTCTCACAGAGACTGGTCTGCCCAGCTGGTCTACATTTGAAAACAACATATTGAATCAAGTTTATTGTCATTCTTCATTACACGAGTGTAAAGGAGAATGAAATGATTGTTACTCCAGATCCGATGCAGCAGAAAAGAAAGCACAATAAACATAGAGAACACAATATATATAAATATAAAAGCAATCCAATAGAACACAATGTACACACATAAAATGCTGGAGGAGCTCAGCAGGTCAGGCTGCTTCTATGGTAAGGGAAAAACAGTTGATGCTTCAGGCCAAGACTTGACTCGTTCTGATGTTGGACTCATTGGCAGGTAAAAGGTGAGGGGGAAGGTGGGAGCGGTGAGAGGGAGAGATGAAGTAAGAAGCTTTGTTCTGTTGTTGTTTCTGTGCTGATGAAGGGTCTTGGTCCAGAATGTCGACAATTTATTCATTTCCATAGATGCTGCCTCGCCTGCTGAGTTCCTCCAGCATTTTGTGTGTGCCGCTCTGGATTTCCAGCATCTGCAGAATCTCTAGTGTTTACAAGTAACTGTATATAGATAGACTGATTGTATCTACAGTACATAAAGTGACACTGGTGATGTGTATGGACTGTTGATGGAGTGGGTTAATGGGTGGATGCATTAATCAGCCCGATGGCTTGGAGGAAGTAACTTTTCACTCTAGTGGTCCTGGCATAGATTTATTTAAGTTTTATTTTATTTTAGAGATACAGCGCAGAACAGGCCCTTCCAGTCCAATGAGCTGCACTGCCCAGCAACCCAACTATTTAACCCTAGCCTGATCACAGGACAATTTACAACGACCAATTAACTTACTGACTGGTATGTCTTTGGACTGTAAAAGAAAACCAGAACACCCAGAGAAAACCCACAGGCTCATGGGAAGAACATACAGACTTCTTACAGAGCACGCCGGAATTGAACTCCAAACTCTGATGCCCTGTGCTGTAATAGCTTCTTGCTAATCACTACACTACCATGACCTATTTCAAAAGGAAGAGAGATTGCAGAGCTTAAAGGTTTAGAGGAGTGTCTGGGTATGACTCACAAGTGACTTCAGAAACAAGTAACTTGGAAAGCTAAGAGAGTGTTGTAATTTACTGCTTAGGAGAATGAATATAAAAATAGGGAGCTTGTGTTATAATTATATCCAGCAGCAGAATTTCTGTGTACTGTAATGGCCTCCTTATTTAAAGAAGGATGTTAATGCATTGGAAACAGTCCAAAGTAGGTTCATTAGATGAATACCTTGGCAGGCGGGCAGGCTAGGCTGGTTGATATCTGCTGGAGTTTAGTGAAGTGAGAAGGAATGAAAGAAAAACAAAATCACCAGAGATTCTGCAGATGCTGGAAACCCAGAGGATCACACAAAAAGTGCTGGAGGAACTCAGCAGGTCAGGCTGCATCTATGAAAGGGAATAAACAGTCAATATTTCAAGCGGACCTCCAAGACGACCACAACCTTGTCATTGGGTTTGGAGGCTTGAGTGCCTCAATTGCCCAGAGAGCTATGCTGGCTGGAGTCTGGCCTTTATGCTTTGGCTCTCATTAAGGTCACCCATGCCAAACAGGTTAAAGGGTAGAGGCCAGACTAAGAGTGGTCCACCAGTCCACCAGGTTAGGTGGTTCATTTCAGGGCTAACAACCCTGACTGGTCAGACAGAACTGTTACAGAAACAGCAATGAAGAATCCTTCTACACCTGTGTGCACCGGTATTGCCAAGTCTCCGCCCGGGACCTGCATGACTGACAGTAGTGAAAACTGAGAGGAAGCTACTGGCATGATGAATACCGCTAGAGATGAAGGACCTTCATTGCTGTCCTCAGCACCAGGGCAGAACAGGCAGTAAGTATTTTGAGCAGAGACCCTTCTTCGGGATTGTAAAAGATGGGGGAAGAAGGGGAAAATTGAGTTCCCATCTCACTATTTCCATATTTATGTATCACAGTAAAAGCACTTATCACATTCTTCTAATACACAGAAGCAATAATATTATAAATAAATTAGCTAAAATATCCTTTTTCATGACAGGGGAATTTGACATTAATGCATTAAACATTTTTTAAATAATATCATTGTTTGAATTCCAGCTTCCACAGACTGAAATTACACACTTTGCAAATGAAGTTTCCACTGTTCTGAGCCCTGCATTCCACAGCCTATGACTGATGAATGGTCTCGGCCCGAAATGTCGACTGTTTATTCCTCTCCATAGATACTGCCTGACCTGCTGAGTTCCTGGAGCATTTTGTGTATCTTACTAAAACCACTGCTGTCCAGCCATATATAAGCACTGAGGAAAGAAATCGAGGTTTCCGGCTATGAGAGGTCTATTGGTACTCATTGTGTAGGTTAATTAAGAATGGCTTGTGTAGAGAGGGGCCAGAACCAGAAGGATTGGTGAGGGTGGAAAGTTTTAAAGGTGGAGAAAGAGAGCAGAGAAAGGAAAGCTTTTTTTTGTAATCAATGGTGACTTTATTGGGTACATCTGTACACTTGCTTTCTAATGCAAATATTTAATCAGCCAATCATGTGGCAGTAACTCAATGCATAAATGCAGACATGGTCAAGAGGCTGGATGTTGTTCAGACCAAACATCAGAATGGGGAAGAAATGTGATCTAAGTGACTTTGGCCATGGAAAAATTGTTGGTGCCAGAAGGGGTGGTTTGAGTATCTCAGAAACTGCTGATCTCTTGGGATTTCCATGCACAACAGCTT
This sequence comes from Mobula birostris, assembly GCF_030028105.1. NCBI lineage: Eukaryota > Metazoa > Chordata > Chondrichthyes > Myliobatiformes > Myliobatidae > Mobula > Mobula birostris. The sequence goes on along the minus strand of NC_092389.1, from coordinate 44,116,310 downwards.
CTAGAATTTTCAGAGAATTGTGTGAAAAACATGTCAAACCTTGAAGTGGATGGGTTACAGCAGCAGTAGAATATGAGCATATACTCAGTGGCCACTTTATTGGGTACAGGAGGTACCTAATGAAGTGGTAATTGAGTGTATAAACCTGCCCAAAGAATGATCAATCTTATTCCTCTTCAGTCGGCTGGATCACTTCACACAAATCCTTGTTACCACGTTGAAACATTACCAGACTGAATCAGATTAAAGTATGGTTTGGTATTGATAGTTAGGCCTGACCTGGTATATATTTAATTAGTTATCTAAGCTGGACGTTAATAACCAAATGATCAAAACACTTGATCAGTGAACCCAAGGAGACACAAGGAGTTAATGTTTAATAATGTTAATGTGGACAGGAATTTCAGGGTGAGCGTGCCAGTGATTTAGAAACAGAGCTGTTCGGTCACATTAAACTTTGACATACATAAACAAATCTGTATCACCTTGCATGATGATTGAGGATGCCAATTCAACACCAGTTTAATCCAGCTCATACCAAGATTTTTGTATCTGATGTGTCGCCTCCATAACAACAAAAAGAATAGAACTGAGTTATATGGAGAGATAAATCTCTTTAGCCAGAGAGTGGTGAATCTGTGGAATTAATTGCCACAGACGACTGTGGAGACCACGTCATTGGATATATTTAAGGTGAAATTTGATAGGTTCTTGACTAGTAAGGGCACAGAAGTTATGAGGAGAAGACAGGAAGGAATAATAAATCAGCCATGATGGAATGGCAGAGCAGACTCGACAGGCTGAATGGCCTAATTCTGCTCCTATGTCTTACGGTCTTCAGCTGACAGAAATATCTCTTTCTAATAACCGTTCCCATTTATTACACAAAATAATTACTACAATGAAATCCTTAAATATTGAGTATTCTCGAATGGATCAAACAGAAGAAACTCTCAAGATCCTGGATAACATATGTTGGCTGAAAGCAATGGATCTGTAATGCAAATGGGTCACTGATCCTTGGTGAACACACACAAAAATGCTGATGTTTTGGGCTAAAACCTTCACCAGTGCCCTTCCCCCTCACATGACTTCACCAATCAATTGCCAGCTTGTACTCCTGCCCCTCCCCACTTTCTTCATTTTGTTTCTTCCCCCTTTCCTTTCCAGTCTTGATGAAGAGACCCAAAACATCGACTGTTTATCCCTCTCCATAGGTGCTGCCTGAGCTGCTGAGTTCCTCCAGCACCTTGTGATTTTGCTGCTCAAGATTTCCAGCATCTGCAGAATATTCCATGCCATTGATCCTGGAGATGTGTTTGATCTCGACAACTGCAACTGGGGGACTCAGTAATGATGGCCATGTCACAATCAGAGAGTGATAGAACCCGTCTGACTAGTTAACCTTCTTCAGAGGAAGGAATATTTACCTGGTCAGACCTCAGGATCACAGTTCTGTCATTAGCTCTGTATTACCCTCTGACGTACAGTACCATGTTAAAGTCTATAGCATACATATATATAGCTAGGGTGCCTAAGACTTTTGCACAGTACTGAATTTGCCAATGTGGAGCAGAGAATGAATTTGTAAATCTGGCAGGAGCAAAGGATACAGGGGAGGGGTGTGGGACAGGTGGCAGAGGCAAGGGGTGGCGCCAATGCAGACACACCCAGCCCTGAGACACCAGGCAAGATGATTTGATTCCAAACAATTGGTTTATTGATCATTACAGAATGTCTATCTGGTGCTTCCTACTCCCTCCCCTCTCCCTGCTCCTCTCCCTTCTCCCTTTTCCAAACCATGATTCCTCTCTCTCTGTCCCCTTCCCACTCTCAGTCCACAATAGAGACCCATATCAGAATCAGGTTTATCATCACTCACAGATGTCATGAAATTTGTGTTCTTTTTTGCAGAAGCAGCAGTACAGTGCAATACATAAAATTACAGCACTACTGTGCAAAACTTTTAGGCACCCTAGCTATGTAGTATATGTGCCTAAGACTTTTGCACGGTACTGTAACTGACCAGCTCAGGAGCAATTAGAGATGACAGAGAAATGCTGGCCTTGGCAGTAACACCCTGATCTGAGTCAGAATAAACAAAATTAAAAGTGTTACATATAATGTGTGTTTTACTTATTTTCTTCTCTTTCTGAAGTAACCCTAAAGCATGATTTATTACACATTAAAGCACTATGGGGTTATTCAAACCCTGCAGTTAATCTGATCAACCATTCTAGTAAGCCCCTCCCCCACCCCCTCTATCTATTACCCCACTATAAACACTTTAAACCACTTTTTATAATGCTGCTTGCATTGCAAATACATGCTGGTATTTATGTACTTATGCACATTTTAATCCATATGCATACTTCAACTGCGAACTTTTACATAATTCTTGATGAGTTATAATTGTTAAGTGTTGCTGTATTTTTGTTGCACTTGCGCCAACACACCACAGCAGATTCGTGATGAAATTCTTGATCCTTGACTAGTGCTTAACAGCCACGGCTGGATGTATTTTGTAACGCAGCATGCAATTCAAAGTGCCTTTTGCAGAAAAGTAAAACTCTTGATGAAGCAGAATGCAGAGAGTAGTCTAAAGAGAAGGGATTCTGAAGATTCTAAAAAAATCTCGAGCAACACACACAAAATGCTGAAGGAACTCAGCAGGTCAGGCAGCATCTACGGAGGAGAACAACCATTCGACATTTCGGCCTGAGACCCTTTATCAGGACTGGAGAAGAAGGGGACAGAAGCCAGAATAGGAAGGCGGGGTGAGGAGAGCGAGTGCACGCTGGCAAGTAATAGGTGAGTTCAGGTGAGTGGGAAAGTAGGTGGTGGGGGAGGGGTTGAAGTAAGAAGCTGGGAGGTGAGAGGTGGCAGAGTTAAAGGTCTGACGTAGAAACAATGTCATAAGATAGTCCTACCACAAAGCAAATCTTTCCCTCCCTCATCAGGGCTCTTGATGAAGAGTCTCAACCCTAAACATTAACAGTTTATTCCCCTCCATAAATGCTGACTGACTTGCTGAGTTCCTCCAGCACTCTTGTGTGTCTAAAGCAGGAGTTCCCAAACTTCTTCATACTGTGGACCAATACCATTAAGCAAGGTGTCCGTGGACCTCAGGTTGGGAACCCATGGAAGTGTTTTTTTTTTGTTTGGCCATAACTATTTCGCATCTTCACATGGGAAGAACTATGTTTCCATGGAGAACCAGATACCAGAGAACTGGAGATTGACTTTGCCGTGCTCCATTGAGTAACGCAGTGCTGAAAGTCACTTACCTGTTTTGTGAACAGAATTGCCGTATCGTAGTACTCTGGATTCTTATCGCTGGCCTTGTTAAACTTCTTCTGCCACACACAGAAGTTTCTCAGAGTGAGTGCAGCATTGCTGGAGATTTTGGGGCCCTTCTCTTCATGATTGATGACCATAAACTTCACCACCACGATGCTGATCGGGTTGAGAATGCTGGGGTGCTTGTACAACCTGGCTGCCACTGCCATTAACATGAGGACGTAGTGCTTAAGGTCATCACCGTGGAAATTAGCCATTGATTCATCCACCACCACTAAGGTTTCCACAAAGCGGGGAATGGATGCAAATCGCTTTGACCTACTGCCCTTTTTCCTCACAAATTCCCCTTCAGCTGAAGGATCCATGGTATGGGATGCTGTAATAAAAGAGACAATTAAAACGTTATAAACATGAGAAAGTCTTCAGATACTGGAACTCCAAAGCAACACACATAAAATGGTGGAGGAACTCAGCAGGTCAGGCAGCTTCAACGGAAATGAATAAACGGTCAATGTTTCAGGCCTAGACCCTTCTTTAGGTTTTAGCAGATTAAACATTAGAAGGTTTTAAAACACTCTGAGCATCCTTTTGCTGGAGTAATTATCATTAAATAAGCATTAGCTGAATGCTTAAAGTAAATTTATTATCAAGAATGTCATCACGTCCTACCTTGAGATTCGTTTACTTGCAGTCATTCACAGTAGAACAAAGAAATACTGTAGAATCAGAAAAAAACCTACACACAAAGACTAACTGATAACCAACGTGCAAAAGAAGGCAAACTGTGTAAGTAAAAAAGTAAATAAAGAATACCGGGAAGATGAGTTGTAGTTTTATTAGCAAAAGTAAAAGTTGTCATTAATAGACAATTGCCCGGAATGAAATATCTGACAACAGATCAAACCAATGATGGCTAAAACCAATTTTAATTACCAGTTAATGATTACACCAGCAGTCTCAACTCCTAAACTGAAAATCTCATGGAGTTGAAAGCAACTCCGGACTTGTGACAGGTTTGATGAATTGAACCAGGCAAGTCACTATAATCCGGTAACGCACTTAAAATGTGGAAGAACTCAGTAGGCCACGCAGCACCTATAGAAATTAATAAACAGTCAATCTGATATATTTATTTCTTTATTTATTTCTTTATGTATACAGCATGGGTTAGACCCTTCCAGCCAAATGAGCAGCACCACCTGGCAACCCACAGATTTAATGTTAGCCTAATCACAGGACAGTTTACAAGGACCAGTTAATTACTAATCAGTATGTCTTTGGACTGTGGGAGGAAACTGGAGCACCCAGAGGACACACATATAATCACGGGGAGAATGTACAAGTTTCATACAGAGGTCACCAGAATTGGACTCCAAACTCCAACACCCCCAGCTGTAACAGCATCATGCAACCACTATGCTACCGTGGTGGCCCTATAGTATCCCTTGCGGAACACAAGCATTTACACAAGATCCCTTACATTTATAAACACAAGAGATTCCACAAATGCTGGAAATTCCTGAAGAAGTGACAAGTGCTACACCTGCTCCTATATCTCATCCCTCAACAACATTCAGGACCCCAAACAGTCCTTCTAGGTGAGGTGACACTTCAACGACAGGTATGTCAGGGTCATCTATTCTATTCAGTGCAGCCCCCTCTATATCTGTGAGACCCGGCGTAGACTGGGGGACCACTTTGTCGTGCACCTTCACTCTGTTTGTTGCAAAAGGGAGGATCTACCAGTAGCTATATGTTTCAATTCAACTTCACATTCCCATTCCAACATGTCAGTCCATATCCTCCTCTGCTGCCATGAAAATCCTACAAAAAATAATGAATACAGCCCAGTCTATCACGCTTAAAGCCCTTCCCACCACTGAGCACATCTACACAAAATGCTGTCACAGGAAATCAGCATCCATCATCATGGACCGTCACCACCAAGGATATGCTTTCTTCTCACTGCTGCCATCAGGAAGTAGGTACAGGAGCCTCAGGATTCACACCACTGGGTTCAGGAACAGTTATTACCCCACAACCATCAGGCTCTTGAACCAAAGGTGATAACTTCACTCAACTTTATTTGCCCCATAATTGAAATGTTCCCGCAAGCAATGAACTCACTTTGAAGGACTCCTCACCTCATGTTCTCAATATTTATTGCTTATATATTTACTATTATTATTTCTTATTTTAGTATTTGCACAGTTTGTTGTCTTCTGCACTCTGGTTGAACACCCTAGTTGAGTGGTCTTTCATTGATTCTGTTATGGTTATTATTCTATAGATTTATTGAGTATGTCCACAAGAAATGAATCTCAGGGTTGTATATGGTGACATACAGTATATATGCTTTGATAATAAATCTACATTGAATTTTGAACGTTGATGAGGCCAAACTCAGGTTGCAGGAGCAACACTTCATATTCTGTCTGGGTAGCCTCCAATCTGATGGCATAAACATCAATTTTCCAACTTCCAGTAATTTCTCCCCCTTCCCTCATTCTCCTTTTTACCATTCCTCATTCTGGTTCCTCTCTCATCCCTTCTCTTCATCTCATCTACCTGTCACCTCCCCCTGGTGCCCCTCCTCATTCCCTTTCTCCCATGATCCACTCTCCTCTCCTCTCCAGTTCCTCCTTCTTCAGCCCTTTATTTCTTTCTCCTATCGCCTTCCAGCGTCATACTTCATCCGTCCCCTACCCACTCACCCGGTCTCACCCATCACCTACCAGCTTGTACTCCTCCCCCTCCAACCATCTTATTTAGGCTTCTTCTCCCTTCCTTTCCAGTGCTGATGAATGGTTTCAGCCCAGAATGTTGACTGTTTATTCCCCTCTGTAGATGCCGTTTGACTTGTTGAGTTCCTCCTGCATTGTGTGTGTGCATGTTCCACATATTTATAAAAGTAATTATCCATGTATTAAATAACTACTGCCTGACATTTGCAGAATTTTTGGAGATTTCCAGACTGGTGATTAATGACCAGGAGTTATTCTGGCACAACACTAACAGAGTCCTGCTTGCATTGATGTTGGCATGACCAGTTACAAAGAGATTAGCTTTAACTGTCATACTTACACTGGGTGACAGGTTGGAGACACGTCTCTACCAAAGGAGGCGTGAGGCGCTCCTTCCCTCCACTAGCCTGCAGGTCACCCTTGGGCAAGGTGTAGCACCTGCTTAGCCCCCAGATCAAGGTCACGTGAAGCCATGGGAGCAGGTGGTGCACATAACAAGTCCTGGTTACACGACCGCTGGGGAGTATTGATAATGCCTGGGGTCACCCGTCTTGCAAAGACACTGCCCAGAAGAAGCCAATGGCAAATCACTTCTGTAGAAAAATTTGCCAAGAGCAACCATGGTCATGGGAAGACCATGATCGCCCACGTCGTACGACACAGCACATAATGAACAAACATTGAAACATCAAAACATACAGTGAAATGTGTCATTCTGTGCTGCCGCTCTTATGGAACTGACATAGTGTGCCCACATCTCACTCACTCTGACCTGTTTGACTTTAGGACATGGGGAAGGAAACCTGCAGGGAGGACGTACAAACTCCTCACCGACAGTGGCAGGAAGTGAGCCCGATCGGTGGTCACCATTACTGCTAAACAATGCACTAACTGTTAGGCCACCATACCATGTGCAAAAGCTGCAAACACGAGGATGTGACTCCAATGAAGCTGCCAGGCTGTTAAGCCAGGCGATTTGTTATAATAGACTTTCCCAGCAGCCACATGAGCAAACCTGCCAAATTCGCATTGAGGTTACTGCTAACAGAAGTCAGCAATGCTGGCTTAACCCCTAGTTTAATAAATGTACCATTTAAAAGTCGGCACTGAATTATGTTGCCAGTCATAAGTCATAAGGAAACTAAAGATGTAATAGAAATATCTTAGATTAGCTACTGCCGATACAGAGTGAGGATCTGCCATGGAGTCATGGAGTATTACAGCATGGAAACAGGCTCTTCAGCCCCTCTCATCCATGCCACCCACGGTATTAGTCCCAAATGAGTCCCTATCCATTCTGTCCATTGCTCATTCCAAATGAGTCCCCATCCATACTGTCCATGATGCTAGTCCGAAACGAGTTTCCATCCATTCTATCCACAATGCTAGTCCCAAACTAGTCCTCATCCATTCTGTTCATGGAGCTTGTACCAAACTAGTCCCCATCCATAATGTCCATGGTGCTCTTCCCAAACTAGTCCCCATCCATTCCGTCCATGGTGCTAATCCCAAATTCATCTCCATCCATTCTGTCCATGGTGCTAGTCCCAAACGAGTCCCTATTGGTTCTGTCCATGGTGCTAATCCCAAACTTGTCTCCATCCATACCATCCATGGAGCTTGTCCCAAACTAGTCTCCATCCATACTGTCCATGGTGCTAGTCCCAAACTAGTACCCATCTTTTCTGTCAATGGTGCTTGTCCCAAACTCATTTCCATCCATTCAGTCCATGGTGCTCATCCCAAACTAGTCTCTTTCCTTTCTGTTCATGCTGCTTGTCCCAAACTAGTCTCCATCCATACTGTCCATGGTGCTAGTCCCAAACTTGTTCCCATCCTTTCTGTCCATGGAGCTTGTCCCAAGGTAGTCCCCATCCATACTGTCTATAGTGCTCTTCCCAAACGAGTCCCCATCCTTTCTGTCTATGATGTTAATCCAAAACTTGTCTCCATCCTTTCTGTCCATGGAGCTTGTCCCAAACTAGTCCCCATCCTTACCCAATTTCCCTCGGGATCAATAAAGTATAACAATAAAGTACATCTATCTATTTATCTATCTGTCTATGATGCTTGTCCCAAAGTAGTCCCATTTGCCCATAATTCCTCTTATCCATGGAATTATCCAAATGTCTTTCAAATGCCACCAAATTTCATCCATCAAAAATATCATTAATTTTAAATTGATATCAACCAATTATTATTCTTGTTTCATCTGGGAATCAATTACGTGTTTGTGGAGAGGAGAATCTGAAGAATAGTTTGAATAGATTTAACTGAAGAGAAAGTGAAAGTAGCAGCTGATTCATCATGGAGAATTGCATAAAATCACAAAATGGAAACAAGCAATTCAATACAGATGCACGAGAAAGTCTGCAGAAGCTGGAAATCCAAAGCAACTCACACAAAATTCTGGATGAAATCAGCAGGTCAAGCAGCATCTATGGAGAGGAATAAACAGTCCCTGTTTGGGGCCAAGACTCTTCATCAGGACTGGAAAGGAAGGTGCAAGATGCCAGAATAAAAAAGGTGGGTGAAGGGAAAGGAGGCTTGCTAGGAGGTGATAGGAGAAGCCAGGTAGTGGAAATGGTAAAGTGCTGGAGAGGGAGGACTCCGATAGGAGAGGAGAGTGGACCATAGGAGAAGAGGAAGGAGGAAGGGACCTGAAGGGAGTAATAGGCAACTGGGAGGGAGCAAAAGGGGAATAAAGGAAGGGTTTTTTTTTACCAGAAGAAGAAATATAGAATAATCACTACAGATCCTGGTACAGAAGCATCAGGAATAGGACTACCAGTTGACAAAAGGTGAATTTCTCATCTGGCAAGGAAAAGATGAATATATTTGGTCCTGGTAGATTTATGATTAATAATGAATGTTGACACGTGGACTTGTTACATTGTGGAACAGTCCCTCTGGCTGTACATCAGCCCCATGCTGCTGATCTACAGTCCCTCAGTAGGGGGGGGGTCACTTCTGGGATGGGAGCTGGTGGTAGGTGGTGATACGAGCAGGTGATGGATTTCACAAGTCCTGGTTATGCGACCACTGATGCCAGGCAGACAATCACTGAAGAGTATTGATAATGGCTGGGATCACCCACCTTGTAAGGACACTGCCCAGAAGAAGACAATGGCAAACCACTTCTGTGGGAAAAAAATGCCTAGAGCAATCAAGTCATGGATAACACCATGATCACCCACGTCATACGAGATGGCAATAATGATGATAATCTTTAATTTACTCCCTTTAACCTAAAAAAATTTGAATTAACTTCTATTTTATTTTTGTGTTTATCTCAAATTTTATTCCACACTCTGAAGTATATGTAAAACTTTAGTTTAAAAAAAAGTGACTTTCTACTTCCAGGTTTGCTTTCGAAGAATTAGTCAATGTGATTGGCAGATCGTCCTTCCCTGATGACATCAGAGCTGCCACGCCCCAGGGATCCCCTTGAACTGATGACTGACAGATGGCAGTAAAATTTGAATGGCTGCCGGCGCTGACCTTTATTGCAAAGCGCGAAGCCAACTTGTACTTGCTCTGCACTTGTAGCTACAACAATCTGCATTTGTGCAGCAAGAAAGTAGTCGGGCACTAGTGCTGAATCAAAGAAAGAGGCTGGGACAGGCCAGTGAGATCTTGGTCAAAAGGAGGAATCTAAGGGAGGAGAGAGAGAGAGGGATGGGGAGAGAGGGAGAGAGTCGAGTGTTCGTCGAGCGAGGGGGGATGGGGGAGTGTATGTGATGAGAGGAAAAGAGGGAAAGAAAGAGAACGGGAAAGAGAGGGAAAGGGTAAAGAATTTGGGAGACGGCAGAAGGGATATTTCTCAGGAGCTTGGCGAGAGTCTGGGAGAGGACAGGACCAGAGGAGAGCGAGTGAGAGGCTGGCCGAGGAGACGCGGGCCAATAAGCAGCGGCGAGGGGCGGTCAGTGAGCGGGACCTGGTGATCAGGCAGCCGTACGGTGAATGAGCTCAGGTGGAAGTTCAGAGGTTGGAGCATGGAACAGGAGGATCCAAGGCGCGGGGGAGAGGTAATGTCACCGGAATGGGTGTTGGAGGTGGGGTCTGTAACGGCACCTAGAGGTTCGCAGAGGACTAAGCCTTAGGTAGAGTGAAGGTGGCGGTGATTTGGCCGGTTCAGCAGAGGCAAGCAGGCAACAGCAGGACAGAACGGCCGCTGCGAGCCTGAAGATGCGAAGGACGCGCAGTTAGGACTAAGTTAAACACGGATCAGAAGAGGGGCCTCGAGTTGCGGAGCCCAAAGGGTTAACGGTTAAAATCCATCGTAGTGCCAGAAGCCCCAGGTCAAATCTGCCGGAAGGGAGATACGCCGATCACGCAGATCGATACACCGACTACCTGGATCAATATCCATCCTACCACCTAGACCGGTAACCCGATTGCCTTGATCGATACCCAAACACTCAGATCTATGCCATTAAGATCGAAATCCCTAAAATCGATATCAATACTCCTATCATCGAGATTGATTGCCTGGATCAACATCCAGATCGTCTAGGTCAATACCCAAATCACTTTATTCCTTTGATACCCCGATCACTCGGGACGATATCTCTGTCACCGAGATCGAAACCCCGATTGCCTCGATCGATCCTCATCGCTTGGATCGAAATGCCAATCAAAAAGATCGATAACCCAATCACTGGGATCGATATCCGGATCATTGGTTCCAATATCCCAATCATTTAATTCAATATCCTGATCATCGTAATCGATACATCGAATGCCTAAGAGACACGCTCAGCGATTCAGGTGATATTAAATCTGATTCTGATTTCTGTACGGTTTGCAGTCATCGGTATCGAACCCGCGGTCACCTGGTCTGCAGAAAGTCCTGCAGCCGCCGGGGGGCGGAGCGGAACGCCGCCAGAGGTGTGCCAGGCCCACATCTGGCGGAGGGGAGGAGACTATCAGCCGCGGAACACGGAGCCCACTACTCGCCAAGTCAGAGCCCGAAACTGGACAGCTGCCGAGGGTGGGAGCGGTACACTGCCCAGGTACCTGGTATATTCACACTCTCGTCACAACCTGCCGTTCCCCGGCATTGCGCGCTAAAGGCTGCACGCAGGGCTGATATTTAATAAATATTTTACGTAAATCCAGAACTACAGAAACGGAAGGGCGCAAATGCAAATAACCCCTCTGTTGGAGCGATGTGGGTGACTGCATTGTCCAGTGAGTTGCAGGAACGGCTGGAAAATTTCCATCAGCCAAACAGTGCAACGCCAAAACCACCAGGTGCACGAGAGTCTCTGCAGATGCTGGACATCCAGAGCAACACACACACACACACACACACACACACACAGAATGCTGGAGAAACTCAGCAGGTTAGGCAGCATCTATGGAGAGCATTAAACAGTTACTGTTTCGGACCAAGACCTTTCACGTCAACAGTTGATTCCTCTCCATAGGTGCTACTTGGCCTGCTGAATTCCTCCAGCGTTTTGTGTTGGTTGCAGAAAGCAGGCGGGTCCTGAGAACATCGTAGAGTTCCCAGGGACCGAGAAAAGGTTTCTGTAAAAGCTGTCTCCATTCAAGGCAAGAGATTTAGAAACATTTGGCAATATTAAAATGAATCTGCCATTGCACTTCTCACTAGAGAGACAGACAAGAAATGTTCAGCTCACCTTTAAATTTCTCCAGCACGGCTCGGTTTGCGTGGGTCACACTCACTCCACACCGGGATGTGCCGTTAGCCAGGGGCGCGGGCACACTCCTGCGGAGGATGACATGAGTAGCGTCGCTGGCACTTGGGGTCCCACTCTTGTTTTTCACCGGCTGGATGAGATATTCCAATCCATTGGAGCCAAACGCCCCGTGCATCCCGTTGCACAGACTGAGCGCCGCGTAGGATTCAGGCTCTTCGTTCACGAAGCCCGAGTAGAAGCAATGGTTCACGTTGGTACCCCAGGCGGCAGTGGGAGATGCGTCAGATCCCACCGACTGGACAGTGAAACCCGGCGCTAGGAAACTGGAGTCGGGCACCAAATTCAGGAAGAACTCTTGGTTAAACGCCTCGATTTTAAAGTCCACACTCTGCCCATTGTACCCGAGGTCCAGACGCACTGGGGTAACAAACTGTCGCTCCATGGAGAGAGCGCACCGACAGAATCCCAGAACAAACCCCACCACTGTCAGCCAGCGACCCTCCGACAACATTGCCAGATAATTACTATTATTTTTCTTGGAAAAAAGTGGGTGCAATTCCTTCTTTTAAAAAAAGTCTAAACTGAATCCTTTATTCAGGGGAGTCCCTTTTTGAGAAATAATTGGAAATCCAGAAACCTCTTCCTCGCAGTCTGTGCACTTCAGAGAGTAAAATCCGCGGCGGCGTGAAAGATGCTTCATCACCTCTGCTACCTGAGTGTTGGAGTGTGGAGGGGCTCTGGGGTTTATATACATCCCGTCATGTGTAAACACCAGCAAATCAGAATAGGGACCTCCCGTAAAATGCTTATTGGCCGGGTGTTTCTTCGTCTCAATATAATGTGGTGTTCCAGCCACTTACAGGCAGTTTGGACCCACACAATATCATCAGTCGCATCGGATGCGGATGGGAAAAGTGTTGACTGATTATTACCTGACACGTTGCCCCCGTTACCCCCTCATCCCACCCACCCTGCGACCCCACTTCGCTTAATCCTCACCTCGCGGCAGACACCAGTTGGTCTCTCCGCCTGGATTAATGTTTCCAACGGTGTCCGGGTCCCAGTCCCGGTGAACGGAGTGTCTGTTCAATAACGCGCAGATTGTCCGGGTGCAATAAATTTCAAAGGCGGGGGCTGCTTTGTGAATGGAAATGAACTGTAATCTGTTGCAAACACACACACAACACGCTGGGGAACTCAGCAGGTTAGGAAGCATATTTTAATCAGCGGGCATTCTTGCACTGACTTCACGCGCTAGGTGCCTTCACATTAATTGCGCGGTGCGGATCTATGCAGGGAGACTGAGAAACATCACGGTCGCTCTGAGTCCTCCGCGCCGCATAGCTGCTGTGGGAGCCGTGCGCGAGATTATTCATTTTGCTCTGAACCCGGAGCGTAGCACGGAGACTCTTCACTCCTCGCAGCGTCCGAAGTGGGTCAGGGTTCCAACCCGTTGCAGGAATCACGAGTGTTCGTGTCGACCCTGACCGCCGGAGTCATTGCACCTTGAGCTGATAGTATAGTCCACTAACACTGCAAGTGGAGAATCGAAAACGACACTTAATCCTGTCCTATCTGTTTGAATAATACACGCTCGTATTAACGAATAGCCCGATGCCTCATTTACCTAAACCGCGGGTCAGTTTGCAACTAGCCGGCTGGGAATCGGAGAAATTGCAGCAATATCAGCAGTTTCATTAAAAATCTGAGCGACACTAGCCGTTGCCATTAACCCGTGCTTGGTGCATTTGGGGCGGGGGAGGTGTTCGGGTGCTGGACGTCAGTGGAGCCGAGCAGAGCTCCGGGGCTGGAGGCTGCAGCGTGTCTGGGAGCAGAGCGGGGAGTTGCCGCCGGCGAGGCCGCTCGGTCCCCGGGAGCTGAGGGTGCCAGAGCACCGCTGATGGGGCGTGGGGCTGGGGCGGGGGCGGGGGGGGGGAGGAGTGTGGAGAGAGGGACAACTATCTCGCGGTGCTGACTAGTCCTTCCTTAGAGCCCTGTTCGTCCCTTGGAACGCTCCAACGCAATTCACAGCCAAAATTGCAAGAACAGGTTATGTTGTTACACTGTGGGCACAGTTGGTGGCCCCAAGGGAAGGTCTCCCCCTCACCTGGCACCGCTTGTATACAATGTTTTTTTTCAAGTTTCACCACCTGAGCGTTAAGGTCCCAATCCCCATTGATTTATCCCCCAATTCAGCGCTCACTAATCTCCAGGAATATAAAGAGTGCCTTCTAAATGATTTCTGTTTAAATTCGCAACCTGAGGATTTGGGGGAATACATTCGCCTTAGCTGTAACAAGGCGCGGCACCGCCACCTAATGGCCGTGTCGGGTAATTTCACCGGCTGGTCTAAGAGGTAAATTCAGATTTAGTATCAATGACTGAGATGGCGTGAATTTTGTCGTTTCTCGTCAGGAGTACAATTCAAAGACATGGAATTACGATAAATTACAAATATAAATAATTAGTGCTATATAAAGTAGCCAGGTAGTGTACATGGACGATTAAGAAATCTGATGGTAGCGGGGAAGAATTCTGATTCAGATTTATCACAGGCACATCGAAACATACAGTGAGATGTGTCGTTTGCGTTAACCACCAACACAGTCCAAGGATGAGCTGGGGGTGGGGGCAGCTCGCAAGTGTCCCCATGCTTCCAGCAGCAACATAGCATGCCCACAACTCATTGACCCTAATCTGTACGTCTCTTTGAACGTGAGAGGACCCAAAGGAAACCCACACGGTCACAGGAAGAACGCACAAACTCCTGCACTGTTCCCTCTAATTGTTCTTACAGCTGCGCGGACCAACCATTGCTCTGAACAGGAAATTTTTACACGGCCTGAAAACTGAGCAGCACTTTAAGTGTTTTATTGTAATATGCATAATATAAATAAATGGAATGAAAATTGAAAAATCACATACTTTTGATTTGATTTATTTATTGAAGAATATAGTGAAATACAGTACAACAAAGAAAACATTTCATGTTTCCTAAACTTCTTTTCATCTGTCTTCATTACAAATTCATTGTCTATAAACACTGTCCAGATTAATTTCACATTCAGATGAAAGATGTGTCTTAATCCTCATTAGATCATCCACTTGTTTCACTTCTTGTCTGCTTCTGGATTTACATTTGATTGAATTCATAAGACTGAATCCATATTTGCAGTCAGCATTAGAAGCTTGAAATGTTCCAACAATGTCAGCAAGAATTGACAATTCTTCAAATTCTTCATTTCTAAGCACATAGTTCAAGATATCAGTGAATGTATTAATTGAACCAGTCTTAACTTTCTCAGAAATAACAAGTTTGAAATCACAGTTTTGCTTCGATATTTCTGAGGCAACACTTTTGTTATAGTTTGTTATAGTAGCTGAGTATTTTTTGTCAATTGTACATCATTCTCTCATTCAAATTCAAAACTTGTGTTTGCAATAGCAACAGTCAAAAGCCTGCCTTTCTCTTAACTCATCGTCAAGAAATCTATTAACCAAGTGATTACACGCACATGTTGAATGAATCAAAGAGTAGACACAGTACCAACATTAGAACTTACAGATGCAAGCAGATCTTTCACTTTGTCACACCAATAAATTGTATCGATAAGATACTCAGACTGTACCTTGTTCATTTTAGCTTTTGCATACTGCCGTGCTTCAACTGCATTCAAACAGATTTTCTAAAGGAATTTACAAAGAGATGCCAGATCTTCTGAAACGTTGTTAATGACAATTAATGCTATTCGATATTGTGGAATGGTCAAAATCTTCAGGCAGTAGTTGCTGATTGGATCGTTCCATACATTAACTTGCTCTTTGCAATACTGGATCAAAACTTCGTAATTCCTCATTAAAACAATAATGGTAAAATGTTTTGACAGCCATCTTACTTTGTTTAGTGGTGTAAGTGACACAACATCACAGTCTGTGGCATTAGCTAATTCTTCTAGCTTTCCTTTTTTAACCAACAACCTGCTGAACATAGTACACACCATTCATAGCAGTTTCTATATCCTGCATAATTGATATAGTTCTTCCAATTATTAAAGTCATTTCAAAATTATATTAATATCGTACAAAAGAAAATTCCAGCTGCACTGCAACAAAGTTTATGTGTCATGGTGAATGCTGGCAATAACAAGGGCAGAGGAATGACAGACTGCCACGTAGAGACGGAAACAAGAGATTATACGTAGGAATTCCAACAGTGTATCAGTGGCTCAACTGAGTGATGCTGTAAGAAGCATTCTCAAAACTAGAACCCCCCCCCCCCAATAAGCGCTAATCAGGAGTCTGCTTTAAGTAATCACAGAACACGGAAAACTCTTGTCAGTCAAAATTAACTTAACAAGGTTAAACTGAAAGCACCAGGGATTTACAACTCATGTTAAGACAACAATTAACAAATCCAGGTGCTCTCAGAAGCCTTTGGTGCCTAATGCTCTCTGGCGGTCTGCACAGGCTGGAAGAGCTCGTTACACAATTTGCAGAAGAGCATTTCACTTACTGTGCCTTGCGGACAGTGGCAGAAGTGAACCCGGTTTACTGGTGCTGTAAAGCATTGGGCTATCCTGCTGTGCTAATGTCTGGCATGCTGGTCTTCATCAGTCAGGTCATTGAGTAAAAGAGTTGGGATATTATGTTGCAGTTGTACAAGACGTTGTGGAGTATTGTGTACAGTTATGGCCACATTGGTATAGGCAAGGTGTTAATAAGCTGTAAGGAGTGCAGAGGAAATTTACAGGAATGTTCTCAAGACTTGAGGGCCTGAGCTTTTGAGAGAGCTTGAATAGGATAAGACTTTATTCCTTGTACAGTAGTGACTTAAGAGTGATCTCATAAAGGTGCTTAAACTAAGTAGAGGCATGGATAGGGTGAATGCACAAATATATCTTCTCAGGGAAAGGGGATCAAAACTAAAGCAGATAGATGTAGGTGAGAGGGGAAGCATTTAAAAGTGACCCAAGGAGTAACTTTTACATGCAGAGGGTGGTGAGTATATGGAATGAGCTCCCAGAAGTAATTGAGGCAGATCAATATAGCCATTTAAGAGACATTTCAATAAGTATATGAATGGTGGTGGATGGTCGTATGAGCAGCCGGTGTCTTGATGAATGTCGACTATTTATTCTTTCTCATGGATGTTTCCTGGCCTGCTGAGTTCCTCCAGCATTTTATGTGTGTTGCATATCACAAGACCTGGTTATGCAACCACTGATGCCAGGCAGACAATCTCTGAAGAGCATTGATCATGGCTGGGATCACCCATCTTGTAAAGACACTGCCCAGAAGAAGGCAGTAGCAAACTATTTCTGCAGAAAAGTTTGCCAAGATCAGTCCTGGTTATGTAAAGACCACGATCGCCCATGTAATAAGACATGGCACATAACAAATGAAGGATCTAAATGGGAAACAGTTAGAGGATACAGACTAAACTTAGGCAAATAGGACTAGCTTAGGTGACACGTTGGTTGGCATGAACAAGTTGGGCCAAATGGCCTCTTTCTATGCTCTATAACCCTATGACTCAATGGCATTTACCTGCATTAACTTTATATCCTCTCAAAAGATACTGACCTCTTTCTAAATTATACCCAGCATTGAGCCTTGAATTCACAGAAACATAGAAACACAGAAAACCTACAGCACAATACAGGCACTTCGGCTCACAAAGCTGTGCCAAACATATACTTACTTTAGAAATTACCTAGGGTTACCCATAGCCATCTATTTTTCTAAGCTCTGTGTACCTATCCAGGAATCTCTTAAAGGATCCTATTGTTTCCGCTTCCACCACCGCCGCTGGCAGCCCATTCCACGCATTCGCCACTCTCTGTGTAAAAAACTTATCCTTGACATCTCCTCTGTACCTATTCCCAAACACCTTAAAACTGTGCCCTCTCGTGTTAGCCATTTCAGCCCTGGGAAAAAGCCTCTGACCACCCACACGATCAATGCCTCTCATCATCTTACACACCTCTATCAGGTCACCTCTCATCCTCCATCGCTCCAAGGAGAAAAGGCCAAGTTCACTCAACTTATTCTCATAAGGCGTGCTCCGTAATCCAGGCAACATTCTCGTAAATCTCCTCTGCACCCTTTCTATAGTTTCCACATCCTTCCTGTAGTGAGGTGACCAGAACTGAGCACAGTACTCCAAGTGGGGTCTGACCAGAGTCCCACATAGTGGTAACATTACCTCTCGGCTCTTGAACTCAATCCCATGGTTGATGAAGGCCAATAAACTATATGCCTTCTTAACCACACAGTGAACCTGCACAGCAGCTTTGAGTGCCCTATGGACTCGGACCCCAAGATCCCTCTGATCCTCCACACTACCAAGAGTCTTACCATTAATACTATATTCTGCAATCATATTGGACCTACCAAAATGAGCCACCTCACACTTACCTGGGATGAACTCCATCTGCCACTTCTCAGCCCAGTTTTGCATCCTATCAATGTCCTGCTGTAACATCCGACCGCCCTCCACACTATCCACAACACCCCCAACCTTTGTGTCATCAGCAAACTTACTAACTCATCCCTCCATTTCTTTATCCAGACCATTTATAAAAAATCACAAAAAGATGGGGTCCCAGAACAGATTCCTGAGGCACACCACTGGTCACTGACCTCTATGCAGAATATGACTCGTCTACAACCACTCTTTGTCTTCTGTGGGCAAGCCAGTTCTGGATCCACAAAGTAATGTCCCCTTGGATCCCATGCCTCCTTACTTTCTCAATAAGCCTTACATGGTGTACCTTATCAAATGCCTTGCTGAAATCCATATACACTACATCTACCTTCATCAATGTGTTTAGTCACACCCTCATAAAATTCAATCAGGCTTGTAAGGCACAACCTGCCTTTGACAAAGCCACGATGGAGGATTTCTGCCTTCCTTGGACAGAGAATTTCAAAGTTAAAATCTTCCCTAGTTGACAAACTGCATCTCCTCTCTGAACCTGATTGCCAAACCCTTTATTTTGAGATGACGACCCCTTGATTCACGGTATAGCAGTTAGGTGGAACATCATCTTTATGTGCACTCATTACTTCAAGTTCCGACATAAATTCAATTACCTTGTTACAAATGCTGTATAGATTCAGATAATGGACATTCAATTTTGTCTTTTTGTTCTGTGCCCTCCTCAGGTCAAGTCAAGTCAAGTCCAGTCAAGCGTGTTGTCGTGTCATGTGTACGCAGCGAGGTACAGCAACAAGGAAAAACCTAGCAGGTACAGACATCACACAGGACATAAACGATGCATCAATTATATACAATAATAAAGCAAAACACTGTGCAAAAAGACAGTGCAAAATATCCATAAAACACTATTCAATTCCATTTTATTTTTGCAACCAGACTTCCCTCTTTTCTTTCTTTACTTTCTTGGTTTCATGGCTACCTGGTAACCGAAGGAGGGCCTCAGCCTGAAACATCAACAGCGTAGCAGTTAATAAAATGCTTTACAACACCAGCAATCAGGGTTAATTGCTTCTCAGTGCAGTAGTTCCCAGTCAAACTGAAGCATTGATACAAATAGTAGTAATTCCACAATTTTAACTTATATATTTGGAAAATATTTTGAATAATATTATAGTGTTCCCTGCCCACAGGTGAAAGGTAAAACCAACCCCACTAAGTTATTAAAAAACAAAAGGGGTTCAGCACAAAATGATACCTAAAAGAGGAAGGTACTCCTGATGATTCATAAAAAAACAAAAGCTCATAATTAATGGCAGTGGTCATGAGCACTTCCATTTACTCAATCGATGATACACTATAGCGTAGCGGTTAGTGCAATTGCTATACAGTCCAGCAATCAGGCATCGGAGTTTGAGTCCTGCCGCTGCCTGTAAGGAGTTTTCACATTCTCCCTATGACTGCGTGGGTTTCCTCCGGGTGACCCAGTTCCCTCCCACATTCCAAAGACATGCTGGTTAGGTTAGTGAGTTGTGGTCTCTAAATTAGTCCTGCAGATTTCTGCGGCATTCATGGATTCAGGGTCTGGGCTATTTGCTTTGCTTTGCTGTATTTTACTAATATCTTACATGTGCTTGCGATCCTGTATGTGCTATGTGTACTTTGTGCTATTTATGACTGCTGGTACTGTGTTTTGTACCTTGGCTCCAAAGGGCTGAATGACAATTAAACTTGAATTGAATTAGTATTTTGGAAGCCGCAATGTCAATAGATTCAAAGCAGGATCCTGATGAAGGAATCAATAAAGCAAGTCTTACCTTCTTTATGTTCTACAGGCTCAGGTGATTACGAAAGACATCTCTTTTTCAAAGGGTTACCCCAAAAGTCCTTGATACTTCAGTTCTGTTGGAGCCAGAAGTTTGGCAACATTTACAGGCTGCCCAGCACAATCCTCGCTGATTGATGCAAATGACGCACTTCACTGTATATTTGTGACAAATAAAGTTACTCTCATTGTAATCTTATCTCATCGTTAAAACACCTGGTTTACTGAAAAAAATCTGAGCGTAAAATCTATGGGCAATAAACTGAAGTTGCTGGAAGTCTGCATAGAAAACCAGATGCTGGCATACACATCAGGTTGGGCAGTGCCAGATGTAAGCTCAGGGTTCAGTTCCCATTGCTGTTTGTAAGAAGGACCCCTCTGGAATGGAGTGTTGAATATAATCATGGAATGATTGGGATATCCGTCTTCATCCATCACTGCACCACACCTCTCCAGCCGATCCCGTTGTTACTCTCCAAATTAGTCCTACCCTCCATCTCGACTGAATTATAATCACCTGAAGAGGATTAGTATCGTGGATGCACCAATGTCAATAGATTCATTGATGAAGGAATCATTAAATCAAGGCTCAGGTGATTATTAAAGATGACTCCTTTCCAAGGATGTGCTCCAGATTTCCTTGATATTTTCTAATCTCTCTAAACCCCATTCCCCCACTTACTCCCGTAACTTTCGACACCCTAATTGATCAAGAACCCATTAACCTCCCCTAATTGAATTAGATTATCTTATCTCTATGGAAAGTTGCTGTCAAACGTACCTTCAAAATAATCGTTATCCTTGAAGTATCAACTCATTAGATTCTTCGGGACATGTCCCAAGTTACTTGAAAAACTTAAAAAAAACGTTCTTTGTGCGGTTACCTGATTTTTTAAAATAAAATGTTCTTCTTTTATATCCTTTGGTCTTAACCACAATTTGCTGAAAGAATTGATCAACTTAATGTATTTGGTTTGATCTTGACACTGTCCTGCTTTCCGCACGCAGTTTTGTAGTGCTGTCTACACCTACTCCTCCTCTCTCAATACTATTCAGGGCCCCACACAGTCCTTCCAGGTGAGGCAGTACTTCAACTGTGAGTCCCTTGGGGTCATTTACTGTATCTAGTATTGTGTACGGTGCTCCTGATGTGGTATCCTCTACATTGGTGAGACCTGTCATAAATTGGTTACCTTCGTCGAGCACCTTTGCACCATCCACCACAAGTGAGACTTCTTGGTGCCCAAACGTTTTAATTCCCATTCACATTTAAATGTGTTAATACATGGCCTCCTCTTGTGCCAAGATGAGGCCTCCCTCAGGGTGGAGGAGCAACACCTCATATTCTGTCTGTGTAGCCTACAACCTGATGGCATGAACATCGATTTTTCCTTCCATTGAACAAATCCAACCCCTCCATTCCCCACTCTGACCTTTTACTTCTTCTCACCTGCCTATTACTTTCCCCTGGGTTCCCTCCTCTTTCCCTTTCTGCTATTGTCCACTCTCCTCTCCTATCAGATTCCTTCTTCTCCAGCCCTTGATCTTTCCAACCCACCTGGCTTCACCTATCACCTTCCAGCTAGCCTCTCCCCACCCCCCACCCCACCTTTTAATGCTGGCACCTTCTCCCTTCCTTCTCAGTCCTGAAGAAGAGTGTCAGACCAGAATGTCAACTGTTTACTCTTTGTGATAGAAGCTGCCTCAGCTGCTGAAATTCTTCAGCATTTTGTGTGAGTTGCTTTGGATTTCCATCGTCTACAGACTTTCTCATGTTTGTGATCTACTACTGTATCCAGTGCTCCCAGTGCAGCCTCTTCTGCATTAATAATAATATACTTATTTTTATTACACCTGAGCATATCCTATTCTGATAAGAAGTACACACCACTAAACTTAAATGAAAGCACAACCCAGAAAAATGAAGAAATTATCACTACAGATGAGCGTGACCCTCCATGGAAGACATCCCCATGATCTGAGCGGACCAGATGTTGACAAGGAAGCATTGACTGCTTGACTCAGAGTTGGAGATCTTTTCCAAGAAACAGAAAGATTCCTTGTAGCAATACAGGTCCAGGTGGTTAACAAAAAAAGGATCAAAAGCAGATATTAAAAGACCATTTTCAGACTGGAGGAGCAACACCTCATATTCCATCTGGGTAGCTTCCAATCTGATGGCATGAACATTGATTTCTCTTCCAGTAATTTCTCACCCTTCCCCTTCTGTTTTTGCCATTCCCCTTTCTGTTTGCCCCTTTACCCTTTCTCTTCTCCTCACCTGCCCTTCATCTCCCTCTGGTGCCTCTCCTCTTTCCCTATCTCCAATGGTCCAATCCCCTCTCCTATCAGATTCCTCTTCTTATTCAGACATTTATCTCTCCCACCTATCATCTCCCAGCTTCTCACTTCCCCCTCACCCAGTTTCACCTATCACCTGCTAACGTGTACTCCTTCCCCTCCCACCACCATCTTCTTCTTCTTCTTAGCTAAGATAGACTGGCAAATGACACTTAAAGGATTGACGGTAGATATGCAATGGCAAGCATTTAAAGGTTGCATGGATGAACTACAACAATTGTTCATCCCAGTTTGGCAAAAGAATAAATCAAGGAAGGTAGTGCACCCGTGGCTGACAAGAGAAATTAGGGATAGTATCAATTCCAAAGAAGAAGCATACAAATTAGCCAGAGAAAGTGGCTCACCTGAGGACTGGGAGAAATTCAGAGTTCAGCAGAGGAGGACAAAGGGCTTAATTAGGAAGAGGAAAAAAGATTATGAGAGAAAACTGGCAGGGAACATAAAAATGGACTGTAAAAGCTTTTATAGATATGTAAAAAGGAAAAGACTGGTAAAGACAAATGTAGGTCCCCTGCAGACAGAAACAGGTGAATTGATTATGGGGAGCAAGGACATGGCAGACCAATTGAATAATTACTTTGGTTCTGTCTTCACTAAGGAGGACATAAATAATCTTCCAGAAATAATAGGGGACAGAGGGTCCAGTGAGATGGAGGAACTGAGCGAAATACATGTTAGTAGGGAAGTGGTGTTAGGTAAATCGAAGGGATTGAAGGCAGATAAATCCCCAGGGCCAGATGGTCTGCATCCCAGAGTGCTTAAGGAAGTAGCCCAAGAAATAGTGGATGCATTAGTGATAATTTTTCAAAACTCGTTAGATTCTGGACTAGTTCCTGAGGATTGGAGGGTGGCTAATGTAACTCCACTTTTTAAAAAAGGAGGGAGAGAGAAACCGGGGAATTCTAGACCGGTTAGCCTAACGTCGGTGGTGGGGAAACTGCTGGAGTCAGTTATCAAGGGTGTGATAACAGCACATTTGGAAAGCGGTGAAATGATCGGACAAAGTCAGCATGGATTTGTGAAAGGAAAATCATGTCTGACGAATCTCATAGAATTTTTTGAGGATGTAACTAGTAGAGTGGATAGGGGAGAACCAGTGGATGTGGTATATTTGGATTTTCAAAAGGCTTTTGACAAGGTTCCACACAGGAGATTAGTGTGCAAACTTAAAGCACACGGTATTGGGGGTAAGGTATTGATGTGGGTGGAGAATTGGTTAGCAGACAGGAAGCAAAGAGTGGGAATAAACGGGACCTTTTCAGAATGGCAGGCGGTGACTAGTGGGGTACCGCAAGGCTCAGTGCTGGGACCCCAGTTGTTTACAATATATATTAATGACTTGGATGAGGGAATTAAATGCAGCATCTCCAAGTTTGCGGATGACACGAAGCTGGGTGGCAGTGTTAGCTGTGAGGAGGATGCTAAGAGGATGCAGGGTGACTTGGATAGGTTGGGTGAGTGGGCAAATTCATGGCAGATGCAATTTAATGTGGATAAATGTGAAGTTATCCACTTTGGTGGCAAAAATAGGAAAACAGATTATTATCTGAATGGTGGCCGATTAGGAAAAGGGGAGGTGCAACGAGACCTGGGTGTCATTATACACCAGTCATTGAAAGTGGGCATGCAGGTACAGCAGGCGGTGAAAAAGGCGAACGGTATGCTGGCATTTATAGCGAGAGGATTTGAGAACGGGAGCAGTGAGGTACTACTGCAGTTGTACAAGGCCTTGGTGAGACCACACCTGGAGTATTGTGTGCAGTTTTGGTCCCCTAATCTGAGGAAAGACATCCTTGCCATAGAGGGAGTACAAAGAAGGTTCACCAGATTGATTCCTGGGATGGCAGGACTTCCATATGAAGAAAGACTGGATGAACTGGGCTTGTACTCGTTGGAATTTAGAAGATTGAGGGGGATCTGATTGAAACGTATAAGATCCTAAAGGGATTGGACAGGCTAGATGCAGGAAGATTGTTCCTGATGTTGGGGAAGTCCAGAACGAGGGGTCACAGTTTGAGGATAGAGGGGAAGCCTTTTAGGACCGAGATTAGGAAAAACTTCTTCACACAGAGAGTGGTGAATCTGTGGAATTCTCTGCCACAGGAAACAGTTGAGGCCAGATCATTGGCTATATTTAAGAGGGAGTTAGATATGGCCCTTGTGGCTACGGGGGTCAGGGGGTATGGAGGGAAGGCTGGGGCGGGGTTCTGAGTTGGATGATCAGCCATGATCATAATAAATGGTGGTGCAGGCTCGAAGGGCCGAATGGCCTACTCCTGCACCTATTTTCTATGTTTCTATCTTTCTATGTTTCCCTTTTCCTTTCCAGTCCTGATGAAGGGTCTCGGTTTAAAATGACAACTGTTTATTCCTGACCTGCTGAGTTCCTCCAGCATTTTGTGTCACCATTGAGCACATTGCCATGAAACGCTGTCACAGGAAAGCAGCATCCAATATCAGGGACCCCCACCACCCAGGACATGCTCTCTTCCACTGCTGCCATCAGGAAGAAGGTACAAGAGCCTTGGACTTTGTTACTCTGGATTTCAAGCATCCACAGAATCTCTTGTGTTTATAATCTGTGGTGGAGATGCTATTTTTTAGATCACAACCACTGTGCTGTCGTTATTCACGAGCCACTTAAAAGCAGACCTAGAATACAGTTAGAAGCAGCAAAATCAAGAAAACTGCTAGATTTTGTTTAAATTGAACTTTATGTGACAATTTCAAAGAAGCTTACATTTTCAAATTTCAAAGTAATTTTATTATCAAAGTACATATGTCACCATATACAATCCTGAGATTAATGTTTTTGCAGGCATACTCAATAAATACATAATAGAATAATAACTAATAACCATAATCGAATCAATGAAAGACCACATCAACTTGGGTGTTAAACCAGTGTGCAAAAGACAACAAACTGTGGAAATACCAAAAGAAAGAAATAATAATAATACATTAGCAATAAATATCAAGAACATTACATGAGGAGTCCTTGAAAGTGAGTCCATTGGGGTGGGAACATTTCAATGATGGGGCAAGTGAGGTTATCTCCTTTGGTTCAAGACCCTGATGGTTGAGGGGTAATAACTGTTCCTGAAACTGTTGGTGTGAGTCCTGAGGCTCCTGTACCTCCTTCCTGATGGCAGCAGTGAGTAGAAGAAAGTGAGAAGGTCAAATGCTAATTAGATACTATTTTTAGAAGTGGAACTAGATAGTTAAGTGTGTGGTGACAGTTGTTTGTAAGGGTGTACATGGAAGGAGAGTATTCAAAGTTCAAGGTAAATTATCAATGTACATACCATGTACAACGCTGAGATTCATTTTCTTGCTGGCATTCACAGTAGGACAAAGAAACACAATAGAATCAATGAAAAACTGGACACAAAGACTGGCCAACAATCAATGTGCAAAAGAAGACAAGCTGTGCAAATCCAAAAAAATGCAAGTAAAAATAATAATAAATAAGTAAATAAATAAATAATACTGAGAGCTTGAGTTGTAGAGTCCTTGAAAGTGAGTCCATAGGTTGTGGAATCAGTTCAGAGTTGGGGTGAGTGAAGTTATCCACAGTAGTTCAAGAGCCTGATGGTTGATGGGTAATAACTGTTCCTGAACCTGGTGGTGTGGGTCCTGAGGCTCCTGTACCTCCTTCCTGATGGTTGAGGGGTAATAACTGTTCCTGAACCTGGTGGTGTGGGTCCTGAGGCTCCTGTACCTCCTTCCTGATGGTCGAGGGGTAATAACTGTTCCTGAACCTGGTGGTGTGGGTCCTGAGGCTCCTGTACCTCCTTCCTGATGGTTGAGGGGGTAATAACTGTTCCTGAACCTGGTGGTGCGGGTCCTGAGGCTCCTGTACCTCCTTCCTGATGGTTGAGGGGGTAATAACTGTTCCTGAACCTGGTGGTATGAGTCCTGAGCCTCCTGTACCTCCTTCCTGATGGTTGAGGGGTAATAACTGTTCCCAAAGCTGGTGGTGTGGGTCCTGAGGCTCTGGATCCCCCTTCCTGATGGCAGTAGTGAGAAGAGAGCATTCACTGGATCATAGGGGTCCTTGATGATAAATGTTGCTTTCTGCTGTTTTCACTTTTTGTAGATATTAGCTGTAAGAGCATAGCACAGTAAAGGCCTTTCAGCCCATTATGTTGCACTGACCTTTTAACTTACCCCAAGATAAATCTAGCCCTTTCCATTCACTGAACTCTCCATTTTTCTAGCATCCATGAGTTTCTTAAATGTTCCTCATGCATCTGCCTCTACCACCACCCCTGGTGAGGAGAGGTTGAACAAATTTGGACTCTTTTTTAAGGAACATCAGAGGCTGAGGGGAAACTTGATAGAAGCTTATAAAATTATGAGAGATGAAGTTAGGTTAGAGACACATCAACCTTTTTTTTTCGCCCAGAGAAGAAATGTAAATATGAGCAAACATTGTTTTAAGGTGGGTGGAGGGGAAAGTTTCAAGATTTATGAGGCCAGTTTTGTTTAGGTGCCTACAGTGAGCTGCCATTGGAGGTGATGGAAACAGATATGACAGCAATGGAAATTCAAGAAATTCTGCAGGTGCTGGAAATTCAGGGTAACACACACAAAATGCTAGAGGAACTCAGCAGGCCAGGTAGCACCAGTGGAAATGAATAAACAGTCAGTGCTTCAGTCTGAGGCCCTTCTTCAGGACTGGAAAGGAAGGGAGAAGACACCAATATTAAAAGGGTGGGGAGGGGAAGGAGAATAGCTAGAAGGTGATAGGTGAAGCCAGGTGGGTGGGAAAGGTCAAGGGCTGGAGAGGAAGGATTCTGGTTGGAGAGGAGAGTGGACCACAGGTGGAGGGGCACCAAGGGGAGGTGAAAGGCAGGTGGGAAGAGATAAGAGTAGGGAATAGAAGAAGAGAGGAGGGGAAGGGATTTTTTTTAACCAGAAGCAGAAATCAATATTCATGGCATCAGGTTGGAAGCTACCCAGACAGAATATAGGATGTTGCTCCTGCACCCTGAGGAAGGCCTCCTCTAAGTACTTGGAGGCTACTAAGGTGGGATATAAGGTGCCCCTTCTCCACCCTCAGGGTGGCCTGATCGTGGCACTGTTTATATGATATATAATTTATACTGTTTATATAAATATTACGGCAATTATTATGAAGCACTTAGACAGACACATCAACAGTCAGAATACGGAGGACAATGGATCATGTGCAGGCAAATGGGATTAGTTTAAACTGGTACAGACAGATGGGCTGAGGGACCAGTTCCTGTGCAGTACTGTTTTGTGCAAGAAACCATTGCTGCTGTTGTTTAATAGGTCTTCACTAATTTTCCATAGTTCGTGGCCAGTGTTCAGCTTGCTGTTCCGCGAGGTTGACTCATCTCTGCGTTGAACTGAGGTTGTGGCCTACAACTAATGGGCTTCTGAATCGGCTGTAGTGATGACTGGCTGTGGACTGACCTTCGTGGAATTCAGTCCCGAATGCTGTTTGCTTCTTTTATAGTTTAGACCATAAGATATAGGAGAAGCAGTAGGCCATTCGGCCCATCGAGTCTGCTCCGCCATTCCATCACGGGCTGATCCAATTCTTCCAGTCAATAGTTTGCACGATTTGTTTTATTTTCTCTGCACCTTGGGTTTTTGACAGTCTTTTATAATGGTTTCTATTGTGTTTGTTTGTTTTGTGGCTGACTGTATGGAGATGAATCTCAAGATTGTATAAAGTATACAAATTTTGATAATAAACTTAACTTGAACTTTGCACTTTGAACTAGAAAGACAGCTGCAATAGGTTACCTACTTGTAAAAATCCTGATTATTCAACTTCCTGTGCATGATGCTGAAGTGTATTGTTGGCTGTCACAGAGCCACGATGGGTCAGACATACCCTCTGTCTCTCTGCTACAAACAGGCCTGACACCATGTCAAAGGTCAAGGTTCCAGACTGCAAAGTTTATCTTTCTCATGAAACATTCTGCACGACACTGGACATGTCCAAGGTCAAAGTAAATTTATTATCAAAGTACATATATGTCTCCATTGACTACCCTGAGATTCATTTTCTTGTGGGCATACTCAATAAACCCAAAATCTATAACAGAAACAATGAATGACAGCAAATTGTGCAAATACAAAAAGAAAGAAATAATAATAATCAATAAATAAGCAATATGTATCAAGAACGTGAGATGAACAGTCCTTGAAAGTGACTCCATAGTTTATGGGAACATTTCAATGATGGGGCAAGTGAAGTTGGGTGAAGAGCATAATCGGTGAGTGGTTGTAACTGTTCCTGAACCTGGTGTTGCGAGTCCTGAGGCTCCTGTACCTTCTTTCTGATCACAGCAGTGAGAAGAGAGTATGGCCTGGGTGGCAGGGGTCCCTGATGATGGATGCTGGTTTCCTTCAACTTTGCTTCATGTAGATGTGCCCAGTGGTGGGGAGGGCTTTAACCATGATGGATTGGCATGTATCCACTACTTTTTGTAGGATTTTTCATTCAAGGGCATTGGTGTTTCCATACCAGGCTGTTCTGCAGCCAGTCAATGTACTCTCCACCTCTCCACTACACACTTATAGAAGTTTGTCAAAGTTTTAGTTGTCACGCCAAATCTTCACAAACAGCTAAGGAAGTAGAGCTGCTGCCATACTTTCTTCTTAATAGCATTTACCTGCTGGATCCTGGACAGGCCCTCCGAAATGATAACACTGAGGAATTTAGAGTTGCTGACCCCTCCACCTCGGAACTTCCGATATGGATAGACTCATGCACCTTTGGTTTCCTCCTCCCGAAGTCAATAATCAGCTCCTTGTTCTTGCCGATGTTGAGTGAGAGGTTGTTGTTGTGGCACCACTCAGCCAGGTTTTCAATCTCCCTCCTGTATGTTGATTCAGCCTACATCAACAGTGTCGACAGCAAACTCAAATATGACAGAGGAGCTGCACTTAGCCACACGGTCAGCAGTGTAAAGTGAGTAGAAAGGGGCTAAGCACCTGTGCTGATGGAGATTGTGGAAGAGATGTTGCTCTGAAGGAAGTCCTGTCACCAAGAAAAAAGCAAGAGCCCACCCCCAGCTTCTCCTCACAAGCAGATATAGCAACAGGGAGCCACTTCCTTGGGATCTCATGGGAAATCATGCCTTCAGGAGAAAAGTACAGTGGATTGGATTAGATTAGCTTGTTCATCACATGTACATCGAAACGCAGTGATATGTGGTGTTTGCGCCAATGACCAACACGGTCCAAGGGTTGTACTGGGAGAAGTCCGCGAGCGTTGGCACGCTTCCGCAACAACATAGCTTGCCCACAACTTACACACCCTAACCCATAGATGTTTGGAGTTTGGGAGGAAACCCATGTGGTCATAGTGAGAAAATAGAAATTTCAAGCCTCTCAGGACAGCACAAGAAATACCAGAAGTTCGGTGGGTTTATATCTGTGCCTTCACTTCGACACCCACCCAACTTCCCACCTCTCCCCTGCCCGACAAGCCTCCATTCCTTTGTTTATCAGCTATCCTCCTCTGCTTCAAGCATAATCAAACATGTAAAGCAATTCAATGTCACGGTAGCCCAGCGGTCAGCACAACGCGATTCCAGCTCAGAGCGTCAGTGTTCGGAGTCCAGTCCTGGTGTCCTCCGTAAGCAAGATTGTACATCCCTTCCTGTGTGCATGTGGGTTTCCTCCTTCAGTTCAAAGATTGAACGGTTAGTTGGCTAACTGGTCATTGTAAATTGTCCCGTGATTAGGCGAGGGTTAAATCAGTGGGCTGCCGAGAGACGCAGGTCAAAGGGCTTTTTTTGCCCTAATTGTGTTTCTTCTAAAGATTGTGTGTAATTTTTGTTTAAGTTATGCTTATATCGTGCTTTGTGCCTGTAATGCTGCTACAAATAAGTTTTCCACAGCACCTGTATGTACTCGTGCATATGACAATAGACACAACTTTGACTTTGACCCTAACATCTTTCGGAGGGAAATAGAACTGTCTTCATCAAAAAACGGTGGAAGCAGGGTATTTATTATTAATTAATTTATTTAGCAAAATAGTCAATGTGAACATAGTGTTGCTGAACTGCAGTGATGACATTGTATCAGTTGGTTGAAGAACTGATTGGTTGAAGGGAAGTAGCTGTTCCTGAACCAGGTGGTGTGGAACCTTGGGGTTCTGTACTTCTGCAAGAAAATGGCATGGCCTGGATGGTGAGGATCTTTCGTGGTGATGTTCTTGAAGCATTGCCTCCTGTGGATACCACTAACAGTCAGGTTGGATGTGTCTGTGATGCATGTATTAGGCTGAGTCCACTGCTTTCTGCGGCTTCTTATGTCCCTGCACATTCGAATTACCATACCAGACCATGATAGAACCAATCAGAAAACTTCTAGTCATGCGTGGAAACAACCACGAGAAAATCGGGCCCTTCGGCCCATCATGTCAATGTTGGCCATCGAGTTCCCATTTGCACTAATCATATTTACCAGCAGTTAGCCCATAGTTTTCATGCTTTTACAATTCAAGTTCTCATTTGCTTGTCCTAAATGGACTACCCTGTATTTTTATAATCTGATTGCTAGGTCTGGATTCTCCCTCAGGAGGAAATGTCCTTTCCACCTCCACCCTGTCAAGAGCCCCCATCTGAACTGTTGCAATTGTTGGATTAGTCTGTTTCATTGCAGCTTAACAATTAATTACCTGTTTGTATTTTTATAACTACAGATATCCATGTATACTACATAAAGATGTAGTGGTTCAGTAGTTACAGCTGTTTGTATGTAAGCTTCTCTGGTACTGCATTATTTGAATAGAGCTATCTGATTGGCTGGCTCTTATCTACAAATTTGAATGAAATGTTTCTTATTTATGAGTATATAAAGAACTAGGCATCTTTTTATTTTTTCTTGCCCTTCTGTTACTGTCTGTTTTTTGTTTTCTTTGTTCTATTAACACTTAATAAAATGATTATAAAGCCACAAGTCTTGTGACTCTTTCCTGACTTCTGAAAGAACCTTGGATTGCAAACATCAGAATCCAACACAAGCAATGGAATGAGCTACCAACAGAAGTGCCAGATATGAGTTCAATTGCAACATTTAAGAAACATTTTGATAGGCATACGGATGAGAATGGTATAGAAGGCTATGATATGGGTATAGGTAGAGGGAACCAGGCAGAAGACCATGCTGGCACAGACTAGAAGGGAGAAGGGCCTGTTTCTGTGTTGTAGTATGCTGTGACTCTATGACTTGCTGACCCCACAGCACCTAGTCTTACTGCTCAAGAGATGCAATGTAAGAAAATAGGGCACGTTAATTTTGCTTGTTTCAAACAGAAAATGCTGACTAAGTTGTTCAGTTCAAGGAAGCTTGCAGACTAGATTGATAATCATTGATGTATTAATAGTTGAACGGTTTGTGCACTAAAGAGAGTCAGCTTCACAGCATTAATTGGAGAACTCTGTCTCCAGAAGCTTTCAGACTAATTGTGTAAAGGGTATCTGGGAAAAAAAAATCATGTGCACATGAAGTCACCCAAATGGCAAAGAAGACAGTATAAATTTAGAGATCAGTTCAGGCTTATTAGGAAAGGTCCAGGAACATTAAGAAGAATGACAGAAACTTGGGGTGCACTAGAATCCATTCCGTTGTTTTCATGTTCTGCAATGGACAACTGTGGCTCATGAGTATGTCTTTTAGCTTACAGGAACTGTACCTGTATTTTGGAAATCATTTGTCTTTTAGAAATGGTTTGTAATTTAGAAGGCTTTTATTGGATAGAAATCTTCTGTGAGATTTAAATGTGTTTTAAGAATTCTGTCTGGATTTAAACATGTATCACTAAAAATAAACGAACTGCGTTTAAACCACTTTGTTATCTGGAAGCATCTTCTTGGTAGAGGGAGGGGATCCACCACTAGTATTGTGGGTATTGACAGCAAACTCGCCGTAGAGAATAAACAGGGAAGTGATCTAGCCTTTGAAGATTGGGTAGTTACAGTATAACCTCCCTTTAGGGAGGGTACCCATAGCTATCTATATCAGATAGGTCTTAAGATCTTTGTTTGAGTTTAAAACATAAACGTTGAGTTTAGAAGATTCTCATCAGCAAACTCAACACCATCATAGCACAAGAATCCAAACCTAAATTAGAATTAGAATGGGAGCTCAGATATTTTGCAGGATAATCAGGAATCGTGTCTTCATTCAGAAGGAAATGGGATTTGCAGCAACTGGCAAGATGTAGGAGCAGGCTGAGAGGTTAAAGGAGAGAAATCAGGTTCACACTTTCACTTATGAAGCTGCAGGTTATTGTTAGCACCAAGTGTTAAACTAGGAGCAGAAAGGATGGAGAGACAGGGTTGAGGTGCAGATCAGCTGTGGTGCCAATGAACAGTCAGGAATTAAATCAAATCAAAGTCAAAGTATATTTATTATGCAAGTAGATATACTACCCTGAGGTTCATTTTCTTGCAGGCATTCACAAAAATAAAGAAACAAAATAGAATTTACAAAAAAAACATAGACTAACAAAAAAGCAATGTGCAAAAAGAAGACAAAGTGTGCAAATTTTTAAAAATACTGAGAACATGAGTTGTAGAGCCCTTGAAACAGTCTGCAGATTGTGGAATCAGTTCAGAGTTGAGATGGCTGCAGATGCTGGAAATGTTTTGCAACACACTCAGAATTCTGGAGGAACTCAGCAGGTCAGATAGCATATATGGAGGGGACATGTTGGGTTCCTCCAGTACTCTGTAAAAGTGAACGCCCTCTTGTGTTCAAATATTTTTTTGGGTTGTTTTGGCAAAATTAGACCAACACTGCCATCTGGCGGTAGGATATAGTGCTGCATCTCTATTTACATTTATTAGTTTTGTACCTTTTTAGAAAGATAAAGAGGAGATATAGATTAGATTTATTTGCCACGTATACTCAGAAACATGCAATGAAATATATCATTTGTGTCTAATCAAACCAGCGAGGATTGTGCTGAAGACAGCCGAGTGTCGCCATGCTTCCAGTGCCAACGTATCATGCCGACAACTTACTAAACCTAAGCCATACGTCTTTGGAATGTGGCAGGAAACTGGAGTACCTGGAGGATACCCATGGAGTTACAGGGAGAACGTATAAACTCCTTCTGAACAGCGTCAGGAATTGAACCCTGATTGGTAATTGCTGGCACTGTGAAGCTACTGCATTATCCACCACCCTACCCTGCTGTCCTTCATTCACACGATCAGAAATGTTCAATAAAATAATCATACAAGGTGTAGCATCTGCTTGCCCCCTCCCACCCCAGTCAAGGTCACATGAAGCCATGGGAGCAGGTAGTGGACATTCGTATGAGCAGCTGGTGCATATCACAAATCCCGGTTATGTGACCACTGACACCAGGCAGACAATCTCTGAAGGGTAATGATAATGGCTGGCGTCACCCATCTTGTAAAGACACTGACCAGAAGGAGGCAGTGGCAAACTGCCTCGGTAGAAAAATTTGTAAAGAACAATCATGATCACGAGACCATGATCGCCCAAGTCATAGACACAGCACGTAATGAGGAAGAATAATTTCCAATCTGTTGCTTTATAAATTTATTGATAATGTTTGCTTCAACATTAAAGCAGCAAACTTGTGATTTAATGGGAGTCTAAGTATCAGGAATTGCAGAACAGAACAGGTGGATAGCATCAGATACACAACATTGCACATGAGATTAGATTACATCGTTATCATGTACAGTGTATCAACTATGAGCTAAACCAGAGTTAAGTCATAGAGAATTACGCACAGAAGCTGGCCCTTCAGCCCATTTTATTCTCCTACATTCCATGGAATAAAAACCTAGCCTGGCCACCTCCCCCTGTAAGTCAGTTGCTGATTTTCAATATCCTTGCAATTTTTTTTCTGTACTTATGTTCAGTTTAACCATATCTTTATGTACATAGTACTCCAAGTGCAGTCTCACCAGTGACTTATATAACTAATATGATGTCCCAAATTATGTACACAGTGCCCCAACTGATGATGGCCAACATACGAATGACTTTTTTCACCACAATGTCTGCCTGTGATGTCACTTTCAATGAACAAAGCACTTGTACTCCTAAGTCCCTCTGGTCCATTACACTACCTAGCAGCATACCATTCATAGTGAAGGTCCTACACAGATCTGACTCTCCAATATACTGTATATGATATGTATGATAATGATCTAATAGGATGTGTGATGTGTGATGTTGCCTGTTGTGACTGTGAGCAAACTGACCATGGACGCACTGAAGCTGGTGCTATAGAAGTCTTCATTCAGCAAAACAAGCAGGCATCATATTCAAGACATGCTTGGAAGAAGAGTCCTACCTGACCCAATATTACATGGCATTTTTATATGCTAAAGATCAAAGGTAACAACAGGACAATTCTATAGTTACAGTATATCTGCTATACTTCCTTCGAATTACATATAATTTTCAAACACTTCCTTCTTCACACCAACATTCCAGACACCCAAAATGAATGCTAATTCCCACTGACTCTGGGCCACATTCATTTACACGCAGGCATCTGAGGTCAAATGAAGTGTTTCTTTGCTTGCAGTCAACCCCAAAATGCAGCTCCAGGAGGACAATTGTTCAGAACTGCATTTTAAATTCAATCTACAACCCATATTCAGGTCTGAAGACTGTCTGCTGTTGAAATTAGCATTTTCTGTATACCATAACTCCTGAATACACCCAAACATTGTCTATCTGATGCTATGGCCTCCTGATGCTGCTGCAGGTTTTTGATTGCACTTGTGCAGGTAACAATAAATTCAACTTTGACTTTAATAGAACATAGAACAGTACAACACAAGAGCAGGCTTTTTGTCCCACCATGTCTGTGAAGAATATTAAACCAATCCCTCTAACTCTGTGATTCATATGGCTCCATACCATGCATATTCATGTGTCTATCTAAAAGCCTCTTAAGGACCACTATTGGAATTGATTTTCCATTGTTACATGCACAGTGCAAAGCTTGTCATGGATACTGTTCACACAGATCAAAATATTATACAGTGCATTAAGGTAGAACAAGGTAAAACAATAACAAGTGTACCAGTTACAGAGAAAGTGCAGTACTGGTAAATAATAAGGTCAAGATCATAACGAGGTAGATTGTGAGGCCGAGAGTCCATCATGTTGTACTAGGGAACTATTTAATAGTTGTATTGCCCTGGGGTAGAAATTGTCCTTTAACCTGCTGGTATGTGCTTCAGGCTTTGGTATCTTCTGCACAATGGCAGAGGGGAGAAGGGAGTATGTCCAAGTTGGATGGGGACTTTATGTTGGTTGCTTTATTGAAACAGCAGGAAGTCCAGAGTTCATTGAAGAAAAGGCTATTTCCATAATGTGCTGAGCTGTGTCCACAACACTCTGCAGTTTCTCACAGTCCGTGCAGAGCAGTTGCCGTATCAAGCCATGTTGCATCCAGACAGAAGGCTTTCTATGGTGCATTGATAAAATTGGTAAGAGTCAACAGGGGAAATTCTGAATTTCTTTAGCCTCCTGAGGAAGTAAAAGTGCTGGTGATCTTTCTTGGTAGTGACATCAACATGGTTGGAACAGGACAGGCCATTTGTGATGTTCAAACCTCGGAACTTGAAGCTCTCAGCCCTCTCAACTTCCACACAGGAGCATGTGCATTGCACCCCGTCTTCCTGAAATCAATGACCAGCTGAATGTGTTGCTATCATTGACGGAAACGTTGTCGTTCTGACACCATGTATCTGTTTCCACCACCCAATGATAGTTATTCATCCCACGTGTCTTTCACTCTGTGTGAAAAACATATCCCATACATTTTCTTTAATCTCCCCCCCCACCTTAAAGCTATATACTTCATTGTTTGATATTAATTCAGGAACCACTATCAGATCGCCCCTCAGTCTCTGACCCTCCAGAAAAAAAAACAATCTAAGTTTGCCCAAACTCACCTTATAGCACATGTCCCCTAATCCGGGCAGCATCTTGGTAAACCTCTCTGCACTCTCTCCAAAGATCCCACATCCTGTAATGTTGCAACCCATGATTAAGAACCATCAGATCAGAGCAGATTCATTGACTACTCTCACGAACAAAGGGACATACAGTGAAATGTGTCATTTGTGTTAACAACCAACACAACCTGAGGATATGCTGGGGGCAGCCCGCCGGTGTCGCCACACATTCCGGGGCCAACATAGTTTGCCCATGATGCTCAGTAGAACAACACAGAATAATAACAGCAAAATAAGCCCTGTTCCTCACACGCACACACACACACACACACACACTCCTCATTTAATCCAGAAGCAGATTCAGGTTTAATATAACTGGCATATGTGGTGAAATTTGTTGTTATGCAGCAGCAGTACATTGCAGTCTGTAATAATAAAATACTTAAAATTACAGTAAGAAATCTATTTTTTTAAGTTAAATTAAATAAGTAATGCAAAAAGTGAGAAAAAAAAGTGAGGTATTGCAGGTATTGCTCATGGGTTCAATGTCCAATCAGAAATCTTATGGCAGAGGGGAAGAAGTTGTTCATGAATTGTTAAGTGTGTGCCTTCCTTCAGGTTCCTGTACCTCCTCCCTGATGGTGGCAATGAGAAGAGGGCATGTCCTGGGTGATGGGGGTCCTTCATGTTGGATGCTGTCTTTTTTAAGCATTGCTCCTTGAAGATGCCCTGAATGCTGGGGAGCCTAGTGCCCATGATGGAGCTGACTGAGTTTACAAATGTCTGCAACTTATTTTGAACAAGAAATAAAAAAAACTCTATCATATTTATGTCACAAATTAAAATATCGTTGATGGACATTGAATATGTAAATAAAAGATTTGTTTAACTGGATGCATTTTATTATTTTACAACCGAATTATCCGTGTTTGGAATTCTTGGTTAATAGCACCATCTCGTGGCAAACAGAATATTCACAACCATAACCCTATCGACTGAACAGTACAGACCACTTCTTACATGACCAAGGACTTACACTCATTGGCCACTTTATTAAGTACACTTATACACCTGCTCATTAATGCAAATATCTAATCAGCCAATCATGTGGCAGCAACATAATGCATAAAAGCATGCAGACATCGTCAAGAGGTTCAGTTGTTGTTCAGATCTATCATCAGAATGGGGAAGAGATGTAGTCCAAGTGACCTTGATCATGGACTGATTATTGGTGCCAGGTGGGATGGTTTGAATATCTTGGAGCTCCTGGGATTTTCACATACAACAACCTCTAGAGCAGGGGTTTCCAATCTTTTTTTATGCTATGGACCCCCCTGCCATTA
Organism: Mobula birostris; assembly: GCF_030028105.1. NCBI lineage: Eukaryota > Metazoa > Chordata > Chondrichthyes > Myliobatiformes > Myliobatidae > Mobula > Mobula birostris. The sequence continues at coordinate 44,078,671 of NC_092389.1, read as the reverse complement.
ACCAACAGGTGGCCCAGGTTGGGATCCCCTGCTCTAGAGTTTATAGCGAATGGTGTGGAAAACACACCAAAAAAAAAATCCAGTGAGTGGTATTTCTTTGGCAAAAATGCCTTGTTAATCAGAGGTCAGAGGAGAATAGTTCAAGCTGACATGAAGGCAACAGTAACTCCAATAACCACGCATTACAAGAGTGAGCAGAACATCTCTGAATACACAAAACGTAGAACCTTGAAGTGGATGGGCTACAGTAGCAGAAGACCATGAACATACCTCCTGCACCGAATAAAGTGTGCACTTCGCGTGGTGTTTTTGTATTGTCAGAATCAATTTTATAATCACTGACTTATATGACATGAAATGTGATATTTTGTAGTAGGAGTGCAATGTAAAGACATAAAAATTACTATAAATTACAAAAAAAATGCAGGAAATGAATAATGATAGATAGGATGATGGGCCTTTCAGCAATCTGATGGGGAGCAGAAGAAGCTGTTCCTAAAACAGTGAGTGTGAGTCCTCCTGTACCTGCTACACAATGGTAATGAGAAGAGGGCATGTCCTGGATGGTGAGGGTCCTTAACAATCCACATTGCTTACTTGAGGCACCACCTCTTAAAGATGTCCTCAGTTGTGGGGAGAGTTGTGCCTGTGATGGAGCTGGTTGAGTTTACAACCCTCTGCAGCCCCTTTTGCTGTCTCCTCTTCTTTTGCCCAGTCTTGTATGATTTCTGTATAATTTACATTCTGTGTGTTGAGTGAACCCAGGAGCCTATGACGCTGCTGCAAAACTTTTGTTGTACCTTACCTGGTGCACATGGCAATAAACTCAATATGATAATTCTCCAACCAGCTCTAGTGGAAGGTTTTGAGGACTTGATTATGAGGATCTGGATAATGGCTATGAAGGTTGCTACGACAAGAAATGGGGCATATGGATTCATAAAACAACCACTTTGCCTTAAAGAGGAAAAAAAGAACAAGGTATCTGGGATTCTGAGATATGTAAACCACAGAAGTACAGAAACAATGAAAAACAGGCTTGCAGTGGCAGCTTTCAGGCTCATACTCAGGCAACACACACACACACACACACACACACACACACATTTACATAAGGAGTTTTAAGTAATTCTGGACAATGTTTCTCACCCTCTGTCTGCCACCTTGGCTGAACTGAGGAGCACTTTTAACAATAAACTGAGACAACTGTGCTGCTCTAAAGATCTCTATGAGGTTATTCTTACTCTTGGCCTTCAGGCTATATAATGGGTCAACCTATAGCGGAGAAGTGGTGACACCCTCTTTGGGGTTACTAATTTTTTTATTCTTTCTACTTCTCTTCTAATAATTATATCTGTACACTTGGAATGCTACTGTGACACTGTAACTTCCTTCAGGAACAATAAAGTATATATCTATCTATTTGGTTGCATCCCCGTCTGGTATGGAGTGGCCACTGCACAAGATCGGCGAAAAAAACTGCAGAAAGTTGTAAACTCAGCCAGCTCCATCGTGGGCACCAGCCTCCCCAGCATCGAGGACGTCTTCAAAAGGCAATCCCTCAAAAAGGCGGCATCCGTAATTAAGGACGCGCTTCAGGGTCGACCATGGATGTTGCATCCCAGCTGACTAGATACGCAAGCCTGGGCAGTACAATATGGAGAGCAAGCTGTTGCCCATATAGCAAGCTCCCCCTCTCCACGGATCCGATAAACCCAAAGGAACGGCAGAGACCGATATAGCTTGGCACCAGCAGCGTCGCGGGTGTCGCCAAGTAAACGTTAAGCTCAATGTAGAACTATCTTAGGGACTCCAGCTCCAGATGTTTCCCTCGGGGTTTACTCCTGAAGTCTTCCCGCAAGGCAGCCGAGGTTTGAGATCAGAGTTCTCCTTCTCGATGAGCTGCCAACCACGGCTGACAAACCCCATCTGCCCGAAGCGACAGGTTTTAAGGCGTCAGTAACCCACCTTTGTCCCTTCTCCTGTCAGTAGGAACAGTTCCGCCGGGCTTAGTTGCTATACCACACGTGAAGACCAGGAGCTGGATTTGGTTGTCAAAGGCGCACACCATTGGGAGCATTTAATAGGTAGTGGGAGCTTATCCTCATTATCACCCCCGGCTATAACAACCTGAAGGAACCATGATAAGGGGCATTGCTATTAAGCCTGATTCTGCTATATAGGAATGTTTTATACTTATATTTATTGTGCTGTTTTTGTGTCCTTTATGCTTATTGTGTTTTTATGCTGCGTTGAATCTGGAATAACAATTATTTCGTTCTCCTTTACACTCGTGTACTGATGATTGATTAAATAAACAGTCTTGAATCTTGTGTCTTGCCTCGCTCAATCAGGTGCTTGTTTCAGCGTGGAACTGCGGGATAACAGATCTCTGTTCCCGCCGGCTAAAGTAGCCGTTGGAGAGCGCTGTGGGTTCCAGTCTCCCCCGGCCCGTCCCTCTCTTCTCCCGGCTTGGGAACGGTTGCAGTCCGCGCTCGGAGCGAGTTCCAAGTCAAACCATCTCAGTCCCCATAAAGTTGGTCTGGCCAGCTCTGGAACCTTCTCAATCACCTGCGTTCTGAACGCCTTTACATCTGAAATGCTCACGTTAATTGCTCTCTATTTATAAGCACCCCCCCCCCCCGTTTTATCAGACACAAACTTTGCCTCCTCTCGCGTCTCCGAGAGTAAACCTGCCATCCCCAAGTTGCAAAGGTCTTGAGGTGCTCCGATTTTCCTTGCCGGGGCTGGTGCACTGAGCCGACGGATTGCGCAGCGAGGAAGGTTCGGGCTGTGGTAGGGGGGGGTTTCCTCATCCTGGCAGGGTGTAACAGAGGGCGAAGTCCAGAACGATTTGGGAGTGGGGTTGGAGTTGCAATGGGAGGAATGGTCTCTTCTTGGGCTCACTGACTGAAATGGTTCTGGGAATCCTTCCTCCCGACCCCTTTATCTCTCTCCGCTATCATTTCTCACCCGCTCTCTCCTTTCTCCCCTCTCTCCCCCTCCCTTCCCCTCTCTCTCCCCTCCCTACCCTTTTCACCCCTCCCTTCCCAACCTCCGTCCTTTCCCCATGTCCCCACCCCATCCTCACCTCTCCTTCCATCTCTCCCCTCCCTCCCTCCCTCTCCTCTTCCTTCCCCACCTTCTCTACCTCCCCCTTCCCTCCTCTCCCGCTGTCCTCCCTCATCCCCTACCTCCCTCTCCTCCAACTCTCCCCTCTCTCCCACTCCCCCTCTCTCTCTCTCTCTCTTCTCCCTCCCCTCCTCTCTCTCTGTTCCCCCACTTAGTCCTCGGCGCCCCAAGAGTTAAAGGCGGGAGGGGGGGAGCAAGGTGGGTGGGGGCGTGGCGAAGCAACCGCTGATTGGCGGAAAGTTCTCCGCAAGAGTCCGACTCCGGGGACGGTGGCGATCGCGGGGCGCGGGTCGCGGCCACGGAGGCGGCGGCGGTGACAGTATATAAGGAGGTGCCGGCACTGTAAGCAGTCAGTGGCCGGAGCCTAGCGCCCAGCCTGCCGATCGCCTCATCCTGTGCGTTGAAGTTTGACATCCACACCCTCCACGACCCCTCCCCTTCGCCCGGCCATGCCCAGCAGGTTAACCCCGCTCGTCGGCGCCCTGACGGTGCTACTGCTGCTCGGCCAACCGCTGCTCCCCGCTACCCAGGAGCCGTGCGTGGCCGAGGTGACACCGGTGCAGCTGAACGGGCGGGACGAGCACCCAGAGCTGGTCGGCGCTGCCGAGCGGCGCCTCTACCGCCTATTTGCCTTCGGCACCCCCTTCACCCTCCACCTGGTACCCGACTCCAGCTTCCTGGCCCCGGGCTTCAGCGTGCGGCGCTTGGGTGAGTCCCGGGAGCGGGACGAACCGTCTCTCCGCCGCTGCTTCTACTCGGGTGGGCTGCTAGGGAGCCGGGGGTCGCGGGCAGCCGTCAGCCTGTGCGGAGGCATGCGGGGCGCCTTCTCGGCCGGCGGATACGACTACCTGATCGAACCGCGGTCCGATGGTCATTCGCTACGGCGCCCTCACCGGCTGGAGTGGCGGGGCTGCCCGTCGACTCCCGTCTTGCCAGCGCTCCGCCCGCCCCATATTGAGCCGGACGGCCGCGCTCGCCGATTCGTGTCCGAGGCGCGCTTCATGGAGACGCTACTGGTGGCCGACGCGTCGATGGCGAAGCGGCACGGCGACAGACTCGAACACTACCTGCTCACACTGATGGCAATGGTGGCCGGTCTTTACCGGGACCCCAGCATCCGGAACCTGCTGCACGTGGTAGTGGTCAAGGTGCTGGTGGCGGGGAACGACGAGGAGGGTCCCTCCGTCTCCGCTAACGCCGGCCTCACACTGCGCCGTTTCTGCACCTGGCAGCGTAGCTTCAACCCGCCCAGCGACCTGCACCCCGAGCACTACGACACGGCGCTGCTGTTCACCCGCCAGGTGAGTTGAAAGAGGGCTGGTGGAGTCCACTCGCCCCTTCACCATTATCCTCTCCTCTCCCTCCTCCAGCTTTCGAATCCTGACGCGTGCGTAACGGTGCGTTCCGCGCTGCGCGCGTTGTTTCTGCTGTTCCTGGGGATCCCCCGATGTGCCCACACTCCTGGGACCTTCGTTTTTCCAGCACTCTGAGAACAACACCACCACCCCCCCCCCCACACACACACACACACACACACACCACACCACACCACACTCACACACTTCTCTCCCTATATTTGCATCTTCGCTGCACTCCATCCTTCTCCGGGACTCTCCTTTCCCCACCGCACGTTCTCCAACATCCCGGGACCCCTCGCTCCTTCTCTCTCGGTGCCCATTTCCCGGGGACCATTGTCTTTCCAGTGTTCCGGAAGCACCCTCTTCCCGGTGTCCACACTCTCTCTCCCGTTTCTCCTTCCTTGCAGCCCTCTACTCTTCAGCACCCTAGGATTCCCGACCACACCCTCTTCCTCAGGTGCCCATCTCCTTCTTCCCCTTCTTCCGGGATTTCTGCCTCTCCACCATTCTGGTACCTCGCTCCTTCTCTCTGTTGACTCCTCCCCCTGCTCCTTGTTTTACGTCTCCGGCATCCGGACTCCTCCACTCCTGGTGCCTATCTCCCTTTCCCCGGTATATACCCCTCCCCACCATCCTGGGACCCCGTTTCTTCTCTTGTCTCATGTCTCATGTCTCCCGCACCCTGGGCTCCTCCACTCCTGGTGCTCATCTCCCTCTTCCGCTTCTCGCGGGATTCCAGTCTCGGTCTGTAGGTCTAGAGCTCCGCAGCACCCCGGACCCAACTGTCTCCTCTAGTGACCCGCAGATCTCCACCACCACCCTCTCTCTGCAAAACCCCCTCCTATCCCCGGCAATCTCTGAACTCTCCCCGAAGTGACAGGAGGAGGCAGTCCGAAATCCAGGCGCAGGATCCTTTCTCCCCAGTGGTCCAAGGGGTTACCGGTGTCCCGGGAGGGTCCATGCTCCAGACCCGATCAGCACGGGGAGATGGGGCTGGCGAAAGAGTTCAGCGGTTCGGGGAAGTGCTGCGCTCGCAGGAGGTGCCGTGCTCGCGGGGTTTCCGTATCTCAGGATCCCGATCCTGGAGGCAGTTCGGCTCCCAAGTCCTGCCATTGGATCACCGCTCCCGGCTGGTAGTTCGAGGGAATTCGCAAGTCGGGAGGGTAATTCGGGGACAAAACTTCCGCCGAAATTATCCGCGCAAATGTTGGGTTCTGATGCGTACATTGCGCGGAGAGCTAGCTGCTGATTATCGTCTATGGGAGAAATGTCTTCCACAGTGTACACACTGGGGTGTCTCGCTCTACACAATACCGCGGTCCAGATTCTTGTGACTTGGTTCAGGTAAAGAGATTTGTTAGACTTGAAATGGGGGAGGGAGATGATGCAAGTGTCTGGTGAGTTGGAACTACTGTGGTTTAGTTCAGGCTGTGAACAATACCCGCTGCTTGCGGTTAATCTGTGTTGTACTGAGCGGTGTGGCTCAATAAATGGAGAACTGACCATCAGTCATGGTCCTTTATTCTATTCATTCAAGGTGAATCGGGGTTTCAGTTTAGGAGAGACAGGTGACTGGTTAAGCGGTAGGGTTGAGAGACCGACCAGTAGCCCAAACCACTTTCCTATCCGAAATATAATTGATACGTTGGAAATCCAAAGTTATATTTTGACATGTTTAAAAATAAAATCTTACAGGCAACCAGATTTTAATAACGACAGTGCAAGAGTAGCTATATAGACACCTCATGCCATCCCTGGATATAATTATCTAAGCTCTCTGCTTAGCTAGGAGATGTGGGACTATTTCTGAGCTTTTGAAATAGCAAATGCCCCATGCTGGTTTTCTGCTCAAGGTGTTGGTTCTGGTCAATGCACAGGTAAATGTCTGAGTGTACAAGTTCTACATCTGCTAGATTTTTTTTCAGAGCCTGATCTGTGGAGGGTAATGAGAGAATTTATTAACTGCAGCCAGTAGATTTGTACCCCTGCTGGCTCCATAACCTTATTTAGTTTTCCTTTGTGACAGACAGGGAGTGTAAACATTCCAAAGTGGCTAACTTGCAATTTGGTGTGAAGATGTGACCTTTCTGCAGTGAGATTCTAAAACATCTATTAGCAACAATACTGATGGATAAATATGTACCCACAGAGACAAATACCCAAAGACAAGTACACAAATATCCAAATGTACCCAAATAGATCACTAACCAAATTATTACACGTTGAAAAACATCTATCAGCAAAAATAGTGATGAATAAATATGTACTCAAATAGACATTCCAATGAATGCCAGCACACTAATTATCGCACTGGAATGGAAAAATTAAAGTGTTACTAAAGATTTAAAGCTTTGAAATGGATGATTCCATCGCGCAACTTTTCAGGGCAAATTTCTATTCTGAGACGCAGAGTACTTTTTCCTAAAAGTTGGAAATAGTAGGATGTTCTACTTGAAGTTGTAGCAACTCCTCTGATCAGTTTAATGGCAATTGGATCCAACAGCCTAAATATTTTGGCCAAAGCAGAGTGTTTAATCCCTTTAGTCCTCGGTGTTCTGTTCCTTTCGTTAGAAGTTAGGAATTCTTTGTTTGTATTGTAAGTAAACAGTATTTGCATAAAGCCAAATGTAAAAATGAAGTAATTTTTGTCCTCTATCTGAAAGTTTAAGGATGTCAGATTGATTGGATGAGGGTTTTATTTTACCATTGTGCTTTTTGAAAGTGGTAGATTTGATTGATACACAACTGTATTTTCTAAGAATGTGTCTGGCAGCCAGCCAGCAAAATTGCAGATTTGAAAGGGAGCATAACTGAGTGTGACAGCAGCCAGCTAGTGTATTCCACAAAGGCTTAATTGAAATATCACTCGGTGTGCTACTTAAATGTTTAGCTGGTAAAGCAACGTTTTAATTGAACATTTGTTCCCATCTTTACTGGAACTCCTAGACTGTGCTGCATTTGGAGTTTATGTCGGTAGTATTTATTCACCAGTCTTTGTTATTCTCATTTATTCCAGACAGATACTAAAGAATTGGGTGCCACGGTAGCGTAGCGGTTGTTACAGCTCGGAGCGCCGGAATTCAGAGTTCAATTCTGCCGGTGTCTGTGAGGAATTTATACGTTCTCCCCATGACTGTGTGGATTTCCTCCAATTCCGCCAGTTTCCTCTCTTAGTCCAAAGATGTACCTGGCAGTAGGTTAATTGGTCATTGTAAATTGTTTTGTGGTCAGTCGAGGGTTAAATAGGTTGGTTGCTGAGTGGTGAGGCTCATTGGGCCAGAAGGCCCTGTTTTGTGCTGTATCTCTCAATAAATAAATAAAATGTTATTAATGAGTCAGTTATGTGGCATTATTAATGAGAGAGTGTTTGGCATCATTTATGAGGAGTATTTGAATGCTCTGGGCCTGTACTTGCTGAAGATTGAGGGGAGATCTCATTGAAACCTATTGAATATTGAAAGGCCTAGATAGAATGGACGTGGAGAGTTTGTTTCCTATAGCGGGAAAGTCTAGGACTGGGGACACAGCTTCAAAATAACTTTAGAACGGAGGTGGGAAGGAATATCTTCAGCCAGAGGGTGGTGAATCTATGCAATTCATTGCCATGGATGGCTGTGGAGACCAAATCTTTGGGTATATTTAAAGCTGAGGATGATAGGTTCTTGATTAGGAAGGGTATGAAAGGTTACAGGGAGATGGCAGGAGAATGGGGTTGAGAGGGATAATAAATCAGTCATGATGGAATGTTGGAGCAGGCCTAATTCAGCTCCTATGTCTTATGAATTTACGTCAGTAGTATTTATTCACCAGTCTTCGGCACTCTTATTTATTCCACACAGATACTAAACAATTTACTACTGAGTCAGCGGGAAAAACATGATAAGTATGTGTAACATGGGTGTTTTGCTCATTAGTTTTTCTTTTGGAGGGAGTGTGTTTGAACTGTTTCTTATTTCTTCCTTGCAGGACATCTGTGGCCACAAGAGCTGCGATACCCTTGGGGTGGCGGACACTGGCACCATGTGTGACCAAAGCCGAAGCTGCGCTGTGATTGAAGATAACGGTCTTCAGGCAGCCTACACCACCGCACATGAACTAGGTATAGTGGAACTCGCAATCGGCTGCAAAATCGGTCATAACTGTGGTCTATTCGTTAAATGTTTATTAACTTGAGCTCAGGTTCTTCAGCATGTGAAGGCGGTGTGGGGAACCTGCACTTGTGTGTTCTGATGATCTCAACAAAACAATCCTGGGCATTGTTGCCGTCTTTGGGCCCAATGAGGGGTGCTCTGCATCGCCTGTTTTCATGGGCATGGGCGGATAAAGGTTAGCATAACACTATTACCACGCCAGTGATTGGGGTTTGATTCCCACCGCTGTCCATAAGGAGCTTGTATGTTCTCCCCATGACCATGTGGGTTTCCTCTGGGTGTTCCGGTTTCCTCCCACAGTCCAAAGATTGTGATTAACTTAGTAGGTTAATTGGACATGTGGGTGTAACTGGGCTTGTTACCATGCTGTATCTCTAAGTATATCTTATATGGAGTGAGGAAAGATCGACGGGAGTCTGAAGTGGTTTGAAGTAGTTTGGGGAAGAGACTAATGGATATTAGAGAGTGATCCTGGAGTTGGAAGCAGAGAAGCTTCAGGAAGAGGGTGTGAAGGAGCACATCAGAATGGATTACTGGAGGGTTGGAAGGTGGTCACTTGGGATGTAAGTGGAAAAAACCATTGAAAACGTAAAACAGATGGATTCACCTGATCTGCTCCAGGAAAGGAGATGTTTGAAGTCATGCAAGATGAATTCTCTTCTGCCTGCAAACTGTGTACGTGAAATGAAGGCAAGTGACACCAGTCACTGTGTACCCTGTTGGGCAGAGTTAAGGAGCTGTGCTTGCCCTGTATGCCTCTGATTTGATGATCATGGGAGCCTCGGAAGCTGGGCAAAGGTATCGATCAGGGTGAAACAGGCAACGATAGAGGCACAGGGCTTCACACCTTTGCAAACAAGCACCTCCTGGAAACTGTGAGTTTGGGTGTGTGCACAGGGGCACACAGTTTCTCATAAAATTTTGATTGTTTGTCTGTCTGTCATTGTTGGAAGATTTGAGAAGCAAGTGGCTTTATAGGGGTCTGGAGCACAGTGCCAGGGAGGTGGTGAAAGCAGATACAAAGCAATGTATTTAGACAGGCATGTGAGTTGGAGGGAAATAGACTATGGGATTTGTTTAAGTTGGTATCATCCTCATCACGGACATAGTTGGCTGAGTGGCCTTGTCCTGTTCTCTTCGATGTTCAAATGATACTCTCTATACTTAATCAATTCCATCAACTTCTCTTTGGCCCGATGATAAATCAGAATAAAGGTAATCTGGTTCAGGAACTATACAGTTGCTAATAATAAAATTTGGTGTAGTGTTCACATTTTTTGTTTAGAGAACTAGATATTGAACACAGTCGGGTAAAAGTCTTCTTCAGCGGGAGACACTTATCCGGGCGCTAAGCTTGAGATGCATCTCTACTCTCCTCAACCCCGTAAGCATTTCACAGCTTCCTTCCACCTGGCTAACCAGCTTTCTGAGCTTTCTGGCTTCTGCCCCCTTCCTCTCCAGTCCTGGTGAAGGGCCTCGGCCTGAATCGTTGGCTCTTTATTCCTCTTCATAGATGCTGTCTGACTTGCTGAGTTCCTCCAGCATTTTGTGTGTGCTAGCCAGCTTTGTCTATGCTGATAGTCCAGTTGCATTGGCCCAGGATGAGGAGCTGCATTCTACCTGGGGCTCAGAATCGGGTTTTGTATCACTGACATGTGCCATGACATATGTTACTTTGTAGCAATAGTACATTGCAATGCACACAAACAAACTATAAATTACAATGAAATATACTTTGGATTTGGTTAATTGGGCCATTAGTTAATCAGGACACACATCAAAGTTGCTGGTGAACGCAGCAGGCCAGGCAGCATCTGTAGGAAGAGGTACAGTCGACGTTTCAGGCCGAGACCCTTCGTCAGGTTTGCGTTTAAGTTAATCAGGACAGCTGCTTATTTGGGATAACTCTTAAAGAACAAAAACAAGTTGAAGAACTAGCTGGGATTCCATTCACTTATTTGGGTCTATTAGCAAACGTTTTTAACTAGCATCAATCTTCTGCACCTCATGTGGCCGTTAGACATTACACTGTGCTTAGAACAAACTGTTTTTAAATAGCATCAGTTGTGTATGTCCTGGGTGACGGGTCCTTAATGATAGATGCCACCTTTTTGAGGCATCATCTTTTGAAGATATCCTCAATGCCAGGGAGGCCAGTACCCATAATAGTCAAGTTTTCAACATGTCCAAATTCTATCTTCCCAGCCATGTGGCCTGATTGTGTCTTTACCAGGTCCTACGCCATTCTGATATCCACACATCACCTCCTTATCTTCTTGTGCTGCAAAATATTATGGCCCAATAATAATTCCATAGTGCTGATTGTTAGCCTCTTGTAGGTGGAAGGTGAGAGATGGACATGTAGGTTAACTGAAATACCAAAAATACTGATATGTTACTTCCGACCTCGACAGATTGCTGACTAGGGCAACCCTTTGTTGTCCACACACACTTCCTCCTGAAATAGCTTCCTGGGCCATTCAGAAGTGAGTTAACAGTAACATATACAAAATGCTGGAGGAACTTAGCAGGTCAGGAGACTTCTCAGGCTGAGACCCTTCATCAGGTCCAAGAAACAGTACTGTGCAAAAGTCTTAGGCACCAACATATAGCTAGGTTGCCTAAGACTTTTGCACAGTACTGTAATGGCCAACGTGGACCAGAGTGAGTTTCTATATCTGGTGGGAGCAATGGATGTTGGGAATGGCAAGGGTGAAGCACCATGGGAGTGGTCTGGGACAGATGGCAGCCATGATTCCCCTCTCCCTGCCCCCTTCCCACTCTCAGTCCACAATACAGACCCATATCAGAATCAGGTTTATCATCACTCACATATGTCATGAAATTTATCTCTTTTTTTTTGCAGCAGCAACAGTACAGTGCTGCATAAAATTAGAACATAGAATAGTGCAGCACAGTACAGGCCCTTTGGTCCACAATGTTGTGCCGACCCTTAAACCCTGCCTCCCATATAACCCCCTCCACCTTAAATTCCTCCATATACCTGTCTAGTAGTCACTTAAACTTCACTAGTGTATCTGCCTCCACCACTGACTCAGGCAGTGCATTCCACGCACCAACCACTCTCTGAGTACAAAACCTTCCTCTAATATCCCCCTTCAACTTCCCACCCCTTACCTTAAAGCCATGTCCTCTTGTATTGAGCAGTGGTGCCCTGGGGAAGAGGCGCTGGCTATCCACTCTATCTATTCCTCTTATTATCTTGTATACCTCTATCATGTCTCCTCTCATCCTCCTTCTCTCCAAAGGGTAAAGCCCTAGCTCCCTTAATCTCTAATTACTACGGTACAGGGCAGAAGATGCAGACTCCCTAGCTATGTATGTGCCTAAGATGGTTGTGTATTATTGTATTTCCACTGTTGTGACAGAATCATGTACATCTGGCTATTTCCTTGCATTCAGCATATTAGTGAAGCATTGGTTTTTGCAACAGTCCAGTGATTTTCTTGGTTACTGATCCTATCTTATTAATTCCAGATTTATGTAATTATTGGAATTCAGATTGCCTCACTACCAAGATGGGGATTGTTGATCTCTTGACTGGTCAAAGTTAAAGTAAGATTTATCATCTATAGTAGGTCATCTAGGTTTTGAGAGACTCTTCCAATAACTTAACGGCTGGGCTACCATACCCAAGGAACCGGCTTCATTGTTAAAAACACATTGTGTTCATCACGCTGCCAATGCCTATGCCTTGCAAGGATGAAGCATAGTGCTGATAAAAGGATTTGCATCGAAATGTTACATCACTCAGCTGTTGAGCATTATACTGTAGATTAAGTAATTGCAGAGTAATGCTGATCAGGTGCCAAGTATTTCTCTACAAATAACTTTTTAATTATTTTAGAAGTAGACCTTGAGATATGTTTTATTTCAGATTCAAGCAGGCAAGGCAGTTGTGTGTTGGTTGGCCATCGTATCTCAGGAGAGTTCTTAAAGTGGAAAGCCATTGCACTGGGACAGTTCCTCTCTATTGACCTTGAAAGTCTGGGTCCAGTGGTACCAGGCAGTTGCAGAAACAAAGCAACACATGCAAAATGCTAGAGGAGCTCGGCAGGTCAGGTAGCATCCATGGAGGAATATAGACAGTCAGTGATTCATGACAAGACCCTTCATCAGGACTGAAAAGGAAGGGTGAGGAACACCAACATGCAGAAACAAAATACTGAATTCTTTCTTTGGAGAACCACATTATCAGAAGAATATCAGAACCGTAGTGAAGCTATGGCTGTATTAGAAACACAGGAATATCTGTAGTGATATCCCTTGGAAGCAGAAGAGTAAAATTGGACATTTCAAAAGTTAAGTAATTGCAGAAATCGTAAGCCTTCAAGCTAAAATACACTCAGTGGTTACTTTATTAGGTACCTTCTCACCTAATAATTTGGCCACTGAGTGTATGTCCGTAGTCTTCTGCTGCTGTAGCCCATCCACTTCAAGGTTTGGCGTGTTGTGCATTCAGAGATGCTCTTCTGCACACCACTGTTGTAATACGTGGTTATTTGAGTCACTGTCGTCTTCCTGTCCTCTGACCTCTCTCATTAACATTAACCAAGGACCCTTCCCATTAATCAAGGGGTCTATGGATTCCAGTTTGGGAACCTCTGCTCTAGAGCCTATTGTATATGAAAATCCCAGGAGATCAGCAATTTCTGAGATGCTCAGACCAGCCCATCTGGAATCAAGTATCATTCCACAGTCCAAGTCACATAGATCACATTTCTTGCCCATTCTGATGTTTGGTCTGAACAGCAACTGAACCTCTTGACTACATCTGCATGCTTTTACACATTGAGTTGCTGTCACATGATTGGCTGATTAGATATTTGCATTAACGAGCAGATGTGTGTAATTAGGTGGCCACTGAGTGTATAACAGTAGTTTTTCGAACACCTGAGTATGCTGTTCTCCTAAGGAGTTGTCTGTTGGTGTGTCCTTGAGGCTGTAAAGGCCAATCCAGGATCCACACATTCTGCTCTGGGATGTTAGAGTGCATACCCTTAATGGAGAATGCCTGAGTGTAACTTTGTTTAACATGGGGAGGCTGATGCACGAGCAGCCAACACGCGGCCCTTGATCGGGGTCAAGGTTGGTGGCATAGAGTGCAAGGTGAATGGCTGCAGTCTTCCTCTGCCTTCACTGCCATTGGGATGTGTCATCAAATTCCACCAGCTCTACTGTTGAGTTTGTGGATGGATCGCTCGGTCTGAAACCTCCCCCTTGACCCTACTGTCATGGGTGGCACTACCACAAACTAAGCACTAGAAGGCTAAACTCCTGACAGCATTGCCATTAGGATCTCAGGAACACACCAGGCTCCCTACCACACAAAGTTGACGATCCTTGAGGATGTGAAACATACGAGTAGGACAAATGCAAACTGTAGAGAGACATTTCAGACTGGTGAGGTGGTATAATTTGTATAGAGTGATAGAACTCCATTCTGATCAGTAGCAGAGTGGGCTTTTAGATGATCAGCTTGTGTCCTTTTATCACTGTTTATGAATTATCCAGGCAGTATCTCGGTTGGTGGAAAAGGTTGAGAACAAGAGAGCTTGGAACTAAAGTGATTGGCAGAAGGACCACAGCATCTATGGAAAAGGGTACAGTTGACATTTTGGGCCGAGACCCTTCATCAGGACTGGAAATAAAAAAAAGATAAGAAGCTACAGCAAGAAGGTGGGGGGAGGGGAGGAAGAAACACAAGGTGGTAGGTGATGGGTGAAACCCGGAGAGGGGGAGGAGTGAAGTAAAGAACTGGGAAGTTGATAGGTGAAAGAGATAAAGGGCTGTCGAAGGGGGAATCTGATAGGAGAGGCTAGAAGACCATGGGAGAAACAGAAGTAATGGTGAAGGGGGAGGGAGCAATTACCAGAAGTTCGAGAAGTGTCTGTTCATGTCATCAGGTTGGAGGCTACCCAGATGGCTGTCAGTCCATGGCCTCCTCTTCTACCACAAAGAGGTCACTCTCAGGTTGGAGGAGCAGCATCTTTTATTCTGTCTGGGTAGCCTTCAACCTGATGACATGTAAGTTGATTCTCGAACTTCTGGTAATTTACCCCCCCCCCCCCCCCCGCTGATTCCCATTTCCTTCTCTCACCTTACCAGCCCACCAACTCCCTCTACTGTCCCTCCCCTTCCCTTTCTCCCATGGTCTCTGTCCTCTCCTGTCAGATTCCCCCTTCTTCAGCCCTATATCTCTTTCACTAATCAACTTCCCAGCTCTTTATTTCACCCCTCTCCCTCTTCCAGTTTCACCTATCACCTACCACCTTGTACCGCTTCCTCCCCTCCCCCCGCCTTCTTACTCTGACTTCACATCTATTTTTGCAGCCCCGATGAAGGGTTTCTTCCTGAAACGTCGACTCTTTATTCCCCTCCGTAGATGCAGCCAGACCTGCTGAGTTCCTGCAGTATTTTGTGTGTGTTGAAAGCAAAGTTCATTGTCGTGTAAAGTGGTCATGGGTGTTACTATACTGAGGTGGTGAATATAGTTGTGCAGGTTGGCTCAGAACTGAGTGGGTGAAGGGAATTAGCTGTTCGTAAACCTGGTGATGATGGACTTCTGGCTTCTGCACCTTGTGGTAGGTGCAAAAAGATGGCATGGCTTGGATGGTGGAGATACTTTGATGGATGTTGCTTTCTTGAGGCAACACCTGATGAAGATACAACCGATAATATGGAGGGATATGCCCACTATGTATTGGGCTGAGGCATCTGTTAGCAGGCAGTACCATATGTAATTTTACGATCAGCAAATTTTAAGAACTATCTCCATCTTGTAAGCTAAGATTGCTGGTGGTCCCATCTGCCACTTCTCATGTACAAATAATTAGCTGGCCTCTTACTCACAGAAAAGAAGATTCCTTCTTGCAGCAGTTGGTAAGGCTCCATCTTCCCCAGACATAATGGTGCAATGCTACACTGCCATCATAGAGAGCAACCTCATCTCAACCATTGCTGTCTGCACCCTCTCACGACATGCAAAAACTACAGTGAACTGTCAGGTCAGCAGAAAAGGTCATTGCTTGCAGCCTACAGTCACTGCAGGACAAAAAGCCGGTAGGAAATATCATTGCGGACACTACCCACCCAGCAAACTGCCCTTTGCAAAGCTCCTTTCTAGAAAGTGCGAAAGGGCTAGTAAAACAAAAACTTCACGGCATCTTAAAAGTTCCTTCTCCAAAGCAGTTTGTCTGATCAACCATTCTATTAGCCACCCCCCCCCCCATCTATTACCCCAAACACTCCACTGCACAGCAACCACTTTAAACCACCTTTTATAATGCTGTTTACATGATAAATAGGTGCTAGCATTTACATTTTCATGTACATTTTATTCCATATCTGTCCTTTAACCTCTAACTTATATGTAATTCTTTATTCTTTCTAATTGTTGTATTTGATTTTTGTTGCATGTCACATCTTGACCAACACATCGCAGCAAATTCCTAATCCATGTAGATGTACAGGTACTTCTTTCCATAGATGCTGCCTGGCCTGCTCAGTTCCTCCAGCATTTTGTGTGTGTTGCTTGGATTTCCAGCATCTGCAGTCTTTTTCTTGTTTGGCTGAATAAAGCTGATCCTTGATTATAAATGAAATTTGAGTCAAATTTTTGAGCAAAGATTGAGTGGTGAGGATCAAGATGTTATAATAAAAGCAATGGGTAGCTGAGCATGGTATTGTGAGTTTGAGTAGTGACTTGTCTCTGACAAGTAGATGCTTGAACCCTGATAGAATTACCCTGATTTTTACCTGGCTCTTCTGATAAGCAATGCATAGCCCACAGTAGCACTAACCCGACTGCTACCAAAGAGATGCAATACTCCCACCATTAGCAAACGGTTAGCCTGTCATCTGTTAGCTATTAGGAGGTTAGAGGCTTGCAGAACATAATTATTCACATCCCTTCTGAGTACTCCAGCTCGACTGGACTTATTTTGTCTTCAGTGGTGGAAAGACAATATTTCAAACTTAGTTTTCAAAAGGGATTTATCTTTTTTTTTCTCAAAAAGGATTAGTTACACTTCATCACTGAAAGTTATACTTCTTTATTTTAAAATATATCTTTGTTGCTTTGTTAAGAGCAGATTAGGCATATTGCCAGTTTTGTACTCCAGAGAAGATTTGGAGATTTGGCTTCCTTCCACTTTCCCTGGTCAGAGGTGCTGGAGACATCTGGGACGCCATAAGTATTTTGCTCGATATCTTGCTTAACCGTTCAAGGATTCTCCTTATTAATGCTCTCCATTTGGACATTGTCATACACACCCATCGCCAATTTTGGCTTTGTATGACATGCAAATTTTGTTTGCAAATTGAATTTGGGTTGGATAGCTTGAGAACAGTTCAAAAATTGGCCTTACGATTCAACTTCATTTCCACACTGCCTGAAAGTTGTGCAAAATAAGATCTGATTCAGATTCTTTTTATGTATCACATGTGCATTCAAGCGTACAGTGAAATGCGTCCTCGTATTAATAACCAACACACCTCGGGATGGTGGAAGCCTGCAAGTGTCGCGCCCACTCCAGCACCCACACAGCATGCCCACGATGCTGGCAGAACAGCTAAGAACACAACAAGCAACAAAGCAACAACAGCAAAGCAAACCCCATCCCTCCCTCCTTCCCCTGCGTCTCCCCTCCCACACATCCACACACACAGACGGTCCTCCGGCTTCAGAACAGGCCTCCAGCTGCCTTCTAGGCTTCCAATTGACCGTCAGACTCTGATGGCTGCCAGAATAGCTGATGATGGGAGCTGGACTCTGGGCACACCCAATGACCACTCCACATGCCTCCTACTTACACGGGCCCATCCGATTCTGGGTCAGCCCTTGTCACTGGCATTCGAGCACGCAGCGGGGATGTAGACTCTGGATTGCAAACAATTTGTTAAAGTAGAGCTATGCTCTTAAACTTCACTGGATTAATTTAACTTTAACAATCTAATCTAAATCTTAACTACATTGTTGGCACCAAATGTGCAGCGACACTTGTGGGCACCCTTGGGGGTGTTAGTTCTTAACACAAACAACACATTTCACTGTATGTTTCAATGTACAGTCCTGTGCAAAAGTCTATGACACACTAGATAAATATATGGGCCTAAGGTTTTTGCACAGTACTGTACTTGTCAACATGGAGTGGTGAAAGAGTTTGTAAATCTTGTGGGAGCAAAGGATGTTGGGAATGGCGATGGTGGATCGGTGCGGGTGAAGTGTGTGACAGGTGGCAGAGGAGTGCCAGGGTGGGGGGTGGTGCAGGTGCAGACACACCCAGCCCTGAGACACCTGGCATTGGTTCATTGATCATTACAGAATGTCTCTCTGGTGCTTCCCCTCTCCCTTCCCCTTTTCCCAATCAAAGATTCCCCTCTCCCTGCCCCTTCCCATTCTCAGTCCACAATGGAAACTCATATCAGAATCAGGTTTATCATCACTCACATATGTCATGAAATTTGTTTTTTTTTGCAGCAGTACAGTGCAATACATAAAATTACTACAGTGCTGGGCGAAAGTCTTATACACTCTAGCGATATACTGTATATGTGCTGAAGACCTTTGCATAGTTCTGTATGCAATCAAAACTTGAAACTTGAGCTGCTGCCTTTGTAACATGAAGAATGTATGAATTAGTCACTTTTTTGATCAAGAATATGCAGATACGGTGACATATTACTTTACAGCAGTGTAAATTGGTACTAGTCTTGAAATCTGAGCACGGAGACCTCCCTTCACATTTCATGCCAGTCTTGTGTATTCCTCCTTCCATTGCTTCATTGATGTCATCAAATTCTAATTTGCTTGACTCTGCCAACAGAATATGGCAGTCTCTTAATCTTATCATCAATAAAATACAAAGATTATCTCATTATTTGGCACTGTAATAGCATTACACTAACTACTACAATACTGTGCCTGTCATAGAGCATACAGCACAGTCCAGGTCCTTTGGCTCATGATGTTGTGCCAACCCTTTAACCTACTCCAAGATCAATCTAACTCTTCTCTCCCACATAGCCCTCTGTTTTTCCTTCATCAGCTCTTATCACACTATTTTTGTTCTGAAGTTATTATGCTGAGTATATTTTATCAGTACTAAATGGAGGAGGTGCCATGGATTCTAATGTATTTGGACTTATTCCAAAGGAACACGTACAGTACAAAATACTGGAGGAACTCAGCAGGTCAGGCAGCATTAATATTGACAATGGAAATACAAAATTCTTCGCGCTATCTGTACCCTTGGCTCGCTGGATGATAGTCTTGAAGTCAAAATGCTATTATGCTTTGGTAGCTTTTGTAACTGCTAGATAATGTACAGATGTTCTTGATTGCTGATGTACAACAGTGAGTCATTAATCACAAATAGCCGGGTCGCATGTTTACATACAGATCAAATGATACATTTCATTATTATTTCTGGATCTGAAATTCTATACTGTAAAGATGAATGGGAAATGAGTCAATGGAGTGGAATTCTATCCTTGGATCAATGGCAATATCTTTTTATCTGATGACATCGATCAACAATTCTGTTTGTGCCTTAGACAGGAAATTTCTCTAGTTCCATGGTGTCCTGTTAATGGTTGAATTCACTCTTTAAAACTTAATTTCCCTTTTGCTTAGAGATATAGCATGGTAACAGGCCTCTTCCAGCCCAATGAGCCCACGCTACTCAATTACATCCAAGTGGACCTACTGTGAAAGCCTTAGGGTGGGTGAAGAGGAGATTTTCCAGGATTGTACAGCTTACCTTATGAAGAAAGGTTGAGCAAGCTAGGGCTTTTCTCTCTGGAGTGAAGAGGTGGCTTGATCGATGTGCTCAGGATGATAAGAGGCATAGATAGAATGGACACCCAGAGGCTTCTTCTCAGGGCTGAAATGGCTAATATGAGGGGGCATAATTTTAAAGGGATTGGAGAAAGGTACAGGGGAGGATGTCAGAGGCAATTTTTTTCTTTACACAGAGAGTGGTGGGTGTATGGAACGCACAGCCAGGGGTGGTAGTGGAGGCAAATACGTTAAGGACATTTAAGAAACTCTTAAGTAGACACATAGATTATAGAAAAATGGAAGGCTATGTAGAAGGGAAGGTTTAAAATTATGTTAGAGCTGGTTAAAAGGATGTCACAACATTGTGGGCCAAAGGGCCTGTACTGTTCTGTGCTGGAATGTTCTAGGTTTTTCATCCATATACCTTTGGAAAGTGGGCGACAGTGGCAGAATTGAACCCTGGTTGCTGGCACTGTAATAGCATTCTGTAACGCTGCCATCGATCAGAACAGCGCAGTACAGGCCCTTTTTACCATCATGTTGTTCTGACCCTTTAACCATCTCTAAGATCAATCTAACCCTTCCCTCCCATATAACCGTCCTTTTAATGTACTCTAAGATCAACTTAACCCTTTCCTCCCACATAGTCCTCCATTTCGCTATCATCCATGTGTCTATCTAGGAATCTTTTAAATATCTCTAATGTATCTTCTTCTACCACCACCCTGGGCAGCATGCTCTAAGCACCTACCGCACTCTGCATGAAAAGCATACCTCTGACATCTCCCTGCCCCACCCCCTCACCCCCTCATGTCCTTGCTAGTTTTAAACGATTGCAACGTTTGTTAATTTTTTCCAGTTTAATTATTTGCTGATAATAATCAAAGTTCACCCAGATTGCATACAGAGCATGAAGAAATTCTGAAATAATTACTATCTTTAGCTCTTTAGATCTGAATTTGAATGTCATTATTTTTAATGCTGACAGGTCATGAATTGAATATGCCTCATGACGACTCAAAGGCCTGTGATAAGCTGTTTGGCCAAATGAAGTTAAACCATGTGATGGCCCCATTGTTCATTCGACTCAACAACACCCTGCCCTGGTCTCCCTGTAGTGCATTTCATGTTACAGAGTTCTTTGACAATGGTCACGGTAAGTGAATGGTGGAACGGTCCTCTAATCTTCGATGATGTGTGTTTTCTCTATTTCGAGATATAGCTTCCATGGAGTCTGTTTTCAATTCCAATGTGACTTCTCCGTTTTTATTGATTAGAGTCTGTGTTTTACAACCAGTATGGGGTTTTTTTAATTGCAGATGTGCACATAGAGGGGGGAAATTAACCAAATAAAACTTGTCAATTAAACACACAAATAAATGCAGGGGTCTCAGCCTGAAACAGTGACTGTTTATTTCCCTCCACAGATGCTGCCTGACCTGCTGAGTACCTCTAGCATTTTGCATGTGTTGACAGTTAAAATTGTTGTATTAAGTGCAAATTCTCCAAGCATTGTTAACCATGTGGTGGTTTGTGTTGGTAAACACTTGTCATAGTTTCAAACTTCTATCGAATGAGGCCATGTGCTGGAGGGGCCCTCTGGGTCGAGCAGTGTCTGAGAGGCGAAAGGAATTGTTCTGGGTTCAGATCGTCCATGAGTCCTTGTAGAGGGATTTGAGCTGGGGCATTGAGAACTGCCCCCACAGATGCTGCTTGATCAAGCTGTGCTCTTCTAGTATGTGTATGTTACTCCAGATTTCCAGTATCTGCAGTCTCTCATGTTTTCCTATTGAATTCCATTTACTTTCCTGACCGACAGCTGGTAGTTGAAACTAGAGAAATAAAACTTGCTGCAAAACAAAATCACATCCAATTTGGTAGATGCCTCCAAGTAAATGAATTTCATGCTTGTACTTTGATAACAAAATTAGTTTGAATAGGTAGGTTGCTCTTTGTGAAAAGCTTACGTTACCTACTGTTCATGCAGATCAAACCATTTATTTATTTAGAGAAACAGCGCAGAATAAGCCCTTCCAGCCCTTCGAGCCGCACCTCCCAGCAACCCCGCTATTTAACCCTAACGTAACCACAGGACAGTTTGCAATGACCAACTAACCTTGCATGTCTTTGGGCTGTGGGAGGGAACTGGAGCCACTGAGGTAGTACAAGGTGAAACAACAACAGTGCAGAATGGTGTTGCAGCTACAGAGAAAGTATAGTGCAGGTCAGTGATAAAGTGCAAGATCACAATGAGGTAGAATCTGGGGTCAAGTCTATCTTATCATACAAGAGGTACATTGACGAATCTAATACCAGTGGGATAAAAGTGTCCTGTGCTCTCAGGCTTTTGTATCTTCTGTCCTGATGGGTTGGGGAGGGGTATGTAGAGAATTGCACAGAAGAGCAAGTTGATGAACGAGCAACACGCGCAATGCTGGAGGAACTCAGCAGGTCAGGCAGCAACTATGGAAAGGAATAGAGTCAACCTTTTGGACCGAGGCCCTTTATCAGGACAAATTGATTATCTGGACCCTCAAATCCATGTCATATTTGGAAGTCTACATGTGGTGAGCAATGTTTCCAACATCCCGGTAATTTGCATCTAGAGCAACGCAGTTGGGCAGTGTTGGTCAACACACACAAAATGCTGGAGGAACTCAGCAGGTCAGGCAGCATCTATGGAAGGGAATAAGAAGGTGATGTTCTAATTTGAGACCCTTCATCAGGACTGGAAAAGAAGGGGAAAAATACAGAATAAGATGGTGGGGGGAGGAGAAGGATACAAGCTGAAAGGTGAAGCCAGATGAGGGGGAAGGTGGATGGTTGGGGGAGGGAAGATGAAGTTAGGAGCTGGGAGATGTTATGTGGAAAAGGTAAAGGGCTGAAGAAGGAGGAATCTGATAGGTGAGGAAAGTGGACCATGGAAGGAAGGGGAAGAGGAGAGACACCAGGGGGAGGTGATAAACAGGTGAGGAGAAATGAAGGGGTAAGAGTGGAATCAGAATGAGGAATGGAGAAAGAAAGAAGAGGGAGGGGGGAGAAATTACTGGGTTAGAGAAATCAATATTTAATTTTGATGTTCTTGTGCATATGACACCAGATATATTTGTCTGCAAGTTCTTTGGAGAAACTCTTCCATTTCTAGATCCTGACCTTACACTGATGGCCTTTGAATGTTTGAAGTGTGTCTGAAATTCTTTCCTCTGCTATTTATGTGAAAACTATTAGCTGATGTATCTTAAACTGGTCAGCGGCTTTGCTAAAATATGCAGAGGCAAATTTTAGTGCAATCATGCCCTATGATGCTTTGACAGAATCAGAATCAGGTTTAATGTTGTGAAGTGTGTTGTTTTGCTGCAGCAGTACAATATTATAATTTCAAAAAACTATAAATTGCCGTAAGATACAAGTCAAAGTTCAAAGTAAATTTATTATCAAAGTATGTTTATGTCACCATATGCGACCTTGAGATTCATTTTCTTGCAGGTATTTACAGGAAAGTATAGAAATACAACAGAATTTATGGAGTTCAGCTGTGATCTTCATGGCCAGAGCAGACATGAGGGACCCAATGGCCTTCTGCTGTCACTTATAGGCTTTTATTCATGTATTGACAAAAGTTTTAATGACATTGAGCTTGCATTAAACAAACACGGACCTTCACCAGAAATTGTGTTGGTTCTGGACTGAAATGTTGGTGGTAACAAGATAAGGCACGTCAACTAAAGGAGTTAGAACATTTATAGAGTTATAGAGCACCACAGCACAGTAACAAGCCCTTTGGCCCATTTAATTATGCCAGTCTAGCCTCCTGCCTAATCCCATCGACCTGCACCCAGATCTAAGGCATTGGTCAGACCACTTTTGGAGTATTGTAAGCAGTTTTAGGCCCCTTTTCTGAGAAAGGATGTGCTGGTATTGGAGAAGGTCCAGAGGAGGTTCATAAGAATGATCCCGGGTATGAAAGGGTTAACAATGAGGAATGTTTGATGGTTTTTGGCCTGTACTCACTGGAGTTCAGAAGAATGAGGGGGGATCTCACTGAAACCTATTGAATATTGAAAGGCCTAGAGTGGACGTGGAGAGGATGTTTCCTATACTGCAGTGGAGCAGTCTAGGACCAGAGGGCACAGACTCAGAATATAGGGGTATTCCTTTAGAACAGAGCTGAGGAGGAATTTATTCAGCCAGAAGGTGGTGAATCTGTGGAATTCATTGCCACAGGCAGCTGTGGAGCCCAAATCATTGAGTACATTTAAAGCGGAGATTAACACAGTAGTTTCTTGCTGAGTAAGCGTGTCAAAGGTTATGGCGACAAGGCAGGAGAATGAGGGGGATAATGAATCTGCCATGATCAAGTGGCAGAGCAGACTCAATGGGCCAAGTAGCCTAATGCTGTACCTATGCCTTAGGGTCTTACGGAAATTCTAGAGACACTTTGTCAAAGGGAGATCCAAAACCAAACTTTCTTCTTTCAGATAATTATTGACACTTCTAAATTTTAATTAAACATGCCAAATATAAGACCACATTTGGTGTACTTAACCTCTGGAATTGTTTCCCCTTGGATTTGAAGTCCTTAGATCTTTTATTCGATTCTTGCTAGATGAGATTAACATACAGGGGAGCGGGGAGTCTTTTCTTGAATCAATACCATTGATTGGTGAAGATACCCAAATACAACAGGTGGTCAGTTTACTGTGAACTGTTTTGTGCACAATGGTTGAACACTTATTCTCCTTTAAATATTGAAAATGTGATGGAATAGGTAATTGTTTGATAATTCTAAGCTGAATTCAGCCCTCCCAATTGACAACTAGTTTTACAATTCTGAGAGGCTTCCTTCTCCCCAGTTAATTCCATTTTACCCTGATAGGTTGGTTGAAATGATACAATTGCTCCTATCAAACCTTCCATTAACTTTTCTAACTTTGGGTAATTACCCTCTGCCCCTTCACCATTTCCCTCTCTTGCCTTATCTCCTTACCTGCCCATCACCTCCCTCTGGTGTGCCCCCCTTCCCTTTCGTCCATGGTCTTCTGTCCTCTCTTATCAGATTCCCCCTTCTCCAGTCCTTTATCTCTTTCACCAATCAACTTCCCAGTTCTTTACTTCATCCCTCACCCCTCCCGGTTTCACCTATCACCTACCGCCTGTATTTCTTCCTCTGCTCCCCCACTTCTTACTCTGACTTCTCATCTTTTTTCCAGTTCTGATTGTAGCATATTAGTTAATATAACACTATTAGAGCACCAGTGACCTCTGTTCAATTCCCGCTGCTGCCTGTAAGGAATTTGTACGTCCTCCCCGTGACTGCGTGTGTTTCTTCAGGGTGCTCTGGGTCTCCTCCCACATTACAAAGACATACCGGTTAGTAGATTAGTTAGTCACATGGGTGTAATTTGGCATCGCAGGCTCATTGGGCCGGAAGGGCCTGTCACCATGCTGTATCTCTAAATATATAAATAAATAAAAAAATGTTTCCTTTTGACATTGGAATAGAGATCAAATGTAACAGAAGAAGGACATCAAGCAGAATTGAAGTCTACAGCAATGTAACCCAAACCTTTTGAACTAAACAGATTTGACTAGTTAAAATACACTAAAATATTTACTTTTTCCATGATATATAGGAGCAGAATTAGGCCACTTGGCCCATCAAGTATGCTCTGCCATTCCGCATTGGCTGATTTACTCTATCCCTCAATAAGACCATAATACATGGGTCTTGTGAAGAAGCAAAGTTTTCATTGAAGAAGCAAGGTTTAAAAGAAAATTTGCCTGATCCTAGTG
Organism: Mobula birostris; assembly: GCF_030028105.1. Lineage (NCBI taxonomy): Eukaryota > Metazoa > Chordata > Chondrichthyes > Myliobatiformes > Myliobatidae > Mobula > Mobula birostris. The sequence continues at coordinate 44,053,433 of NC_092389.1, read as the reverse complement.
TTGCCAATCTCGTTGACAGGAGACTGCCTGCTGGACGCCCCTGCTAAATCGGTCTCATTGCCCACCGAGCTGCCAGGGCAGGTGTATGACTTGGACACACAATGCCAGCAGATCTTCGGAGAGGAGTACAGACACTGTCCAAACACATCGGACTCCGACGTGTGCTCTCAGCTGTGGTGCAGGATCGAGGATAAGCCCGAGTGTCACACCAGAAATGGAAGCCTCCTCTGGGGAGATGGGACTCCATGTGGACAAGACAGAATCTGCATTGATGGGATGTGTTTGCCCACCAAGATGGTGAATGCAAAGGTGAGTCGTGCAACAGCCGTACTGAACATCCAATGTCAAATCTCAATGACTGCCACCTTCAGAAAGGTGCCTGGCAATACTGTTGCCCATGGATTCCACTCCAAGCTGTACACCATCTTGTCTTGGAATAATCTGGCTACTGTTTCTTTGCAGGGGGACATCTTCACCAGGACTGGAGCTGTTCATGGAGGGCTCTCTCCCTCCCCTTCTCACAGGCAATTAGAAATGGATGCAAAGTGTAGGCTTTGCCATGAACATATGAGATTCTGCAGATGCTGGAAATCCAGAGTAATGCTGGAGGAACTCAGCAGGTTGGGTAGCATCTCTGGAAAGGAATAAACTGTCTATGTTTCAGGCCAAGATCGGCCAGTCCTGATGAAGGATCTTGGCCCAAAACACCTATGCTCCGTCCGCCAGAGAAAGCAGGATCTCCCAGTGGCCACACATTTTAATTCCACATCCCATTCCCATTCTGATATGTCTATGCACGGCCTCCTCTACTGTCAAGATGAAGCCACACTCAGGTTGGAGGAACAACACCTTATATTCCGTCTGGGTAGCCTCCAACCTGATGGCATGAACATTGACTTCTCAAACTACCTCCCCCTCGTACCTCATCTGTTAGTTAGTTAGTTAGTTTATTTATTTATTTATTTATTTATATGCACACTTTCTTTTTCTCTCTCTGTTTTCTCCCTCTGTCCCTCTCATTATACCCCTTGCCCATCCTCTGGGCTCCCCCCCCCACCTTGTCTTTCTTCCTGGACCTCCTGTCCCATGATCCTCTCATATCCCCTTTGCCAATCACCTGTCCAGCTCTTGGCCCCATCCCTCCCCCTCCTGTCTTCTCCTATCATTTTGGATCTCCCCCTCCCCCTCCCACTTTCAAATCTCTTACTCACTCTTCCTTCAGTTAGTCCTGACGAAGGGTCTCGGCTTGAAACGTCGACTGTACCTCTTCCTAGAGATGCTGCCTGGCCTGCTGTGTTCACCAGCAACTTTGATGTGTGTTGCTTGACTTTTGAACTCATTGTCTCAACTAATAAAAGCAAGCATTCCATAAGCCTCCTTAACCACCTTATCGTCTTATGTAGTCACTTTCAAGGAGATATGAACTTGGATCCCAAGATCCCTCTGCTCAGCATTTGCTGTCTCCTTGCATTTGCCCTAGGGAGGGAGGAAGGAATGACCCAAATAGTCTTGGGACAAAGCCAATGTATCTGCATCAGGAAAGTCAAGTCTCAAAACTGAAAGAATGAAAGGTTTGGGACCCAGTCAAGTAAATCCCCTCAGTAGCTGCTGGTTATGTTTATTTTCAATAGGTTCACAGAGCAAAATTGCCCACGGTTTATCTTGTCTGCATCCCCTGAAGATTCTGTGGTTTGAAAGGAAACGTTATACAAGTACTCAAATTACAAGGGCTCACTAAAGATTAAATCATGCAGCTGAGGTTTGCTAACAACAAACATTCACAATAATACCTGCATTGAGCATTCTAATCCTTGTCTGGGAGTACTTGATTCCCAGTCCCTGTCGTGGAATTAGTCCAGGCAATAAACTGAACACCAGATTCTACAGTTGCTGGAAGTCCAGACCCACACGCAATGCAGGAGCAATTCACCTATGGCAGCATCTATGGAGTGGAATAAACAGTCGCCCCTCCATAGATGCTGCTTGACCTGTTCAGTTCCTCCTGCATTCTGTGTGCTGCCCAGGCAATATCTGCTGCCTGCACTATCTGTAAACCTAGCATTCACAGTTCTGGCTTCACCTTCCTTTATCCCCAGTTTCACGGCCATTGTGTCTGAACTCTCTGGTTTGCATATTTAATAGGGTGGGCATGGACAATGTAAGTAATAGTCCCGGAGGTGGGATACATCATTAACCCTGCTGTAATAAAGTGTTATGTAACCACAGCTGAAAAATTAAATCAACAGTCAATAGAAAATTGGAACTGCTCCGGTGCCCTGATAGCAGAAAGCGAACCCATGTTCCGCTCCATCACTCTGCATCGATTAAAGCATCGAGCAAGGTTAAAATCGTCGAGGCCGAGAGCGAAAAATGAACAATGTCACTTGCCTGCATTTAACCTGTTTCCCTCTCTTCTCGCTGCTAGCATTGGGCAGGATGTGTAGGAGTTGTGGGTCCCACACCACCAGATTCGGGAGCACGTGTCGCTCTGCGGCCATCAGGCTCCTGGCCTCATTCGCCTCAGCGCTGAACTGGCTCTGCAGCTGTGGACTCGCTTTTGGGGATTCGGCGGCTCATGTTCTGTGTGTTATTCATTTATATTTTTACAATTTGCACAATTTGTCCTCCTTTGCACATTGGATGTGAGGCGATCTTTGTTGTGTGTGGTTTTCGGTGGATTGCATTGTGTTTCCTTGTCTTCCTGAGGGTGTTTGCAAGAAGATGAATGAAGATTGTATATGGTATACATATTTTGTTAATAAATTTAAACTTTGAACATTGAACTTATTTATGTACAAGTGTCCCCCGCTTTTCGAACGTTCCCCTTACGAAACCTCGCTGTTACGAAAGACCTACATTAGTTACCTGTTTTCGCTAACAGAAGGTGTTTTCACTGTTATGAAAAAGGCAGCGAGCGCAAAAAGGCAGCGCTCGATAAAGGCGGCACTCGGAAAAAGGCAGCGCGCGGAAAAAGGCAGCGCGCGATAAAGGCAGCGTGCAGAAAAAGGCAGCGCGCGAGAAAAGGCAGCGCGCAAGAAGAGGCAGCGTGCAAGAAAAGGCAGCGCGCGATAAAGGCAGCGCGCGATAAAGGCAGCGCGCGATAAAGGCAGCGTGCGGAAAAAGGCAGCGCGCGATAAAGGCAGCGTGCGGAAAAAGGCAGCACGCGAGAAAAGGCAGCGTGCAGCAAAAGGCAGCGTGCAGAAAAAGGCAGCGCACAAAAAAAGGCAGCGCGTGCCCTGAGCAGCCAAGCTCCTCACCCGGAACTGCATTCTAGCCGGCATTGCTTAAGCATGTGCCTGTGAGCAGCCGTTAGCAAAATGAGTTCTTCTTTCTTTTTTAAGCTTTTTATTAGCAAGATGAGTTCTAAGGTATTGGAAAAGCCTAAAAGAGCTCGTAAGGGTGTTACACTTAGCGTAAAACTAGACATAATTAAGTGTTTTGATCGTGGTGAACGAAGTAAGGACAAAGTGAGTTTGGCTTATGGAAGTTCCCCAATCCCCGGGCCACGGACCAATACATTGCCGCGAAGCATGCAGTGGTGCAGCGGTAGCCGGGATGCACCCAACACATCTTTAAGAAAAAAGCCAAAATAAACATGCTAATTAATTTGGTGCCACTGCATGCTTCGCGGATTGGTATCGTTCCCCAACCTGGAGGGTGGGGACCACTACACCACCCCAACCTCCGACGACTCAGCCTAACACACCATCATCAGTGTGCTCGGCGCTGTCTTCCCGATTCCGGTAAGTGATACTACACTGTACATACATATTTCTACTTCATATAGGCTGTGTATTTTTATGTGTTATTTGGTATGATTTGGCAGCTTCATAGCTTAAAGGTTACTGGAGAGAGTGTTTCTGCCTGGAGCGCTTGCGCCATGTTTCTGCTGAGAGCGCTTGCCTGAGATTTTCGCTACAGAGAACAATGCGGCAATGATTGTAGAAAAGGCTGTGTATTTATCATATCATTCCTGCTTTTACTATATGTTACTGTTATTTTAAATTTTATTTGTTATTTGGCATGATTTGGTAGGTTATTTTTTGGGTCTGCGAATGCTCTCAAATTTTTCCCATATAAATAAATGGTAATTGCTTCTTCGCTTTATGACATTCCAGTTTACGGACCATTTCATAGGAACGCTGTACCTTCGGATGGCAGGGGAAACCTGCAAAGCCTTAAGATTTATTATCAAAGTACTGAGATCCTGAGTTTAATTTTCTTACAGTTATTTACAGGAAAATGAAGAAATGCAATAGAATTTATGAAACTGCTATACACAATCAAATGCTAGCAAACAGCCAATGCACAAAAGAAGACAAATATTAAAAAAATAAATAAATAAATGATCCTGAAAACATGAATTGTAGAATCCTTGAAAATGAGTCAATAAGTTGAGGAATCAATTCGGGGTCGCGGTGAGTGAAGTTATCCATGCTGGTTCAAGAGCCTGATGGTTGCGGGTTCTTAACTGTTCCTGACGTGGGATCAAAGACTCCTGTTCCTCTTTCCCAATATCAGCAGCGAGAAGAGAGCATGACCTGGATGGTGGGGGTCCTTGATATTTGATGCTGCTCTTTTGTGGCGGTATTTCATGCAGATGTGCTTAATGGTGGCGGGGTGGGGGAGCTTTACATATGATAGACTGGTCCATATACACTACTTTCTGTAGACTTTCTATACTGCAAGTTGATTCTTAGAATAGAAATATTTTTATGATTTCACCAGGAGTCTTTTTTTTGTAGCTGCACTGAGAGTTTTTGTATCTTTTGCAGACTGTTGTGGAGGGAAGCTGGGGTTTATGGAGCCCCTGGGGAGAATGTTCCAGAAGCTGTGGTGGGGGTGTCCAGTTTTCATTCAGAGAATGTAATGACCCAGTGCCCCAAAACGGCGGGAAATACTGCGAAGGGCAACGGACACGGTATCAATCCTGCAATACACAAGAGTGTCCCAACAATAATGGTGAGTACATCCTATTAGTCATTTAAAGATATCTACACAGTTTGGTAAAGAGAGGGTTATCAACTGTGATGCAATGTGCAAATAGGTGTCCTCTACCCTGTCAATGTGATTTATTATTATTCTACGCATTATCTTCAAGATTTATGTAAGGTCTAATTTCACAAAAGTAGTTCTTGTGTCACCTGAGCTGTTTGAGAATCAGAAACAGGTTTACTATCAGTGACGTGCCAGTATGCTGTGAAACTTGTTATTCTGCAGCAGCAGGACAGTGCAAAACATAAAATAATACTATAAATTTAAAAAAGAAATATAATATATATAGTGTGTGTGTGTGTAATTTTAGTACATACTATACACATACAATGTTGTGTTTGAGTCTTCCCGAATGATAGTAATGAGAAGGGGGCATGTCCTGAATGGTGGGGGTCCTTAATGATGGATGCCACCTTTGTGACAAATGATACTTAACTGCAGTTACTGTAGAAAATGTGGTGTAGAAAATCATCAAGTATGAGAGTTATTGTCTTTGCTTGTAGTTTGTATGCTGATTGAAAGTGACATGTTCATAGGTTAAACCTGGTAACAGTGAACCATCTGATCAGGCTGGAAGGTTCAGCAGGAACTGCCCTTGGACGTAAAATAAGATCAAAGGGAAGAGAGATGCCACAACTTTGTTTATTGATCTTTTTTTATTGCAAGTTAGAAATGAATACAAGTGGATTTTTGAAATCCTTTGAAAGTAACAATAAATTTGGCAATTTGGACCCAAGTCTCATTGCAATAAATTGAATATTTTCTCATTTAAAACGGAATAGAGATCATTCCCAAAGCAATAAATTAACTTATCTTTATTTTGCATTAGGAAAGAGCTTCAGAGAGGAGCAGTGTGAAAGGTATAACAGCTGGAATTACAAAGACTTTATTGGCAATACAGTAAAGTGGACACCCAAATACTCAGGCGTATCCCCGAGAGATCGTTGTAAACTCTTCTGCCGTGTCAGAGGAAGAAGTGAATTTAAAGTATTTGAACCCAAAGTAAGTACCTCTGTAGGATAAACTGTAAATAAAACATTTTAACAGTTTGGACAAAAGCTGTTTTTCAGCAGCTAATTGCCCAACATATTGAATGCTTTTATGTCTTGTTTTAATTTGGAGTACTAACATTTGCTTTCTCAATAATTTTTGGCAGATGTTTCAGCCATGTCCATTTCAAAATGTTTGGATTGATTTCTTTGATTAGGGTGACATGGTAGTGTAGTGGTCAGTACAATGATTTACAGTGCCAGCTGTAATATTGGGGTCCAATTTCCTTCACTGTCCATAAGTAGTTTGTAAGTCCTGCCGAAGGGTTTCGGCACAGAGCATTGACTGTACTTTTTCCTTGGCCTGCTGAGTTTCATCTCATTGAAACCTATGGAATATTGAAAGCCCCAGATAGATGTTGGAGGATGTTTCCTATATTGGGGGAGTCTAGGACCAGAGGACACAACCTCCGAATACAAGGATATTCCTTTAAAACAGAGATGAGTACGAATTTCTTTAGCCAGAGGGTGGCGAATCTGTGGAACTCATTGCCACAGACGGCTGTGGAGGCCACGTCATTGGGTATACTTAAAGCAGAGGTTGATATGTTGTTGATTAGTAAGGGTGTCAAAGGTTACGGGGAGAAGGCAGGAGAATGAGGGTGAGAGGGTTAATAAATCAGCCATCATACTCGTTGGGCCGAATGGCCTAATTCTCCAGTTATGTCTTATGGTCTTATAAAGGGGATGTCGGAGGTAGGGTTTTATACCCAGAGAGTGATGTTTGCATGGGTGGTGGTGGAGGTAGATACATTAAGGATATTTACAAGACTCTCAAATAGGCACATGGATGAAGGAAAAATTGAGGGCTACGTGAGTGAGAAGTGTTAGATTGCTGTTGGAGTCGGTTAGAAGATTGGCACAATACTGTGGACTGAAGGGACTGTACTTTTCAATGAAGTATGAATCTCAGGGTAGTATATGGTGACGTGTACATACGTTGATAAAAAATTTACTTTTAAGTATATTTGAGAACTAGTGCTTTGTTAAATAACCATGGGAGCAGCACATTAATGCAGAGGTTGGCACAGTGCTGTCACAGCTCGGGGCATCGGAATTCAGAGTTCAATTCCAACTTCATCTGTAAGGAGTCTACGTATTGTCCCCGTGACTGCGTGGGTTTCCTTTAGGTGCTCTGGTTTCCTCCCACTGTCCAAAGACGTACCAATTAATAAGTTAATTGGTCATTGTAAGTTGTCCGTTAATTAAATCGGGGTTGCTGGGTGCTGCGGCTTGTTGGGCTACAAGGGCCTGTTCTGCAATGTATCCCTAAATAAAATAAATAAGAAATAAAAATAAGCTTAAAATTAACAAGCCCAAATATATTTGAGAACTTTTGTTAACAGCACTGTTAGGACATCAGAAGAACCACAATATACAATTCCACAAGAGGCGGTACTACTGATAAACATCTGGTATCTGGCCGTCCATTCCTTCATTACATTAGGCCAGTTAATTTCATGTTTATGGGCTCGATTTCTGGCTCAAAGTCGGTTAAGAGGTCAGTACAACATTGTGGGCTGAAGGGCCTGGACTGTATTGAATTATTCTATCTTCTACTAGCAGGGATAGTAAGGATGTCAGAAGTAGGTTATATACACAGAGTGGAAGGTGCATGGAATCTGTTGCAAGTGGTGGTGGTAGAGGCAGATACATTAGGGCCATTTAAGAGACTCAGGCACATGACAGAAAAATGGAGGGCTATGTGGGAGGGAAGGGTTAGATTGATCTTAGAGAAGGTTAGAACATTGTGGACTGAAGGGGCTATGCTGTACTGTTCTGTGTTCTATGTTGAAGTGTGCAGCCTCTGTACTTGGCAGTCCAAGGATTTCTGGTACACCAGGACTACAGAGTGGCTGGCCCGCTCTGTTTACCAGAGACCTGGGATGGGCACTTAGGAGAGGCAATAGCACATGATTTACATGTACAATATATTCGTCTGTAGATGGATGTATCTTAATGACCTGTAGTAATAGTACGTAGGTGGGTAGAAAGGTTAAAATAAAGCAGCGATAGTATGATGAAGCAAAGTCGCCTGACACATGGAATTGGATGTTCATCCTTAAGTTGAAAGTACATTTATTATATATATACTACATACAATAGAGGGTGTGTTTAATGAGCAATTGTCAGCAACTGCAACACTCCAAGTGGTTCAGTGTACTTCAACAGCTGACATTGCAATTTAAAAACATCGACTGCTGACTGTTGATCTCCAGTGAGCTTTTAAATGTTCTATTTCTCCAGCAGAGTTAATGAACCTGATCATTTAGGGCAGATTTGTTTTCAGTAAATTAAGTTGCAAGTCTCTGTCTTGTCACTTGCCATCGGATCATGGTGCTGATGTGATGGAGTGATTGATGATATGTCATTCCCCGGTTGCAGGCAGTGCAATCCCAGTTTTACAGTGATGGGAAGGGGCTCAGCCCAAACCATCGGTTGTTTATTCCCCTCCATGGATGCTGCCTGACCTGCTGAGTTCTTCCAGCATGTTGTGCGTGTTGCTCAGGATTTCCAGCAACTGCAGAATCTCTTGTATTTATGATTAACTGTATTGAACTGTAAACCCAGTGTAATCCTAGTTTAACTGCAATCTACATAGTTGTGTGCTTCATGCAACCTGAATAACAGCTGTGGAGAACATTAGGTACCACTTAGTCAACTACAACATGGTGACTGGTTCTGTCAAAATCTCACGATGGGTTCCCATCAGTTTCACCATGTTTTATATTGACTTGTATTGCCAGAACCTATGGCAACACTTGCGGGTAGTCCCCCAGTTAATCACTGTGTTGGTTGTTAACACAAATGACTCATTTCACTGTGTATTTCAATGTACATGTGATAAGTAGGTGAATCTGAATCTCTTGTCAGTGTAACTCTGTGACCGGCTGCTTTGCTGTATTGATGGGATTTCCTCTCACCTCATATCGTTGTGAGAGATTCAAAAAGCACAATCTGCAAAATATCCATTATTGCAGCCACTCTGCTGAAAATCTCTACAATTAATTTTTTTTGTTATTAAGTTTAAAATGCAGTGATATTTTTCAGTATCATTTTCTTTATTTTAATATTATTTTCTTCTTTTCAGTACAAACTCCATCTCTAGGTACTGTTTTTTTTTCTAAATCGATAAAGGATGAGCTTGACCGCCCCCAGCTCACGTCCATGTATCAAACATCGCTGAGCATCCACCATGATTTGGTTAAACCTTCTCAAACACTTCCCTCCCTACAAAATAGAATGAAGTTGCAAGCCACTGGATCTCTCCCAATGTAACTGTGGGTAGTTGAGTTTTAAGGAATCTTGAAATACTTTTTCTGTTTAATTTACTACTCTCCAACTTGGCAGGACAATTGGCCATGCTGTCAATGCCTCAGCTCTGTATAGTCCCTTGGATGAGTTTTATCTGTGAATCATATGTTTGGCACTGTGTGGATTAAAAGGCTTTTAATGGCAGTGTTGGAATTTGCATTTAATTATGTTTGGAGATTTCATATCACAAAAATAAATACAGTGGATTTCGGTTACTTAGGACACATCGGATCCAGTACATTTTGGCCCAAATTAAGTGACTGCCCCAATTAGCTGAAGTTTCATGGAAGTTGTTAGAAAGGTATAAAAAAGACAAACTATCATTAAACTGAGTAACAAATTATGTATTTAAATGAAATACAGAACAAATTAGAACGCTGCCAAATCTACTACAGTACTATAAAACTTTGTATTATTTCCTCATAGTTATCAACAGAAGAATTAATCCATCATACACTGCTGTGTTCTTTTGATTTACAGTAAATGAACAAAATCAGCACAGACACCTAGTGCAGATAATGGACTATCTTGATCCAATGCTTCTGATGATTGAATCCTCCAAATCTTCATTTTCATTGTAACATTCAAGATAGTTGTCAACACCTTCAAATTCTTTGCAGCTCCTAACTTGCTGAAGTAGCGAAATTGTTTAATTTTCACTCCTGGCCGTTTCTGGCATTTCCAAGCCAGAGTGCCTGAAACTGCAGTGAGCAAAATTGTTCTGAATTGTCTTATTGCTTATCTCTGACCAACTATTAGTGACACCAATCACACAACTTTTCTGAAGACAAACACACACAACTGATGCTATTTAAAAACTGTTTGCTGTAAGCACAGTATAGTGTCTTAACAGCCACACAAGTGCATGCAACTGTATCTAGTTAGAAACTGTTGGGCAATTGCCTCCTGTCCCAACTTATTGGCAGTTTCCTAAATAAATGAAGAGAATCCAGGATATTTTCTCAATTAGTTTTTTGTTCTGTAAGTGTTATCCCAAATAAGTGGCTGCCATGATTAATCAATGGCCCAATGATCTGGAATCCAATGTATATTTCTTATTAACAGGAATCCACTGTATATTTTACTTTCAAAGACTTCTATCAGAAAATTTCAAATATTTGCACATGGCTAACTATAAAATGCCGGCGGATGGTGCAGTGGCAGCCGCACCGGACTGCGAGGCGAGTGGTCACAGGTACGAATCCAGCCGGCTTCCCATCCATGATAAGCACTGAGCTAGCAACTTGGGCTTGTAAAAAAAAACAGGCAAAATGCTAAAGAAACAGCAAAGGTTGTCACCCCATGCACCATAAAGCGCAGAGAGGAATAACAGCAACAGCTATAATAAAATGTGGATTTTTTTTTAGTTTTTTTATATATAAGACTAATACTTGTTACTTGAAATGTCAAATTCTGGAAATCTGCAGTTTTATTCAAGTGGATTAAGTTGTGGTATCCCACAAATTCTCATCCTCATTTCTCCTAAATGTGACTGAGTAGCGACTGAAGTCATGTTTCCCTCCCACCATTCCAGCCAAATGGGTTTCACATGTGACACATAAATCTAATCGCCATCTTTGAAAATGGGACCGTTCCATAGAGAAACCCATTAAAGAACCTGAGCTTCAGCCTTCCCACTGGAGATGGTGATGTCCTTCGCCCCCAATTTCTTCAGTTAAGATAAGTTGTCTTTCAAACCAGTTAAAACAGGTCTGATTAATTTCTCAGATGCATTAGTTAAATAGGTTTTCTAGTTTCCTTCAGTACAATTATTGTTTTCAGAAATGTGTGACTATTTGAAAACACTTGCCAAGATAATTTGACAATTTTAAAAGACAGCAATTACAGGATTCTCTGAATTCTGATTATTAAACTTTGCAAACAGATGTTATGTTATAAACTTCTCATCCTTTGAGACATCACAAAAAAAAAACTTCTAACTTGTTTTCCCAGGAAGGAATGTACTCCTCCATAGGGCATAGCAGTTAGTGGCATACTATTACGGTTCGGAGTTCAATCCTGGCGTCTTCTGTAAGGACCTTGTATGTCCTCTCCGTGACGATGTGGGTTTCCTCTGTATGCTCCAGTTTCGTCCCACACTGCAAAGACGTTCCAGTTAGGTTAATTAGTCATTTTAAGTTGTCCTGTGATTAGGCTAGGGTTATATTGGGATTGCTGGTGGCGTGGCTCAAAAGGCCAGAAGAGCCTGTGATGCGCTATTTCTCTAAATAAATAAATACTTCTAAAGGTTACCAAGCGGTTGTATACATTCTTAGAGTATTATATAAATTGGGTTTTGTGTAAGGTCGCTTTAATATCCTGTGGGCTTTTGGATAAGCGATGCGTTTGTAGATGGAATACTAATTCAGACCCTCCCCACCCCTTCTTCTCCATCCAGCATCTCATAATCCATCCTTAGACCAATGAATCCTTGGGAGCAGTCAGATATTGGGCATCAGCGTATTTTTGGCAATGAAATTTAAACCTAATTTCAACAAATTCTTGGTGTTGCAGGTAATTGATGGCACTCCATGTGGCCCAGAAACCACGTCAGTTTGTGTCCATGGGCAGTGTGTGAAGGCCGGCTGTGACCACGTCATTGGATCCAGTAAGAAATTCGACAAGTGTGCTGTTTGTGGTGGGAATAGCTCGACATGCAGGAAGGTCACCGGCTCTCTGAATAAATCCAAGTAAGTCCACTTCTACAAATAGTTCTGTGCCGGTAGAGTCGTAGAGCACTACAGCACAGAAACAGGCCCTTCGGTCCATCTAGTCCATGCTGAATGATTTTCAGCCCAGTCCAATCGACCTGCACCCATACTGTAGCCCTCCATATCCCTCACATCTATGCATCTATTCAAGTTTCTCTTAAATGTTGAAATCAAACTCACATCTGCCACATCTGCTGGCAGCTTGTTCCACACTCGCACCACAATCTGAGTGAAGAAGTTTCCCTCATGCTCCTCATCTTTCAAAGTCAAAGAGGAGACAGATTCTTTGGTCCTGCTTGTCCATGCCAACCAAGATGCCCATATTCCTCTAAGCCAGGTGTTCCTAACTTTTTTTTAATGCCATGGACCTCTACGATTAACCAAGAGGTTTGCGGACTCCAGGTCAGGAACTCCTGCTCTAAACCTTTCCTGGCTATCAACTGTACCTGTCAAAATGGCTTTTTAAATGTTATTGCAATGTCAGGTGGTGGGGTGGAGATACATCTCTACCAAAGGAGGTGTAAGGCACTCCTTCCCTCCGCTAGCCTGCAGGTCACCCTTGGGCAAGGTGTAGCACCTGCTTAGCTCCCCTACCGCCACCCCCCACCATCCCCAATCGGGTTCGCATGAAGCCATGGGAGCAGGTGGTGGGTGGTCGTATGAGCAGCTGGTGCAGATCACAAGTCCTGGTTAAGTGTCCACTGATGCCACGCAGACGATCTCTGAAGAGTATTGATAATGGCTGGGATCACCTGTTTTGTAAAGACACTGCCCAGAAGAAGACAATGGCAAACCATTTCTGTAGAAAAAAAATTGCCAAGAACAATCATGGTGAAATATCATGATCACCCACGTCATACGACATGGCACACAATGATGATGATCACAAACAAGAGAAAATCTGCAGATGCTGGAAATCCAGAGCAACACACACGGAATGCTGGAGGAACTCAGCAGGTCAGGCAGCATCTATGGAAAAGAGTAAACAGTCGCTGTTTTGGGCCGAGACCCTTCTCCAGTCCTGCTGAAGGGTGTCGGCCCGAAACGTTGACTCTACTGTTTTCCATGCATGCTGTCTGACCTGCTGAGTTCCTCCAGCATTTTGTGTGTGCTGCTAATGATGATGATGATGTCATTGTAGAGATCTCGACTGCTTCCTCTGACAGCAGGTTCCATTTACCCAGCAGTTTCTGTATGAAGAGGTTGCCCATTGAGTCCTTCCTGAATCTTTCCCCATCATCTTAAACCCCTGTTCTGTAGTGGTTAATTTCCCAACCCCGAGGGGAGGAAAAAAGAGAATTAGAGTCATGTTTATTATCACTGACCTACTGTATGCCATGACATTTGTTGTTGTGTGGCATTGGAATGCATGACATAAAAGTTACTATGTTGCAAAAAAGTAAGAAAATTAGAAATAAAATTGGGGTGTGACACAGTAGTGTAGCAGTTAGTGTAGTGCTATTATTGCATGAGAAACCAGTGTTCAATTCCTGCCACTGTCTGTAAAGAGCTCGTACGTTCTCCCCATAACCACATGGCTTTGCTCTGGCTGCTTCAGTTTCCTCCCACATTCCAAACGAGTACAAGTCAGTGGGTTAATTGGTCGCGTGGGTGTAATTGGTTGATGCAGGCCTGTTACTGTGTTGTATAAATAGATAAATAAATGCAAAGGGGTCGTGTTCATGCATTCACCTCATGCCCCTCATGATTTTACGCATCTCTAGGAGGTTACTCCTCAGCCAACACTGAATAAAGTCTGCCTAACCTCTCATAACTCAGGCCCTCAAGTCCTGACAAAATTCCACATCAACTTTCCAATGAGTGAAATCCTAGGAACTTTCAAAAGATGTCAAAACTATTCTAAATATCAGTAGTAAAACTATTTAACAAAAAAAGCAACACACACAAAGTGTTGGAGGAACTTGGCAGGTCAGACAGCATCTATGGAAATGAATAAACAGTCGATGTTTTGGGCAAAGGCTCTTCTTCAGGACATACTATTTTTAAAAAAAATAATTTTAGCTCAAATTATACCAGATTGAAAATCTATTTACATGAAAATAATAAGTAATTTGTTAAAACCACTCCACAGATGTACATGGAGAAGCACCTGCTTAAAAGAACTGATGGTGTAGCAGTAAGTTCAGCTGCCTCGAGAACCCTTTGCTTGATCCCGATTTTGGATGCTGTCTGTGTAGAGTTTGCATGTTGCCCCTGTGGTCAGTTTCCTTCCACATCCCAGGAACGTGCTGGTATATTGACTTGCTACTGTGAATGACACCTTGGTGTGGGCAAGTGACAGAGGAATCAAAGAGGACTTGGTGGAGACAAGTGAGAGCAAGTGTTAGGGCTACAAAAAATCTGGAGGAGGTGGCATGGATTTGTGAGATTTCTCTGGGAGCTGGCACAGGCTTGATGGAACAAGTGGCTTTTAGAGTCGTAATTAAGAGGTGAATGCAGATGAGGGTGGTGGGGTGGAGATGGAGGGTGCTTCTTCTCCCCGGCAGCCTGCAGGTCACCCCTGGGAAAGGTGCAGCAACAGACCAGGGTCACGCGAAGCCATGTGAGCAGGTGGTGGATGGTTGTATGAGCAGCTGGTGAAAATCGCAAGTCCTGGTTATGCGACCACTGACGCCAGGCAGACAATCTCTGAAGAGTATTGGTAATGGCTGGGTCACCCATCTTGTAGACACCACCCAGAATAAGGCAATGGCAAACAACTTCTTTAGAAAAATTTGCCAAAACAATCATGATCATGGTGACCGTGATCTCCCATGTCATACGACACAGCACATAATTATGTTGATGAGAGTGTAGATGGGGTAAGAGTCTTTAAATTTACACTGTGAATCCGAGGTTGTTAAATCTTTTAATGCCAGTGCCTTAATGCTGAAATTGCAGAAAAAAAAATTATTAAATCACATCTGGTGAACTGGGGCCCCATTATTGGAAGAGAATTCAAGTTTTGGAAAGGATGCAATTAAGAGCTGTTGATAGAATTACAGGAGCAAGAGAGGAGAAAGATTCAATCTTTTAAACCTTTTCTAAAACAGGAAAAGGAATGGAATTAAAGGGTTTTTCAAAATTTTACAAGTTAGGATTGTAAACAAAATGCTGCTCTATATTTAACCTGCAATATTTACCTGCAAACGTGACAATAAGACAAAGAAACGGAACTAGAATTAGGCCATTCAGCCCATCAAGTCTGCTCTGGCATTCCATCATGGCTGATTTGTTATCCCTCTCAATCCCATTCTCATGCCTTCTCCCCATAACCTTTGATGCCCTTATTAATCAAGAACCTATCAAACTCCACTTTAAATATATCCAATCGCTTGTTCTCCACAGCCATCTGTGGCAATGAATTCCATAGATTCACTGCTCTCTGACTAAAGAAATTCCTCCTCATCTCTGTTCTAAAGGGATATCCTTGTACTGAGGCTGTGCTGTCTAGTGCTAGACTCCCCCACTATTGGAAACATTCTCTTGATGTCCACTCTGTCTAGGCCTTTCAATATTTGGTAGGTTTCATGAGATTCTCCCCCTCCCCTCCATTTTTTGCTTTTAGTAAACCCAATGACTTGGCCTCCACAGGTGACTGTGGCACCAAGTTTAATTTCTACAAGTACACACGAACTAATTATTTGAATTTTCTTGTAATATTGTTTGAATATGTCAGAATATTTGAGAGTTTGAAAGCTTAAGATACTGCAATAGAGGGAAAGTAACAATATTTCACCAGGATGATTCTGGGAATGAGGATGGATTTTGCAGACTAGGCCTATACTCAAGTTTAAGACTTTGATCATCTTACTGAAACATACAGAATTTGTGATGGTCTAAAATTAGCTTTGAGTTGGCATTTTCTGGCTGGGCCACAGCCTCAGTAAGGGTTGCTATACAGGATCTAGAGAAGAAGAAATTTCTTCACCTAGACTTAATGAATCATTGGAATTCTTATGAGTATTATGAAGACACCGTTTCTGAGTATATTCAAGACTGAGCAATTGGAATTGAGGAATTTGGAATTGGTACAGGAAAGAGACACTGAGATAAAAAGCCAAAACTTTATTGAAGAGTTGAACAGACAGTAGGAACAAGATGGCGGCCTCCTTGTCTTATTGTCCTTGGCATATTTGACTTGCCAGTTAAGCCAGCAGCTAGTATGGCTTGGTGATTTTGGTGGGTGGGAGTTGTTCTGGATCTCCCACAAGATGGCAGTCCATACATTACCGCCACGAGATGGCATTTGTGTGTATTGCCACCTCACGTTGCCATGTGACTGGGCCAATATTTTGCAAAGAAGTTACAGCAGCAGATTAACAATCATTATGTTTGGACTGTCCCCACGTCCTCATGTGGGGAAACTGGGCCATTATTTCCACTGGTTAGTTACACACCTCAATGTTAGTGAAGCCAGTCTGACATTTATTCACATTAGTAATTAGTACAGGAGATCCTCAGCCTGTACCTTGCAAGGTGAAAAAGGCAAATAGCAGTATCAGGTTTAATATCACTGACACTTGTCATGAAATTTGTTGTTTTATGGCACAGTGCAGTGCAATACCTAAAGTACTATAACTTACAATAAGTTATTTTTTTTTAAATGAGTAAGTGCAAAAAGAGAGCAAGATAGTGTTCATGGACCTTTCAGAAATCTCATGGAGAGGAAAAAGTCATTCCTAAAACGGTGAGTGTGTGTCTTCAGACTTCTATAGCTCCTCCATGATGGTAGTAATGAGACAGGGTACGTCCTAGACAGTGAGAGTCCTTAATGATGGATGCTGCCTTCTTGAGGCATCGCCTTTTAAAGATGTCCTCAGTGCTAGGGAGGGTAGTGGTCATGAGCTTTTTCTGATCCTATGCACTGGTGTTCTCATACCAGACAGTGATGCAACCATTCAGAATGCTCTCCACAATACATCTGTAGGTAAACACAAAGATGCTTTAAACATTTTGAAAATGAAGCATGTGGAAATACTCAGAAAGGGAAAAGGTTGTATTAGAGAAGACCAGTGTAGCTGAAGAGCTTGCTTGAATGCAAGCAAAATAGACTGAATAGTTCTAACATTAGTAGAGACTTTGCAGGCCCCATCTGGTCCTTATTAGTCTACTCCTGGAGTGAATTAGGGCTTGCAAGCCAGTCAGACCTTAGCTCTACAGGCATAACATTACTGAACAATAGGCAGATTCTGTGCATGAGCTCATCATTGTTTACAGTTGCATCCAATTCAACTTCCAAAGGTTAGATTTATTTGTCACATGCACAACAAAACATACAATGAAAGGCATCATTTGCAACAACTCAAATTAGCGAGGACTGTGCTGGGCAGTCCACAAGTGTCGCCACACTTCTGACACCAACACAGCACGCCCACGATTTACCACCCAGCCAGTACAGTTCTGGGAAATGGGAAGAAACTGGAGCAGCCAAAGGAGATCCATGCAGTCACGGGGAGAATGTGCAAACTCCTTACAGACAGTGGCAGGAACTGAACCCCTGTAAACCATTATGCGAACCACTACACTACCGTGCCACCCCAGAGACTGAAGGCCATCTTTCATGCCCTGTTCATACTTAATCGTCACTTGTGTCTGAACTGTATTTCTTACCTTGTGTTATTTTCTTGTTCAAATATCACCCTTGATACCAGCACTGTGGCGGACAGGAAGCCTCTACAACGGGTGGTTGCTGCCCGACACAGCACTGGTACCAGCCTGCCCACCATCAAGCACATACAGTATATACAGAAAGGTGCTGGAAAAGGCAAAGGATCCCACTAACCCTGTTCATAACCACCCCACTCCCATCAGGGAGGAGGCTATGTAGCATCCATGCCAGGACCACCAGACTCAAAAACAGTACTTGCCCCAAGCAGTCAGATGAATCATAACCTCCATCCACTAGCTCAGCCCTCCACACCCCCTGTCACCACTACTTTATCATTTCCTGTAAGTCACCTTGTGTACAGACACTCCTGTGCCTCGTGTCACTTTGTGGACATATAATCAATCTATGTACACAAGCTATTTCATAGAAGGCTCTCAGCCCGAAACGTCGACTGTTCATTCATTTCCATAGATGCTGTCTGACCTGCAGAGTTCCTCCTGCATTTTGTGTGTGTTTCCAGTATCTGTAGACTTCCTTGTGTTTATGTATTTATATTCGTTGAGTTTTTTATTTTTATTGTGCTCGTTATCTTGTATTTTTTCATGTGCTGCATCGGATCCAGAGTAACAATTATTTTGTTCTCCTTTACACTTGTGTACTGGAAATGACATTCAACAATCTTGGATGTTGAATGCATTAATGGTGTGGCTTTATCTTCCTAGCTATGGCTACAATGACATCGTTACCATCCCTGCTGGAGCCACCAATATTGATGTCAAACAGCGAAGTCACAAAGGAATTAAGCATGATGGGAATTACTTGGCTGTTAAACTGCTGGATGATACGTACATTCTGAATGGAGATTATTCTGTGATCACGGTAGAACAATTCATTCCATTTGGAGGGGCTATTCTCAAGTACAGTGGCTCTTCGACCACACTGGAAAGAATTCAGAGTTTCAAACAGCTGCGGGAGCCACTGACAATTCAGTTGTTGTCGATCTCTACCAATGCACTGCCTCCCAGGGTGAAGTATAGCTTCTTCATCACCAACGATGTCTTACTGAGCAAGCAGAAAGCCAAGTCAACCAAGAAATCTCCTAACGCCTTCAAGCAGGCCATCGTCTCTCAGTACACTCCCGGAGAGTGGTCCGAATGTTCTCGCAGCTGCGGGTCTGGTTGGCAGAGGAGAAACGTGGAGTGTCGGGACAATGATGGCAACGTGTCCTTGGTCTGTAACAAGGCATTGGGGCCAGAAGGCATCAGACCCTGCGCTGATGTCCCGTGCCCACTTTGGCAGCTGGGCTCCTGGTCCTCTTGCTCCAGAACCTGTGGCGTTGGGGAAAGAAGACAGAGTGTGTTGTGTGTTGAATATACTGGCAAAACCACAGAAGAGAATAAATGCGACCCTTCCAAACGGCCCAAGCCCATGACGGAGGAGTGCTTCCTGCAGGAATGCTAAATGTGGCTACATTTTCTCAGTGGAAAGCAACATCATTGAAAGCCCGTTACTAACTGGATGCAAGCTTGTTTAGCTCCAGATTGTGTAGGCATGGGCAAATGGGGAAAATGCACTAACTGACTGAATAAGGTCAACCATGTAGACTGGTTTGATGTAGTAAGGTAATAAATACCACTGGTTATCTCCTCTTTGTTGTTTGCCAGAAAGCTATCTACCTCAGTGATGCTAAGAATGTTGCCTTTCACAAGTCAGGCCAACATACTGTAATTGTTTCTTATGCTGCTGTCCAGTCTTAACTCTTGACAAGTCGGCCATTGCAAGGGCGACAAACCTGTAATCATATTAACTGTAATTTAATTAAGGTACTGTCTGTAATAGTTTAATATAGTACACCCCACACAAGAGTGTGTATTTTATAGAAGATTTTAATAGCAATTCAGATGTAGCATTCCAATATTGTATATAGTGTACCTGAAGTGTCATACCTTCAATGAAGGAGAGTAGGTACTTTTAAGCTTCCTTTCAAAGCTATTTATTTTTGTACAGGTTTTATTTTCACATTGTTTTATTTTAAATAGATGCTGCTGGTACAACCCAAGGGACGTGTTTTCCTCGTTCATAGAGATGCTTACTTTGTGCTCCTGTGTAACAAATAATAAGAATTCAGTCAAACTGGGAGCTAATTAAAATCTGCTCAATATTTTATTTTTAAAAAATTATCAAATCTTTGTATGAACATTGCCAACTTAGTACTGCAGAATTTGCTTTGTCTACAGCCTTGTTTAACCTTGCACAATAAAAGGATTTTAACTTTCAATCTAACTCCTGTCATTCTGATTTTTATTTTTTAGACTATTTTTGTTTTTTGCCTCTCTGACATCTCTATTATCCCTGCTGTTTCATTTTTAAGTGGCACACACAAAATGCTGGAGGAACTCATCTTGCCACTGTTTCCTTCACAGTCTTTGCTTGTAACATGGACACAAGATTCGGCAATGCTGGAAATCCAGAGCAATGCACACAAAGTGCTGAAGGAACTCGGCAAATCCAGCAGCATCTATGGTCAGGAGTAAAGAATAGCCGTTCTGGGCTGTGACCTTTTATCAGGACTGGAAAGGAAGGAGGCAGAAGACAGAATAAGAACGAGGAGGAGGGGAAAGAGTACAAGCTAGAAGGTGATAGGTGAGACCAGCTGAGGGAAAGATGTGTAGGTGGGAGAAGTGGGGGAGGAGGAATTAAAATGAGAAGTTGTGAGGTGAGATATGAGTCCTCCTTCATCCCTTTACCATTTCCACCTATCCCAACCCAGCTTCTGAATTCATCTCCCCACCCCAAGCACTCATCTTGCCCCTCACCTGGTCTCACCCAGCATCTGCAGAACCTCTTGTGTCTGTGTTACAAAGAAAGGTTGTGAAAGAAACACTGGTGAGATGGGAAAGATTTGAAACAAAGGGATCCAAAGTGCAACTTCTTCACATGGATGGAGGTGAGTATATGGAATGAGCCTGCAGAGATAGTAGTTGAGGCAGATACGATAACAACATTTATAAGGATAATAGACAGGGCAAATATAAACAGGCTTTTTCCACTGAGGTTGGGTGAGACTAGAACTAACACGGGTGAAGGGTGAAAGGCAAAATGTTTAAGAGGAACATGAGGGGAATCTTCTTCACTCAGAGGCTGGGTGAGTGTTTGCAAAAAAGCTGCAAGTAGAAGTGGTGTGTTACTCTGGATTTCCAGCATCCGCAGAATCTCTTGGGTACCAGTTTAAAACTATTATAATCATTTTCTGTTCTCATTTCATGCAGATTATGCATAATCCTTGTTCTTAAGCATGTCAACATAAGTCATGAATTTGGACAGGTTTCCTGAGGAGTTGGCTTTGGCTGCGGGCAAACAGGCAAAGCAAACATACATTCAGTGGCCACTTGATTAGGTGCCTCCTGTATCTAATAAAGTGGCCACTGAATGGATGTTTGTGGTCATCTGCTGCTGTAGCCCATCCACTTCAAGTTCAATGTGTTGTGCACTCAAATATGCTCTTCTACACACCACTGTTGTAATACATGGGTTATTTGAGTTACTGTTTCCTTCCTGTCATCTTGAACCAGTTTGGCCATTTTCCTCTGATATCTCTCATTAACAAGGCATTTTTGCCCAAAGAATTGACACTCACTAGATGTTTTTTGTTTATTTATTGCACCATTCTCTGTAAAGTCTAGAGTCCGTTGTGTGTTAAAATCCCAGATCAGCTGTTTCTGAGGTACCCAAACCACCCCATCTGGCACGAACAATCATTCCATTGTCAAAGTCACTAGATCACATTTCTTCCCCATTCTGATGTTTGGTCTGAACAACAACTGGACCTTTTGACTATGTCTGCATGCTTTTATGTATTGAGATGCTGCCTGCCACATGATTGACTGATTAGATATTTGCATTAACAAGCAAGTAGACTCAATACAGTAGCCACTGAGCATAAATGTTAAATTTCTGCTGCAGACAATTCATCCAAAAGCAAGTTTCCTGAGGGCACAGGTATTTGGATGTGGACAAACAGGCAAAGCAAACCTACAGTATGTTGGAAATTAAACTAGTGAACCATTACCTACTGGACCCAAAGCCATAACAGTAATAGCAAGTCAATGAAGGAGTGACTATAAGACAGAGTTCCTTTGTCAAATTTGTCTCAGTATATTTCTTCCATTTTCCTTCAGGCAGTCAAAGATCCAACTGCAATGCCAATAAAGCTGTGCTAACCTAAGAGTGAAAGATGAGCTACTCTTGGCTCTTGTTGACCAGTGATAGTGCAGTCACCAGATCTATCAATAGGTGGCTTACCCACTTTTAAAATTTGGTCTCACTGCTGATTCCTTTCCATAGATGCTGCCTAACCTGCTGGGTTCCTCCAGCATTATTTATAAACCGTTTCTATCTTCATGCTTATCGAAATGTCTTTTAGAGTCATAGAGTCACAGGAAACCTCAGCAGAGAAACAAGCTTCTCGAAGGAGTATTAACCTGCATAGTCCAATTGACCTACACCCGGATTGTAGGCCTCTATACCCTTAACCCATGTTAGTTCCAGTCTCACCCAACAGTGGAAAAAGCCCATTTGTATTTTCCCTGTCTATAGGCCTTAAAAATGTTGTTATTGTATCTATCTCTACTACTCCCTCTGCAGGCTCATTCCATATACTCACCTCCCTCCATGTGAAGAAGTTGAACTTTGGATCCCTTTGTTTCAAATCTTTCCCATCTCACCATTTCACAACCTTTGTCTGTAACATGGACACAAGAGGTTCTGTTGAAGCTGGATATCCAGAGTAATACACACAAAATGCTGGAGGAACTCAGCAGGTCAGGCATGGAGAGGAATAAAGAGTCAACATTTCGGGCTGAAACCCTTCTTCAGGACTGGAAAAGAAAGGGGAAGAAGCCAGAATAAGAAGGTGGGAAGAGCTGAAGGAGTATGAGCTTGCAGGTGATAGGTAAGAGCAGGTGAAGGGGGAGTTGAGTGGTTGGGGGAGGGGAGATGAATTCAGAAGTTGGGAGGGGATAGGTAGAAATGGTAAAGGTCAGAAGAAGAAGGAATCACCCATCACCATCCTGCTTCCCACTTCATCCCTCCTTCCTCCAGCCAGCTACCTTTCCCTCACCTGGTCTCACCTATCACCTTCTAGCTTGGACACCTTTTCCTCTCCCACTTTCTTATTCTGTCTTCTGGAGATGGAGATGGGAGGGCATACAGGAGCAAGATACTACTTACCAACTAGTGGAGTGGTGTCACAGCAACAACCTTGCTCTCAATGTCATTAAGACAAAAGAGCTGATTGTGGACTTCATGATGAGTAACACGAGGGAACACGAACCAATCCTAATAGAGTGATCAGAAGTTGAGGGAGTGAGCAATTTCAAGTTCCTGGGTGTCAATATCTCTTCAGGATCTAACCTGGCCCCAACATATCAATGCAGCTATAAAGGCGGCAAAACAGCACCTATATTTCGTTAGGAGTCTGAAGAGATTTGGTTTGTCAAATAGAACACTCGAAAACTTCTGTGGATGTACCGTGGAGAGCATTCTGACAGGCTGCATCACTGTCTGGTATGGGGGAGTGGGGGAAGCTACTGCACTGGATAGAATATTACTGTGGATGAGAAGTTAAAAGTAAATTAATTATCAGAGTACATATATGTCAGCATTTACAACCCTGAGATTCATTTTCTTGCAGGCATACTCAATAAACACGAAAATCATAATACAATCAATGAAAGTCCACCCAACTGGGTGTTCAGCCAGTGTGCAAATGAAGATACACTGTGCAACTATAAAACGGAAGAACAATAATTAATAAATAAGCAATAAATATCGAGAAAATGGGCTGACAAGTCCTTGAAAGTGAGCCATAGGTTGTGGGAATATTTTGGTGATGAGGCAAGTGAAATTAAGTGAATTTATCCCCTTTGGTTCAAGAGCCTGATGCTCAGGGGTAATAACTTCCAGCCCAGGAATAAATTTAGCCCAATGGTTTAGACAGATTATTTCTCGCCTTTCATTAAATTTCAGCAGACAGCAGATGAAGTTTGGCATTAGCAGGATGCTCAGCTCTCCAGCCCAAACTTTTCACCAGATATTCACAATATATCCCAGCTTTTAAATATAATCAAGTCAGAAGCGATGAAACCCACTGAGTACGCTCCCTAATAAACTTCTCTCGTATTTTTTTTGTGTCCTAGACATATATCTATGCATCAGCATCTATAGAGAGAAATAAAGAGTCTATGTGTTGGACCGAGACCCTTCATCAGGATTGGCCAATCTTGACCCGAAACGTCAACTGTAGATTCATTTCCATAGCTGCTGCCTGACCTGCTGAGCTCCTCCACCATAATTTATAATTTTTTTCTATCCTTGTACTTATCCAAATGTGTTTTAGAGTCATAGAGTCACAAAAAACTTCAGCACATTGGGGAACTATTAAACTGTCCAGCCCCATCGACCTGAACCCAGACCATAGCCCTCTATACTCCTCCCATCCATATACGTACCTATCCAAATTTCTCTTAAATGTTGAAATTGAACCTGAGTCCACCACTTCTGCTGGAAGCTTGTTCAAAACAGTCACCCACCCTCTGAGTGAAGAAGATTCCCCTCATGTTCCTCTTAAATATTTCACCTTTCACCCTTCACCCATGTTAGTTCTAGTTTCACCCAACCTCAGTGGAAAAAAGCCTGTTTATATTTGCCCTGTCTATTATCCTTATAAAGGTTGTTACTGCATCTGCCTCAACTACTATCTCTGCAGGCTCATTCCATATGCTCACCTCCCTCCATATGAAGAAGTTGTACTTTGGATCCCTTTGTTTCAAATCTTTCCCCTCTCACCAGTGTTTCTTTCACAACCTTTGTCTGTAACATGGACACAAGAGGCTCTGCAGTTGCTGGAAATTCAGAGCAAAACACAAAATGCTGGAGAAACTCAGCAGGTTAGGCAACATCTATGGAGAGGAATAAGGAGTCCACATTTCAGGCCGAGACCCTTCTTCAGGACTTGAAAGGAAGGGGGAAGAAGCCAGAATAAGAAAGTGGGGAGAGCTGAAGGAGTACAAGCTGATTGGTGAGATCAGATGAGGGGGAAGATGGATGGTTGGTGGAGTGCAGATTAATTTTCAAAATTCGGAGGGGATAGGTAGAAATGATAAAGGGCTGAAGAAGAAGGAGTCACTTCTCACCTCTGAGTTTCTCATTTCATCCCCACTTCCCCCACCCACCTACCTTACCCTCACTTGGTTTCACCTATCACCTTCTGCCCGCTTTATTTCCAGTCCCGATGAAGGGTCACAGCACAAAATGACCATTCTTTACTCCACTCCTTAGATGCTGTCAGATTTGTTGAGGTCCTCGAGCATTTTGTGTGTGTATTGCGCTGGATTTCCAGCATCTGCAGAACCTCTTGGGTTCCAGTTTAAAATTGTTCTAGTCATTTTCAGTATGCATTTTGAGATTATTCAAAATCCTTGTTTTTAAACATGTCAGCATAAATCTTGAATTTGGGCTATTCATCCAAATGCAGGCTCCCTGAGGGGATGTGGCTTTAAGTCCATAAGACCATAAGATATAGGAGCAGAATTAGACTATTCAGCCCATCGAGTCTGTTCAGCTGTATCAGCAGGGCTGATCCAGTTTCCCTCTCAGTTTCCTGCCTTCTTCCTATATCCTGTCATGCCCTGACTAATCAAGAATCTCTCAACCTCTGCCTTGAATATACCCAATGACTTAGCATCTTCAGGTGCCATTTGGCAATGGATTTGGCTGTGGACAAAATGGCAAAGCCTCATGTACCGAATAAAGTGGTTTCTGAGTGTATGTTCGTGGGCTTCTGCTGCTGTCACCCATACAAGGTTTGACGAGGTATGCATTCAGAGATGCTTCTTCACACACCACTGTTGTAACATATGGTTATTTGAGTTATTGTCGCCTTCCTGTCAGCTTGAAACAGACTAGTCATTCTCCTCTGACCTGTCCCATTAACAAAGCATTTTCACCCATGGTTCTGCCCCTCTCTGGATTTTTTTTTTATTTTTCACACCATACTCTGTAAACTCAGAGGCCGTTGTGTGTGAAAATCCCAGGAGATCAGCAGGTTCTAAGATACCCAAACCACTCTGGCACCAACAATCATTTCACGGTCAAAGTCACTTAGATCACCTTTCTTCCCCATTCTGATATTTGGTCTGAACAACAACTGAACCCCTTGACTATGTTTGCATGTTTTTATGCATGGAGATGCTGCCTGCCACATGATTGACTGATTAGATATTGGTATTAATGAGCAAGTGGACCCAATAAAGTAGCACTGAGCGTAAATCTTAAATTTCTGCTGCAGGCAATTCATCCAAATGCAAGTCTCCTGACAGCACAGGTATTTGGCTGTGGACAAGCAGGCAAAGCAAACCTACAGCATGTTGGAAGTTCAATTAGTGAACCATTCATTACCTACTGCAGTGGTCCCCAATCACCGGGCTGCGGACCGGTACCGGGCCGCAAAGCATCTGCTACCGGGCCGTGAGGAAACGATATGAGTCAGCTGCACCTTTCCTCATTCCCTGTCATGCACTGTTGAACTTGAACATTGGGTTGCCAACGGTCCCATATTCGCCGGGCCATCCCGTACATTGGGCTAAATTGGTTTGTCCCATACGGGACCACCCTTGTCCCGTATTTCCCCCGCTGATGTAGAGCGTTCCTATAAAATCTTTCGAGCCAAAATGGCGTAAAGTGAAGAAGCAATAACCATTAATTCATATGGGAAAAATTTTTGAGCGTTCCCAGACACAAAGAAAAACCTTCCAAATCATACCAAACAATACATAAAACCAAAAATAAATAACATTAACATATAGTAAAAGCAGGAATGATATGATAAATACACAGCCTATATAAAGTAGAAATAATGTATGTACAGCATGGTCGGGAAGATGAAGGGAAAACCGATTTGTGGGGAAAATAATCGGCACGGACGCGCATGCGCACGACACGCATGTGCACACAGGTGCCCGCGCAAGGCTTCATGGTCATGGTAGTCTTTCCTGGGGCAAAGTGTCCTGCGATTTGACTGCTACTTTTGTCCCTTATTTGGGAGTGAGAAAGTTGGCAATCCTAACTGTAAAAGACATGTTGAGGTGAGTTTAACCCGACTTGAACACCCCCCCCCGCCAGGTCAGCCGGTCCGCAAGAATATTGTCAATATTAAACCGGTCCGCTGTGCAAAAAAGGTTGGGGGCCCCTGCACTAAAACATTCAGTAAATTGTATGCAGGAATACTTACAAGTCCGGCAACTCTACGGATGATCTCTTAACAATGTTTTTTTAGGGAGGATATTGGTGAGTAGATATGAAATAAAGTATAATTTTGTTCAGTTTCCTGTTGAGTAAAGGTTCTAAGTTCCACAGGGAAACGAGAATCTTTACACATTTTTTTGCTTAAATAAGGCACCGTTTCTTCCAGGGATTTGTTTTTAATCACAGTGCAATGAATAATTAAAGATTAACTTTAATTATTTAATTACTAATTGTTTATTCGGCACATGTACTTCGAAACATATAGTGAAATATATTTGCGTCAAGGGCCAACACAATCTGAGGATGTGCTGGGGCAGCCCACAATTATCATCCATGCTTCCAGTGTCAACAAAGAATGCCCACAACTTACTAATCCTAACTCATACACCTTTGGACTGTGGGAGGAAACTGGAGCAACGGAGGAAACCCACACAGTCATGGGCAAAATATACAGAGAGCGGCAGGAAATTTGCCTCGATCAATGGCGCTATAAAATGTTGCCGTTCAACATTTGATTAGTTTCAATGAGATCCCCCCTCATTCTTCTAAATTCCAGCAAGTACGGGCCTAGGGCTATCAAACATTCCTCATATGTTAACCCTTTCATTCTCATGAACTTCCTCCAGACTAGGGATTCACAACCTGGGGTCCACGGAGCCCTCGGTTAATTGTAGAGTTCCATGGCGTAAAAAAAGTAACCTCTGCTCGAGACCCTCTCTAATGCCGCCACATCTTTTCTTAGATAATCACCCAAAGCTGCTCACAATACTCCAAGTATGCTCTGACTAATGCCATATAAAGCCTTAGGGAACAGCCTTCAATGAAATCAGGTCAACAAATATAACCAGGTGACCACTGAATATTACTTTTTATTGTTAAAAGTGTACTTATGTATTCACCTTGGTAATGCTGAAATAGCTGCCTGTGCCTTTAAGGGAAAATGGAGATATTATTGTGCACGTGTGGAGTAGTCTAATTTCAGTTCTCTTCAGAGAAGCAGTTAAAGAGGTATTTAAATGGTAAAAGATTGCAGCATGAAGGATTTAGGAGTGCTTGTGCATGAATCACAAAAGGTTGGTTTGCAGGTGCAGCAGGCTATCAAGAAGGCAAATGGAAAGATGGCCTTCATTGCTAGAGGGATTGAATTGAAGAGCAGGGAGGTTATGCTGCAACTGTACAGGGTACTGGTGAGGCTGCACCTGGAGTACTGTGTGTAGTTCTGGTCTCCATACTTGAGAAAGGATATACTGGCTTTGGAGGCAGTGCAGAGGAGGTTCACCAGGTTGATTCCAGAGATGAGGGGGTTAACCTATGAGGAGAGATTGAGTCACCTGGGACTGTAGTCGCTGTAGCTTCCCTGTCAGATTTGAACCACCTGTATGACCTGACATTTTTGTGGTGAGAACTGAAATCTCGAAGTGGCAGGATGGTTGCGGGGAAGTGTGTACGGGTCAAATCAAGGTGCACGGAGTCCGAGCCAAAGAGCAAAGAATGAACCAATGTTCAGCCATCGCTGGAGGGGACTTGGAGGCAATTGGACGGAGCAGAGCCAAGGAGAGGTGAGCGGAGGTGAGGCAGAGTCAAGGCAGAACCCAGGACAGAGAGTGGGGAAAGACCTGAGGATTGAACAGTTTAAGCGCTGAGCCAAAATGGAAAGGTCAGGTACGGGCTGAATCGAGACGGCGGAACTCGAGCCCATGAGTGCATCGAAGCAGCAGGCCCCATGTCCGTGAGCGAGGAACAACCCAAGGATTAGACGATCTAAGCACCGGTCCAGATTGGAAAGGTCAGGGTTCAGCTCTCTGCTCTGCGAGGTTTACTTGTCTCTGCACTGAATTGGGGCTGTGGCATGCAACTAGTGGGCTTCAGTGGACTCACTGTCATGAACTTCAGTTTTGCTTAGTTTTATTGTTTGCACGATTTATTTGTTTCTCTGCACACTGGGTGTTCGGACTTCTTTTGTTCGAATGGGTTCTATTGTGTTTCTTTGTTTTGTGGCTACCTGTAAGGAGACAAATCACAAAGCTGTATAAAGTATACATACTTTGAACGTTGAACTTGACATGTGGACCCTTGCTGCAGTATAAGCCAGAATCACTATCCAAATCGGATTTATTATCACTAATATACTTTATAGCATGTTATTTGTTGCTTTGCAGCAGCACATTGAAAAACTTAAATATTTACTGTAATTATAAAAAAGAGGAATATATAAAAATAAACAGAGTGAAAATAAAGCACAGGAGATTGAAGACCCACGCTCAACATATTAGGCACAGCTTCATCCATTCCACCATCAGAGTTCTGGATGGTCCATGAATCCATGAGCACACCGATTCATGGACAATACAGAACTCTGATGACAGAGGAGAAGAAGCTGTTCCTAATATGCTGAGCGTGGGTCTTCAAGCTGCTGTGTCTCCTCCCTGATGATACCAATGAGAAGCCCTAGATGGTGAGTGTCATTCACACTGGATGCTGCCTCCTGAGGCATCGCCTTTTAAACATGTCCTTGATAGTTGGGAGGCTTGTGCCCATGCTGGAGATGGCCGAGTTTATAACCCTCTGCAGCTTTTCCAAATACTGTGCAGTGGCCACTCCATACCAGATGATGATGGTGATGCAACCAGTCAGGATGCTCTCCATGGTACATCTGTAGACATTTGCCAGTCTTTGGTGACATACCAAACCTCCTCAAACTCCGAATGAAATATAGACCATAAGACCATAAGACAGAGGAGCAGAAGTCGGCCATTCGGCACATCGAGTCTGCTCCGCCATTTTATCATGAGCTGATCCATTCTCTCATTTAGTCCCACTCCCCCGCCTTCTCACCATAACCTTTGATGCCCTGGCTACTCAGATACATATCAGTCTCTGCCTTAAATACACCCAATGACTTGGCCTCCACTGCTGCCCATGGCAACAAATTCCATAGATCCACCACCCTCTGGCTAAAAAAATTTCTTCGCATTTCTGTTCTGAATAGGCGCCCTTCAATCCTTAATTCATGCCCTCTTGTACTAAACTCCCCCATCATGGAAAACAACTTTGCCACATCCACTCTGTCCATGCCCTTCAACATTCGAAATGTTTCTATGAGGTCTCCCCTCATTCTTCTAAACTCCAAGGAATGCAGTCCAAGAGTGGACAAATGTTCTTCATATGTTAACCCTTAGCATTAGCATGCCTTCTTCATGTCACATCAAAATGCTGGACCCGGGATAAATCCTCTGAAATGTTGACACCCAGGAACTTGAAGATACAACCAAGACTAAACTCACTTTTATCACAAACAAGCTTGTTATTTTCTAAATGATGTCATTTGTAATCACCCTAATAGTCCCAGAGAGCTATTAAAATAATAAAATTCCAACTTTTTCTATTCAAACGAGTGATAGTTACTGGAGATGCTGCGGAGTTGTTACAGTTCCACGGTGCTGGCTGCTTGCAATGTCTGTGCTATTAGACCTCCGCAGTCACCCCCCAACATCCTAACAGAATACAAGACAATGAATGTTAATAGATTACTCAACTGTCGGGCATTTCAGTTGAAGTATATTTTGATCTACCACACCACGTGACTAACTACCGAACAGCATTTAAAGATTAGATTTAAAGATTAGCTTTATTTGTCACAGGTACAGTATTGTGCAAAAGTCTTAGGTACATGTATTTAGCTCGGGTGCCTAAGACTTTTGCACAGTACTGTATCTGTCAATGTGGAGGGGAGAGTGAGTTTGTAAATCTGGCAGGAGAAAAGGATGTTGGGAATGGAATGGGTAGGGTGCCACAGAAGGGTGTGGGACAGGTGGCAGAGAAGGAGTGACAGGGGCGGGGGGGCACAGGTGCAGACACACCCAGCCCTGAGTCACCATACAAGGTCATTAGATTCCAAATAATTGGTTTATTGATCATTACAGAATGTCTCTCTGGTGCTTCCCGCTCCCTCCCCATTTTCCCAACCACGATTCCCCTCTCCCTGTCCCCTTCCCACTCTCAGTCCACAATAGAGACCCATGTCAGAATCAGGTTTATCATCACTCACCTGTCATAAAACTTGTTCTTTTTTGCGACAGCAGAACAGTGCAATGCATAAAATCTGAGGATGTGCCGGGGCAGCTCATAAGAGCTGCCATGTTCCCGACGCTGGTGTAGCATGCCCACAACTTAATAACTCTTACTCAACAGCAATGTCTCTGGAATGCGGGAGGAAACTGGAACAACTGGTGGAGAACCACACAGTCATGGGGAGAACGTACAAGCTCTTTCCAGACAGTAGCAGGAAATGAACCCTGGTCGCTAATCACTGGCACTGTAAAGCATAACACTAACCATCATGCTACTGTGCCACTGCAAATCATAGTCAGTACACATAACTATGTTTAATTTTGGCCATTCTAGGAATAGAACTGATGTAATAGTTTCAGACTGAACACAGTGTTGGGGAACTCCACAATGGCTTGGCTGCACAGTGGGAAAACATTTGTTAGACAAAAGCAGAGGCATCTGAGGGTGGCTGATTTGGAATTGTCGCCATTCCCAACTGTTGGTTGCAGAACTCTACTAGTCAAACTCCCTAAACAGGAATCATACTGATCATTTCCTTGAGGGAACTATACACTGTCCTGTACAGCAGAGATGGTCAGAATAAAATTTTAATTATTATGGGCTCAATTCTCCTCCTACATGTCTTATGGTCTTGGGGATTTTTAAATTTTATTTTTATTGAGGTACAGGACAGAATAGGCCCTTCTGGCCCTTCGAGCCACGCCACCCAGCAATCCCCTAATTTGAACCCTAGCCTAATCGCGGGACAATTTACAATGACCAATTAACCTACCAGCCGATATATCTTTGGAGTGTGGGTGGAAACCAGAGCACTCGAAGGAAACCCACGCGGTCACAGGGAGAACATAAAAACTCCTTTCAGACAGTGGCAGGAATCCGCTTCTTTTTGGACTCAAAGCTCTCCGCTTCTTTTTGGATTCCAGACCTAATCAGTTCCCCTCTACCACCACTCTGCTCCGTCTAGCAGAATTAGTCCTTACTCTTAATAATTTCTCCTTTGGCTCCTCCCACTTCCTCCAAACTAAAGGTGTAGCTATGGGCACCCGTATGGGTCCTAACTATGCCTGTCTTTTTGTTGGCTTTGTGGAACGATCTATGTTCCAAACCTATTCTGGTATCTGTCCCCCACTTTTCCTTCGCTACATCGACGACTGCATTGGCGCTGCTTCCTGCACGCATGCTGAGCTCGTTGACTTCATTAACTTTGCCTCCAACTTTCACCCTGCCCTCAAGTTTACCTGGTCCATTTCCGACACCTCCCTCCCCTTTCTAAGATCTTTCTGTCTCTATCTCTGGAGACAGCTTATCTACTGATGTCTACTATAAGCCTACTGACTCTCACAGCTATCTGGACTATTCCTCTTCTCACCCCGTCTCTTGCAAAAATGCCATCCCCTTCTCGCAATTCCTCCGTCTCTGCCGCATCTGCTCTCAGGATGAGGCTTTTCATTCCAGGACGAGGGAGATGTCCTCCTTTTTTAAAGAAAGGGGCTTCCCTTCCTCCACCAACTCTGCTCTCAAACACATCTCCCCCATTTCACGCACATCTGCTCTCACTCCATCCTCCCCTCACCCCACTAGGAATAGGGTTCCCCTGGTCCTCACCTACCACCCCACCAGCCTCCGGGTCCAACATATTATTCTCCGTAACTTCTGCCACCTCCAACGGGATCCCACCACTAAGCACATCTTTCCCTCCCCCCACCTCTGCTTTCCGCAGGGATCACCCCCTATGCGACTCCCTTGTCCATTCGTGCCCCCCATCCCTCCCCACTGATCTCCCTCCTGGGCACTTATCCTTGTAAGCGGAACAAGTGCTACACATGCCCTTACACTTCCTCCCTTACCACCATTCAGGGCCCCAGACAGTCCTTCCAGGTGAGGCGACACTTCACCTGTGAGTTGGCTAGTGTGATATACTGTGTCCGGTGCTCCCGATGTGGCCTTCTATATATTGGCGAGACCCGACGCAGACTGGGAGACTGCTTTGCTGAACACCTACGCTCTGTCCGCCAGAGAAAGCAGGATCTCCCAGTGGCCACACATTTTAATTCCACATCCCATTCCCATTCTGACATGTCTATCATGGCCTCCTCTACTGTAAAGATGAAGCCACACTCAGGTTGGAGGAACAACACCTTATATTCCGTCTGGGTAGCCTCCAACCTGATGGCATGAACATCGACTTCTCTAACTTCCGCTGATGCCCCAGCTCCCCCTCGTACCCCATCCATTATTTATTTTTATACACATATTCTTTCTCTCACTCTCCTTTTTCTCCCTCTGTCCCTCTGACTATACCTCTTGCCCATCCTCTGGGTTCCCCCTCCCCACCTTGTCTTTCTCCCCGGACCTCCTGTCCCATGATCCTCTCATATCCCCTTTGCCAATCACCTGTCCAGCTCTTGACTCCATCCCTCCCCCTCCTGTCTTCTCCTATCATTTTGGATCTCCCCCTCCCCCTCCCACTTTCAAATCTCTTACTAACTCTTCCTTCAGTTAGTCCTGACGAAGGGTCTCGGCCTGAAACGTCGACTGTACCTCTTCCTAGAGATGCTGCCTGGACTGCTGCGTTCATCAGCAACTTTGATGTGTGTTGCTTGAATTTCCAGCATCTGCAGAATTCCTGTTGTTTGCAGGAATTGAATCTGGGTCGCCTGTACTGTAAAGCATTGTGCTAACTAGTACCACCCTAACAGTGGCTAACAGTGCCACCCTAGATTGCAATATGACAGAACAAAGGGAATACATGTGATAGGATACAAATTATACTTGTTAATTATTATTTAATAATAATTACTAATTAAGTGAATAATTCAATTATTTGACCAAGTTGGTATTGATATTTTGTTCTGAAATATGTAGAGAAAGACTAATACCATACAATGCTTTATTAAAGTGTGATAAAACAGAGATAAACAACTAATTATTTGATCTCAGGTTCCTGTAATGTGCTGCATGACTTTTTTACATTACTGCAATAGTTATGCTATAGATTGAGTGGCGTTAAACAGGCTGAGTGGGCACTTTATTTTCAATTTACATTATGTCAGCTTTCAGGCTCAGTTCCATGTTAGTGATAAAAATGAGGTAAGGGTTTATTCTACAGAACTAATTATAGATACTTGCTGGAGAAGTAAAATTCAGGAAGTAATATACTGTATTTAACTTTTGACCTCTGCATTGCTAGATGTGTAAATATCTTAACGAAGTGGTCTAACTGAGCAAATCAGGCAGCTTCTATGGCGGGGAGTAAACAGTCAATCTTTTGGGATGCATTTTGTGTGTGTTGCTCGAGACCTCCGGCATCATGCAGAATCTCTTGCGTTTCTGGAACAGTCTAATATTACTTTGCTACCAATCCAACAATTCACCCAGCATCTTTTTTTCATCTCAAGTATCCAATGTGTCTATAAACCTTAGGAAATGGCCCAATATCCACATGTTATGAAGCATGCCAATAATCTTAAATTTCACTAAGAAGTAAATGGCAAAGCCGTTACAAGTTATAACTCTAGAACTTCTGTTTTTACTGCTCTTGGAGTTCAATATCATTTGAGTGACAAGCATTGAGTGTGTAAATCTCTCAGGAATGTAAGATTTAGTTCTCAAGAGTTCCCACTCTTTGACTTAGCTACTTTGACATAACCCACCCCTATCTTTCAAAGAACTCAACTTGCTTTCCAGACAATGTATACACTGAATGCTCACACCTTAATATGTAAAAAACAAACTTCCTTGTGGAATTCAATCAAGTATATTTTGGAAGTCTGGATATATCTATATCCCAAACCATCAGGCTAAGGAACAGATGTTGTCCTACAAGTGACATAGAAGTTTGGAGCGGCGTGGATAGCTTCACTCGCCTCAGCATTGAACTGACACTGCAGCCTGTAGACTCACTTTCAGGTATTCTGCCTTTGTTATGTATGGTTCTTTCATGGCTTCTATTGCACCTCTTTATTTTCCTGTGGATGCCTGCAAATAAATTCATCTCAAGGTTGTCTATAGTCTTTATAGCTCTCCATTGGTTGAGGTTGATCATGGATGTTGCATCTTAGCTATCTACTTTGTTGGTGCAGTGCTGTCTGCGGCAGACAAGACCAATGTGAGAGTGATAGACTGTGTTGCAAAGGTCACATCTATAAATGGTCTCAGCTCAGCTGGAGATGCAGTGTTCCTTTCTATGAGTCTGTTTGTCTTCTGCCGTTTTCAGGAATCTTTCCTCCCCTGACTTAAGGCATTGTTTCAGGGTACTTCTCCATCTGATGTGGCAGTCTGCAAGTTCCTCCCAGTGGCCAATGGTTCTCCTGCCTGAAGCCAGCTCACTGTAGAAGATTTCTCTTGGGATACAGCAGACATGGCCTAGCCAGTGCAGCCTATTCTGCCTAAGTAGGGTGCACCCGCTAGGGAAGCCAGCACGATAGAGAACCTCGGCATGGGTACCCTGCCTCTCCAGGAGATGCCCAAGATGCGACGAATGCACCTTAATGGAAGGTGTTGAGCCTTGTCTCCTGCTTAGTGTATGTTGTCCAGGTCTCGCTGCTGTACAACAGTGTGCAGGTAACACGAGCATTGTATACTGTCATCTTTGTGTTGACTGAGTTAGGAGTTCTCCCAGACTCGTGCGGTAAGGCAGGCAAGAGTTGTTACAACCTTCCCTATGTGCTTGTCAATTTCTATTGTAAAGGTCCTTGCCCCACTGACTCCTGTTGCCTAGAGTAAATAGCCGTCAACCCCGCCAAACAGTGCAATTGCTTTGGTGCGGATAAGGTGTGAGTCGCCCAATGATCAGCCACGACACAAATATGAAACAATATACAAAGTGCGAGTAAAGAATTATACTTTATAGCAAATTTTTGGTGATGGGTTAGTAGAAACAACCACAAGAAAAGGTGCCACATAAGTAAATCATCAGTCTTTTGCACATAATATTTTGATACGTTGGAGCTCACACCTCCGATTCCATCTGCATCCTTCCGAGACTCCGGCCACCCTCCGAACCCCCGAGGTTCGGTGTCCGCCGCCCGGGAACTGCTGTCCATTCCTCACACGTCCGTCCTCTCTGTTTGCCTCCCGAGAAAGCCCACGGTCCTCAACTCAGCACACATATACAAGATACAGAACATGACTTCCATTGGCTAACAAATGAATACAGTTTCCATTATCACACTGTATAACCCAGACGTTGCTGTTACAGAGAACTCCTTGCTCAGCAGTTAACACTGCGAGAAGCCATTTTAATATAACACCTCAGGGAAGCCATTTTGGTAATAAGTGATCAACAGTTAACAGTCCATCTAGTATACTGAGTGCCCTACACTATCCAAAGAGAAGACATCGCTGATGATGGACCCCAGTTATGTGAACTGATGAACTATGTCCAGCTTGTAGTTATCAATGGTAATGACTGGTCGCACCAAGATGTTGTCCAAAGATGTTTGTCTTTTTCAGGCTGATGGTCTGACAAAATTCCTTCCAGGCCTGGGAGAAGTGATCCATCAAGCTCTAGGGGTGGTGTGTCATGTGGGTAGCAACTGCTGTATCATCGGCAGAAAGCATGTCTCTGATCATAACCTCATGCGCTTTGGTTTTGGCTCTGAGACAAGCAAGGTTAAAAAACCTGCCATCTGAGCTAGTATGGAGGTAGATTCTTTCTGTTGCAGTGCCAAATGTGTGCCTCAGGAGAAGGTGTTACTTCAGAGGGCCTGTCCTGGGTTTCAGCACATAAGTGCAATTACGAAGAAAGCACAGCGGTACCTCTACTTCCTTAGGAGTTTGCGAGATTTGGCATAACAACTAAAACGCTGACAAACTTTTATAGATGTGTGGTGGAGAATATATTGACTGGCTGCATCATAGCCTGGTATGGAAACACTGATGCCCTTGAACATAAAATCCTACAAAAAGTAGTGGATACAGCCCAGTCCATCACGGGTAAAGCCCTCCCCACCATTGAGCACATCGACACAATGTGTTGTTGCAGGAAAGCAACATCCATCATCAGGGAGCCCCGCTACCCAGGACGTGCTCTCTTCTCGCTGCTGCCATCTGCAAGGAGGTACAGAAGCCTCAGGACTCACACCACCAGGTTCAGGAGCAGTTATTATCCTTCAACCATCAGGCTCTTGAACCAAAAGGGGATAACTTCACTCAGGTTCACTTGCCTCTTCATTGAAATATTCTCACAATCTACGGACTCACTTTCAAGGGCTCTTAATCTCATGTTCTCGATTTTTATTGCTTATTTATTTATTATTATTTCTTTCTTTCTGTATTTGCACAGTTTGTTGTATTTTGCACACTAGTTGAATGCCCTAGTTCATGTGATCGTTCATTGATTCTATTATGGATTTAATGAGTATGCCTGCAAACAATGGAACTCCAGGATTGTACATAGTGACATATATGTACCTTGATAATAAATTGTCTTTGAAGAAGATCCCAAAGGGCACTGGGGTGAGGACACAGCCTTGCTTAACAGCACTGCTTATGTCAAAGGGCTCCAAAGAGCTGCCATTATACTGCACAGTCCCCTTCATGTTGTTGAGTAAGGATTTGATCATGGTCTGTAGTCTTGGTTGGCAACCGACCTTACAGACATCAAAAAACTCTATGCACAGGGGCTTCTTTAGTTCTCTGCACTTCTCCTGCAGTTGGTGAAGAGAGAAAATCATGTCCACAGTTGATCTTTCAGCATGGGAGCCACTCTATGACTCCAGGTAGATGCAGTTAGCCAACTTCTGTAGATGGACCAGGAATACTTGGGCAAAGACTTCACCAACAACATTCAAGAGGGAGATGCCCCTGTCACCATTACAGTTGCTGCTCTTGGCTTTGTTTTTGCAGTGGGTAGTGATCTTGGCGTCCCTCATATCCGGTGATACAGCTCCTTTCTGTCAGAGGACATCATGCAGTGTGTAATCAGATCTGGGGGAATCCCAACACTACCTGGCGCCTTCCCTGAGGCTAAGCTGTCGACGGCCTTGCTGAGCTCCCCTAGGGTCAGCTCTGTATCCAGTTCCTCCATGGTCAGAAGGCTCTCAACGGTGTCCAGGGCTGAAGTGGTGAACTGTTCACTCTGGAGTCGAGGTTTTATCCATATCCCCATCTGTTTCCCCTGTCTGTGATTAATTCACCACTGATGGATTTGAGGGAAGCCATCTTTCTCTGAGAGGGGTCAAGAGCTTTCTTGAAGCCATCAGACATACCCCTGATATTGCCTGTCACTACTGCAGTCTGAATGTCTTCACTGAGCTGGATCTAGTACTCACTGGCGTGGTGCCTGGCAGTCTATTGAGCTTTACTTCTGGCAGCCCTGAGGATCTGTATGTTCCTCTCAGTTGGTGAACACTTATACTCGACGATGGCAGTACACTTGTCTTCAATGATGTGGTCATCTCATTGGATCTTGAAGCCAATCATTTGATTTTGAGGGCTTCTTCCCAAAGGTAACAAAGGCTTCTCTGTAGATGGTATTCCGCAGGAATTCCCTTTTCTCTGACAACAGTTTCCAGGCTGCTGTGCACTCACTTCTTTATCGAAGGACTTAGCAAACTGCTCCAGTAGGTCTGGGTGACCCATCTTGCTGACATTAATGTGATGCTTCCCTTCTTTTGCGCAATGAAATTTCTTTGACTGCAGTGTTTAGTCCACATACTTTGATAATAAGCAAAACACATAAAAGTTGCTTGTGAACGCAGCAGGCCAAGCAGCATCTGTAGGAAGAGGTACAGTCGACGTTTTGGGCCGAGACCCTTTGTCAGGACTAAATGAAAGAAGAGCTAGTAAGAGATTTGAAGGTGGGAGGGGGAGGGGGAGATCCAAAATGATAGGAGAAGACAGGAGGGGGAGGGATGGAGCCAAGAGCTGGACAGGTGATTGGCAAAAGGGATATGAGAGGATCATGGGACAGGAGGCGCAGGGAGAAAGAAAAGGGGGAGGGGGGAAAAACCCAGAGGATGGGCAAGGAGTATAGTCAGAGGGAGAGAGGGAGAAAAAGGAGAGAGAGAAAAAGAATGTGTGTATAAAAATAAGTAACAGATGGGGTACGAGGGGGAGGTGGGGCATTAGTGGAAGTTTGAGAAGTCAATGTTCACGTCATCAGGTTGGAAGCTACCCAGACGGAATATCAGGTGTTGTTCCTCCAACCTGAGTGTGCCTTCATCTTTACAGTAGAGGAGGCCGTGGATAGACATATCAGAATGAGAATGGGACGTGGAAATAAAATGTGTGGCCACTGGGAGATCCTGCTTTCTCTGGCGGACAGAGCGTAGGTGTTCAGCAAAACGATCTCCCAATCTGCGTTGGGTCTCGCCAATATATAGAGGGCCGCATCGGGAGCAGCGGATACAGTATATCACCCCAGCCGACTCACAGGTGAAGTGTCTCCTCACCTGGAAGGACTGTCTGGGGCCCTGAATGGTGGTGAGGGATGAAGTGTAAGGGCATGTGTAGCACTTGTTCCGCTTACAAGGATAAGTGCCAGGAGGGAGATCAGTGGGGAGGGATGGGGGGGACGAATGGACAAGGGAATCGCGTAGGGAGCGATCCCTGCGTAAAGCAGAGGTGGGGGGAGGGAAAGATGTGCTTAGTGGTGGGATCCTGTTGGAGGTGGCGGAAGTTGCGGGGAATTATATGTTGGACCCAGAGGCTGGTGGGGTGGTAGGTGAGGACAAGGGGAACCCTATTCCTGGTGGGGTGGCGGGAGGATGGAGTGAGAGCAGACGCAATTCCTCTGTCTCCGCCACATCTGCTCTCAGGATGAGGCTTTTCATTCCAGGACGAGGGAGATGTCCTCCTTTTTTAAAGAAGGGGGCTTCCCTTCCTCCACAATCAACTCTGCTCTCAAACGCATCTCCCCCATTTCACGCACATCTGCTCTCACTCCATCCTCCCGCCACCCACTAGGAATAGGGTTCCCCTTGTCCTCACCTACCACCCCACCAGCCTCCGGGTCCAACATATTATTCTCCGTAACTTCCGCCACCTCCAATGGGATCCTACCACTAAGCACATCTTTCTCTGCCCCCCACCCCCGCATTCCACAGGGATCTCTCCCTACGCGACTCCCTTGTCCAGTCGTCCCCCCTATCACCCCCAACAATCTCCCTCCTGGCACTTATCCTTATAAGCAGAGCAAGTGCTACACATGCCCTTACACTTCCTCCCTTACCACCATTCAGGGCCCCAGACAGTCCTTCCAGGTGAGGCAACACTTCACCTGTGAGTCGACTGGGGTGATATACTGCGTCCGGTGCTCCCGATGTGGCCTTTTATATATTGGCAAGACCCGACGCAGACTGGGAGACCGCTTTGCTGAACATCTACGCTCTGTCCGCCAGAGAAAGCAGGATCTCCCAGTGGCCACACATTTTAATTCCACATCCCATTCCCATTCTGATATGTCTATCCACGGCCTCCTCTACTGTAAAGATGAAGCCACACTCAGGTTGGAGGAACAACACCTTATATTCCGTCTGGGTAGCCTC
Source organism: Mobula birostris (assembly GCF_030028105.1). Taxonomy (NCBI): domain Eukaryota; kingdom Metazoa; phylum Chordata; class Chondrichthyes; order Myliobatiformes; family Myliobatidae; genus Mobula; species Mobula birostris. Next base: position 44,012,887 of record NC_092389.1, on the reverse strand, counting down.
CAACCTGATGGTATGAACGTTGACTTCTCAAACTTCCGCTAATGCCCCACCTCGCCCCATCCATTATTTATTTATTTATATACACACATTCTTCTTCTCTCTCTCCTTTTTCTCCCTCTGTCCCTCTGACTATACCCCTTGCCCATCCTCTGGGTTTTCCCCTCCCCTTGTCTTTCTTCCCGGACCTCCTGTCCCATGATCCTCTCATATCCCTTTTGCCTATCACCTGTCCAGCTCTTGGCTCCATCCCTCCCACTCCTGTCTTCTCCTATCATTTTGGATCTCCCCCTCCCCCTCCCACTTTCAAATCTCTTACTAACTCTTCCTTCAGTTAGTCCTGACGAAGGGTCTCGGCCTGAAACGTCACCCGCACCTCTTCCTAGAGATGCTGCCTGGCCTGCTGCATTCACCAGCAACTTTGATGTGTGTTACTTGTATTTCCAGCATCTGCAGATTTCCTCGTGGATACTTTGATAATAAATTTGCTCTATATATTTTGGTGATAAATTTGGTCTACATACTTTGACAATACATTTACTTTGAACTTTGAAATCTGAATTTCTGAGTTGTAGAAATTTCTACAGACCTTTAAAGTGTAATTTTCTGGAAGAAATCAAGAAGGGTGATTTATATAGGAGCGTTCTTTGTTGGCTATGTACTGAATTACCACTGTGCAAGTAATCATCATTTACTACTGATGATCAGTTACTTGATCCTTAATGGATTGAGATCAGGCAATCAGCATGCAGGGATTCAAAACAGTGACAATTCCATTCCTCCCACAGATACTGTTCAACCTACTAAGTTCCTCCAGCAGATTGATTTTTGCTCCAGATTCCAGTATCTGGTGATCTAGTTTTATTCCAGTTGCCTAATGTTTCACTCATGAGGCTTGTGGTGCTCATTAACTCTGGTGTTTAGACATCCTTAATAATCAAGCAGAATCCGCTGTTGGATTTTTAACTAAAACCCGGATGCTGGAGCACTCCTATCCTAGCTACAGTGCATTGGCCTCCTACATCTTTTGGAATTGATTTTAAAGTTCACTTACTTGTTATTAAAGCTCTTAATGATCTGGGACCGGAGTATATCACAGAATTGCTTTCATTTCATAATCCTGCCTGAGTTCCCAGGTCTTCCTCAGTCAGTCCCTTAAATTTAAACAATCCCCCTCAAAAGATTATTGGCAGGTTAGTTTTTTTGAAATACGCTGCTAAACTGTGGAATTCAATACCTAAAACTATAAGGGGTGCAGACTCAGTCAACACTTTTAAACACCAGCTCAAAACATATTTATTTAACCTTTCTTTTAACTAACATCTTTTGTCTTTTATCTTTACGTTTGCACTTTATCCAATTATAAAGCACTTCGAACTACATTGTCTGTATGATAAGTGCTCTATAAATAAAGTTTAATATTAATAATATTATGATTAATATTATTAAATACACTTAGTGGCTATTTTATTAGGAACCTCCTGTACCTAATAAACTGGTCACTGAGTGTATGTTCATGGCCTTCTGCAGCTGTAGCCCATCCACTTCGAGCTTCAACGGATTGTGCATTCAGAGAGGCTGTTCTGCATACCACTGTTGTAAAGGTCTGACAAGAAAGTGAATTACTGTCACTCTCCTGTCAGTTTGATCCAGTCTGGCCATTCTCCTCCAACATCACAAATTAGCAAGACATTTTTGTCCTCAGAACTGCGGCTCATTGGATATTTTTTGTTTCTCGCACCATTCTCCATAATCTCTCCAGACTATGATGTGTGAAAATCCCAGGACATCAGCAGCTTCTGAGATACACAAACCATCCCATCTGGCACCAACAATCATTTCACGGTCAAGGTCACTTAGATCACATCTCTTCCCCATTTTGATGTTTGGCCTGAACAACAACTAAACCTCTTGACCTTGTCTGCATGCTTTTATGCATTGAGCTGTTGCCACAAGATTAGGTATTTTAATTAACAAGCTGGTGTATGGGTGTACCTAATAAAGTGGTGACTGAGTGTATATTCATGGAACATTCCGAAACCTGATGGTGGAGGGGAAGAACCTCTTCTTAAAATGCTGAGTGTGGGTCTTCCACAATGGCAGAAATGAGAAAAACGTGTCCTGGATGGTGGGGATCCTTACTGATTGATGCCGCTTTCTTATGGCATCACCTTGTGAAGTTGATCTCGATGGTGGGGAGGTTAACACTATCAGGTTTCCTCTGCTTTACGGAAGCCTGCACACATTGAGTAACTGCTTCTCAGGAGACATCCATTCAGCCACTAGTGATAATCCTGAGCTCATATTGCGTTTCCTGCTCTGATCTCCCTGTCTTTAATCCAATGATGCCCAACATAAGCTTGAGGAACATTGCCTCATCTTCTATCTGGGAACACTGCAGCTCTTGGGACCTAACATTGATTTTGGTAATTTCAGGTAATCACCCCTTCTCACCTTCCCTTCATGACTGGGTCTACATCTTTCTCTTCATTTTCATATTTTTTTCACTTCTGTATCTGCTGTTTTTTTAAGTACTGTCATTGCATTCTTGACAACTATAATTTGTATCTCATCCCTTTGTTCTCTCACATCCACCCTCTTTGTAATCTGAATCAATAAAGCTATAAGACATAGAGGCAGATTTATGCCATTTGGCCCATCAAGTCTGCTCTGCTATTCCATCAAGGTTGATTTATTATCCCTCTCAACCCTTTCTTCCTGTAACCTTTGACACTCTGATTAATCAAAAACCTACCAACCCCTGCGTTAAATATACCCAATGACTTGGCATCCACAGCTATCTGTGGCAATGAATTCCACAGATTCACCACCCTCTAGCTAAAGAAATTCCTCCTCATCTCTGTTCTAAATGAACGTCCTTCTATTCTGAGGCTGCATCCTCTAGTCCTGGATGTCTCTTTAGTATTTCAGTAAATTTATTGTTTGATTAAGCATTCTTGTTAATCTAAATAATTCATTTTGGGTTATATGTATGATTGGCATACCTCATCATGCCACCACATCATAGATGCGTGTCTCACTAAAGTAAAACGAAACTAATGTACTCAAGTTATTCTGGCTCTGTGTTTTTGCTTTCAATTGGTTTTATGTTTTGGAGATACAAAACTTAACAGGGCGACGAGGATGTTTTAAATGAACCCAAAATGACTACATACCTGTTGAATTGGAGCCAGATGCTCAAGTTTAAAAAACAAACCCAGTGAGAAATGGTTGAGTAAAAAACAGTGCAGCACATGGTTTTACAGGAAGGGACAAAGCTGAATACATGTGTTCATAAAGTCTCAGTACCAGGTGATAATAGTAATAAATTTAGAAAAAGTAGAAATAGCTGGCTATATTGGATAGATAGACATGTTTGATTACACAAAAGATAACTAGCTGCTGTATACAAAACAAATTGAGCAGTGTTTTGAAGCAATTGAAATAGCCGATAAGAAGTGAGTGCTAGTTTTCCTAAGTGCATTGGGTGGAAGAGCATACAGTTTACTTAGGCGTTTGACTGCTCCAACCAAACCAGCTGAAATGAGTTTTGCTGATATCATGAAAGTAATACAGGAATATTTGGAACCCAAACCATTGTTGATTGCAGAATGTTTTAGGTTCATAAGCAGATTCAAACGGAAGGGGAGTCTATTTCAGCATATGTGGTTGAATTGAAGAGATTGTCAGAGCATTGTCAGTTCAGTGATGGACTTAATGTTGCACTGAGAGATTGTTTAGTTTGTCAAATCTTACAAGAAAGCATTCAAAAATCGCTCCTAAATGAAGTAGAACTCACATTTAAAAGAACAGGTGATATAGCTGTATCAATGGAAACCACGGTCATGAATGAAAGTGAGCATGAAGAGAACTGCAATGTCTAAACAGAAATTGGCCTGATTGAAAAAAATTGAGTTACCATTGTGGCAGAGGCTCACATACACCAGACCAATGCAGGTTTAAAGGTTAAACTTGCAGAATATGCAACAAAGTAGGACATATACAAAGTGTATGTTGGGCAGACAAATATAAATGGACTGCACAGGATAAAGAAAAAAACTAAAAAGTCAAATTGCAGATTTGAAAAGAACACTAATCTGCATGCTATTGATGAAAAATCTGATAATGATGAGAGTGACAGAGGACTGGGTAGCAACACACACAAACTGCTGGAGGAACTCAGCAGGCCAGGCAACATCTATGGGAAAAAAAGTACAGTCGATGTTTTGGGCTGAGACCCTTCGGCAGGACTGGAGAAAAAAAAGCTGAGTAGTAGATTTAAAAGGTAGGGGAAGGGAAACCTAAGTGTGGCCTCATCACAACATTGGAGGAGGCTATGGATAGACATATTGGAATGGGAATGGGAAGTGGAATTAAAATGTGTGGCCACTGGGAGATTCCACTTTTTCTGCGGTTACAACACATTATATTCCGTCTGAGTAGCACCCAAACTGAACACCGATTTCTTGAAATTCCAGTAATGCTCCGCCTCTCTTTCACCTTTCCCCATTCCCTTTTCCCTCTCTCACCTTATTTCCTTGCCTGCCCATCGCCTCCCTCTGGTGCTCCTCTCCCCTCTTCTTTCTTCCATGGCCTTCTGTCTTTTTCTATCAGATTCCCCCTTCTCCAGCCTTGTATCTCTTTCACCAATCAACTTCCCAGCTCTTTACTTCACCCTTCCCCATCCCAGTTTCACCTATCACCTTGTGTTTCTATCTCCCCTCGCGCCCCCCCCCCCCCCAGCCTTTGGGGCTTAAAGTGTTTTGGATTTTGGAGCTTTTCAGATTTTGGGATGGCCATCAAATCAGTCTCCGAATTTATGTGCTACTGGTAAGCTGCCTTTGCCCTACACTTGCTCATCACATATGTACTTATAGTAAAGCTTATTACATTAATATAATGAAAATATAATGTGTGTGCGGTAAGGAAAGCAGCACAGCAGCCTCAGGAGAATACCTGAATCAGCTGTTGAGCAACAACAAACAACGACAGGCTTGCTGTCTCCACTTGTGATGCCATGTTTGATTAAAAGGTTACAGTACTCTGCATTTGTATTTTACTCTTTTTTAATTTTCTTTTTGTAAAAGTATAAAAACAATCAACATTGCAGACTTGCTCAGGTGTTAGATTTTTATCAGCAGGTGCTTTAAAAAAAATGCTGTGCCTTTTTAAAAACTTCTGCAACCAGCCTGCTGAATATTCACAATTACCTTGAATTTTCAGTTAGTCATGATAGATCTTTCCTTCATTTAATGGTCAGTATGCTGTTAAATGGTATATGTTCACCCCATCACTGACGATACATGATTGAGATCTTCATTTTTCACTTTAAACGGTTTTTCTATTTTTCATTAACTTCTGTTCATTACCCAAGTTCAGTGTTCAGTGTCCAAGAAGAGCAGCACGAGCTGCCTTAACAACTATTGCCCAGTAGCACTCATGTCTACGGTGATGAAATGCTTTAAAAGGTTGGTCATGGCTAGAATTAACACCTGTCTCAGGAAGGACCTGGACCCACTGCATTTTGCCTATCGCCACAATAGGTCTATGGCAGATATTATCTCAATAGCTCTCCATGTGGCCTTGGATCACCTAGACAATGCGAACAAGTATGTCAGGATGCAGTTTATTAACTATAGCTAAGCATTTAACACTATCATTCCTACAGTCCTGATTGAAAAGCTACAGAACCTGGTCCTCTGTACCTCCCTCTGCAACTGGATCCTCAACTTCCTAACTGGAAGGACACAATCTGTACGGATTAGAAATATCTCCTCATTGCTGACGATCAGCACCGGCGCACTACAGGGATGTGTGCTTAGCCCACTGCTCTACTCTCTGTACACTCATGACTGTGTGGCTAGGCATAGCTGAAACACCATCTATAAATTTGCTGATGATACAATAGTTGGTAGAATCTCAGATGGAGACGCAAGGGTGTACAGGAGTGAGATATACAGCATTTTGTGTGTGTTGCAAGGTATAGTTGGGTGGTTAGTTAACTGGTGCCACAGCAACAACCTTGCATTCCACAACAGAAAGACCAAAGAGCTGATTGTGGACTTCAGAAAGGGTAAGACGAAGGAACACAAAGCAATCCTCGTAGAGGGATCAGAAGTGGAAAGAGTGAGCAATTTCAAGTTCCTGGATGTCGAGATCTCCGAGGACCTAACCTGGATGTAACATATTGATGCAGCTATAAAGAAGGCAAGACAGTGGCTATATTTCATTAGGGGTTTGAGGAGATTTGGCTTGCCAACGAAAACACTTGAAAACTTCTGCAAATGTACTGTGGACAGCATTCTGTCTGGTCTGGGGGGAGGGGGAGGGTCACTGCACAAGATGGAGCTAAGTTGCAGAAACTTTAAAATTAGTTGGCTCCACCATGGGTACTAGCCTCCGTAGTATGCGAGACATCCGCAAGGAGCAGTGCCTTTGGGAGGCAGCGTCCATCATTGAGGACCCCATCACCCTGGACATGCCCTCTTCTCATTGTTACCATTGGGAAGGAGATACAGGAGCCTGAAGGCACACACTCAGTGATTCAGGAACAGCTTCTTCCCATCTGCCATCTGATTTCTAAATGGACATTGAACCCATGAACACTACCTCACTACATTTTTATTTATATTTTTTCTTGCACAACTTATTTTAACTTAACTAGTTAATAGACGTCTATATACTTAATCCAACTCTTTTTTCCCCTGTATTTATTTATCATGTATTTCATTGTACTGCTGCCGTGAAGTTAACAAATTTCATGACATTTGCTGGTGATATTAAATCTGATCCTGATTCTGTTTCTGATTCCATCTGTATGTATGGTCACTTCTCAGAACTGTCTGTGGTGTGCATTGCCTGGGGAACCGTAGTATCTTGTGGAATTTTCCACTTGTGACATCATATCAGCCCTTTAAAAAAAATTTGGATTTCAGAGGTTTACAGATTTTGGAATTTCGGATAAGGGGTACTCAATCTGTATATATATTGAGAGTTGGTCAAATTAGTATTTAACTATATTCATAAAACAACAGTAAATATCATATATCATAGTGAGAGGTACAGAAAGGGGTTTCTGTGGCAACAGGCGAGATTTAAGGATGGTGTGTTGCCTCCCTGGTGCTGGGATCCAGGATGTCAGGACCAATTGCAGGGAATCCTCAAGAGTGAAGGTGAACATCCGGAAGTGGTGGTGCATGTCGGCATGAATGAGGTGGGGAAGAAGAGGAAAGACATTCTACAGCGCGACTTCAGAGAACTCGGAAGAAGGCTGAAAAGCAGGATTTCCAGGGTGGTTATCTCTGGTTTGCTTCCAGTTCCCTGTGCTGGAGTGGTCAAGAACAGGGAGATAATGGATCTGAATGTGTGGCTGAGGAACTGGTGCAGGAAGCAAGGATTTACATTCTTGGACCACTGGAGTATGTTTTGGGGTAAGGATGAATTGTACAAAAGGGACGGGTTGCACCTTAATAAGCGGGGCACCAGCATTCTGGCAGGCAGCTTTGCCTCTGCAACACGGGTGTGTTTAAACTGAGTAGTTGGGGGAGGAGGGGACAACCTGGAAACATAAGGATGGAGATAAAGGGAAAGTGAGAATAAGAAAAGTTAAGAAAGACAGCAGAATCAACAGAGCAGAAAGATCAAGAAGGGATAGTACAGTATGGCCAAGTGAAATAGGAATTGATATGGGAGGTGAGGGGAGTAATGAATTAAAAGTATTGTATATGAATGCACAGAGTATAAGAAATAAAGTGGATGAGCTTGAGGCTCAGTTGGAAATTGGTAAGTATGATGTTGTGGGAATAACAGAGACATGGCTGCAAGTGGACAGGGCCTGGGAAATGAATATTCAAGGGTATACATCCTATCGAAAGGACAGACTGATGGGCAGAGGGGGTGGGCTGGTTCTTTTGGTGAGGAATGATATTCAGTCCCTTGCGAGGGGGGACATAGAATCAGGAGACATAGAGTCAGTATGGATAGAACTGAGAAATTCTAAGGGTAGAAAGACCCTAATGGGAGTTATCTGGTCTGGATGTAGGGTGCAAGTTGAATCAAGAGTTAAAATTGGCATGTCGCAAAGGTAATGCTACAGTTGTTATGGGGGACTTCAACATGCAGGTAGACTGGAGGAATCAGGTTGGTACTGGACCCCAAGGAAGGGAGTTTGTGGAGTCCCTCCGAGATGGATTCTTAGAACAGCTTGTACTGGAGCCTACCAGGGAGAACACAATTCTAGATTTAGTGTTGTGCAATGAACCGGATTTGATCAGGGACCTCGAGGTAAAGGAGCCATTAGGAGGTAGTGACCATAATATGATAAATCTTAATCTACAATTTGAGAGGGAGAAGGGAAACTGGGAAGTTTCGGTATTACAGTTGAACAAAGGGAACTATGGTGCTATGAGGGAGGAGCTGGCCAAATTTCAATGGAACAATACCCTAGCAGGGATGACAGTGGAACAGCAAAGACAAGTGTTTCTGGGAATAATGTGGAAGGTGCGGGATCAGTTCGTTCCAAAGAGGAAGAAAGATCCTAAGGGGAGTAAGGGGAGGCTGTGGCTGACAAGGGAAGTAAAGGACAGTATAAAAATAAAAGAGAAGTACAACATAGCAAAGACGAATAGGAAGCCGGAGGATTGGGAAACTTTTAAAGAGCAACAGAAGGTAACTAAAAAGGCAATGCGTGGAGAAAAAATGAGGTACGGAGGTAAACTAGCCAAGAATATGAAGGAGGATAGTAAAAGCTTCTTTAGGTATGTGAAAAGGAAAAAAAATAGTTAAGACCAAAATTGGGCCCTTGAAGACAGAAACGGGTGAATTTATTATGGGGAACAAGGAAATGGCAGACAAGTTGACCAGGTACTTTGGATCTGTCTTCACTAGGGAAGACACAAACAATCTCCCAGATATAATAGTGGCCAAAGGACCTAGGGTAATGGATGAACTGAAGGAAATTTATATTAGGCAGGAAATGGTGTTGGATAGACTGTTGGGTCTGAAGGCTGATAGGTCCCTGGGACCTGATGGCCTGCATCCCAGGATACTTAAGCAGGTGGCTTTAGAAATCGTGGACGCATTGGTAATCATTTTCCAATGTTCTATAGATTCAGGATCAGTTCCTGTGGATTGGAGGGTGGCTAATGTTGTCCCTCTCTTCAGGAAGGGAGGAAGAGAGAAAACAGGGAATTATAGACCAGTTAGCCTGACATCGGTGGTGGGAAAGATGCTGGAGTCAATTATAAAAGATGAAATTACGACACATCTGGACAGCAGAAACAGGATCAGTCCGAGTCAGCATGGATTTATGAAGGGGAAATCGTGCTTGACTAATCTTCTGAAATTTTTAGAGGATGTAACTATGAAAATGGACAAGGGAGAGCCAGTGGATGTAATGTACCTGGACTTTCAGAAAGCCTTTGATAAAGTCCCACATAGGAGATCCGTGGGCAAAATTAGGGCACATGATGTTGGGGGCAGAGTACTGACATGGATTGAAAATTGGCCGGCTGACAGAAAACAAAGAATAGCGATTAATGGGTCCCTTTCGGAATGGCAGGCGGTGACCAGTGGGGTACCGCAGGGTTCAGTGCTGGGGCTGCAGCTGTTTGCAATATATATTAATGATTTAGATGAGGGAATTAAAAGTAACATTATCAAATTTGCAGATGACACAAAGCTGGGTGGCAGTGTGAAATGTGAGGAGGATGTTATGAGAATGCAGGGTGACTTAGACAGACTGGGTGAGTGGGCAGATGCATGGCAGATGCAGTTTAATGTGGATAAATGTGAGGTTATCCACTTTGGTGGTAAGAACAGGAAGGCAGATTATTATCTAAATGGAGTCAAGTTAGGAAAAGGGGAAGTACAACGAGATCCAGGTGTTCTTGTACATCAGTCACTGAAAGCAAGCATGCAAGTACAGCAGGCTATGAAGAAAGCTAATGGCATGCTGGCCTTCATAACAAGGGGAATTGAGTACAAGAGCAAAGAGATCCTTCTGCAGCTGTACAGGGCCCTGGTGAGACCATACCTGGAGTACTGTGTGCAGTTTTGGTCTCCAAATTTGAGGAAGGACATTCTTGATATTGAGGGAGTGCAGCGTAGGTTCACAAGGTTAATTCCCGGGATGGCGGGACTGTCATATGTCGAAAGATTGGAGCGACTGGGCTTGTATGCTCTGGAATTTAGAAGGCTGAGGGGGGATCTTATTGAAACATATAAGATTATTAAGGGATTGGACACGCTGCAGGCAGGAAGCATGTTCCCGCTGATGGTTGAGTCCAGAACCAGAGGCCACAGTTTAAGAATAAGGGGTAGGCCATTTAGAATGGAGTTGAGGAAAAACTTTTTCACCCAGAGAGTGGTGGATGTATGGAATGCTCTTCCCCAGAAGGCTGTGGAGGCCAAGTCTCTGGACGCTTTCAAAAAAGAGATGGATAGAGCTCTTAAAGATAGTGGAATCAAAGGTTATGGGGATAAGGCAGGAACTGGATACTGATTGTGGATGATCAGCCATGATCACAGTGAATGGCGGTGCTGGCTCAAAGGGCCGAATGGCCTACTCCTGCACCTATTGTCTATTGTCTATCATTTTTTTAAATAGACCAAGTTCGATTATTCTGATAATGCATCACTGATCATGTGAAAAATTCAAATCCTTGTGGTAGTCACAAACTGTTTATCATCAAGTCACTCAGCAATAAATGGGGAATGAAAGGGTTCTAATTCATTGTGCTTTACTATGCTCAACTTTCATGCTCATGTGCCACATTGCAGAAGAACATGTGAATTAATAGACACCACTCATGAATTAATTTATCATCCTTCACAAACTGTGTAATGTTATCAGTTTTTGGCTTAATTTCCTTTATCAATGCACTTATCAGTTTTTTATGCGAGCTCCTTCAATGTCCTGGATGGTGAGGGTCGTCAATGATAGATACCTCAAGGTGGTGGAATCCAACATTAAGGTCCCTCACTATTCAGGACATGCTCTTTTCTCATTAGGGGCAGCACAGTAGCACAGCTGGACAAATCAATGAAAGTTGGAGTCTACCCAGATGGAATAGGCTTCTCTAACCTGATTTTGGCCTGATCATTGCAGTGGAGGAGGCCATTCAGAATGGGAATGGGAAGTAAAATTGAAATGGTTGCTGGCAGACCCTGCTTTCTGTGGCAGACAGAGCCAAGGTTCTTGACAAACCTCACCTGCCTCAGGTCGTACTGATGTAGATAGAGTACTGCCTCAGGACACACTGGGAGCACCGGATCAAATAGATGACCGCCCCCCCCCACCTCCGACAGACTCACAAGTGAAGTGTCACCTCACCTGGAAGGACTACTTGGCAGCCAGTTGACCAGCTTCCAGAATTCCATCATATTCCTTTAAAACCACGGAACTAATGTGGCCTGAAGAAGTGTTTACTGTAGAAATCTAGTCTGACCTATTTGCATTTTGTTCAATGCTGAGGATGGGTATGTCTTTGTAAACAAATTGGAAACTATGAAATCAGTTTTCCAAATCAAGACATCATTGTATTGATGTCAATGAAAAAGCAGGTGCTGAAATTGGAAATGAAAATATACTGTATGTTGGACAGGTTCGGAGAACCGTTGGAAGAATCTAGTCTTAAACTGCAGCTTGTTAGTTAAGCCCAAAGTGAAAGTAGACCACTAATTTCTACAGTATACATACTTCCTGAAAAGCGGGAATCTGGGAATCCGTCCAGGCCACTAATAGCTGTTGTGAAACATTTACATGCCTATTCATATTCCCTGTTGCTTAGAACATTATGCAAGATTGAGTCCAATCTAATTCCACTTACCTGTCTGATGAGTGTCAAAGTCGAAGTAAATTTATTTTCCAAGTTTGTATATGTCGCCATAAACTGACTTAAGATCCATTTCCTTGCAGGCATTTACAGAAAGATAAAGAAGCAAAAAAGATGTTTTGAAAACTATATATGAATAATAACTGACAAAAAAGACAAATTGGGCAAATAGTACTGAGAAAATGCGTTAGCTTAGAGGTACAGCATGGTAAAAGGCCCTTCTGCGCCTGTCGTTCAATGACTCCTGTGTGACTAATTAACTTACTAACCATACGTCTTTGAAATGCACTCGGATGAAATCAGGACGGTCACAGTGAACACATAAGCTCCTCTCAGAGAGCGGCAGGAATTGAACCCGGGCCACTGGTGCAGTAATAGCTTACTATTTATTTATTTATTGAGATACAGTGTGGGATAGGCCTTTCCAGCCCAACGAGCCACACTGCCCAGCAACCCCCGATTTAACCGTAGCCTAATCACGGGACAATTTACAATGACCAATTAACCTACCAACTGATACATCTTTGTTCTGTGGGAGGAAACTGGAGCACCCGGAGGAAACCCACATGGTCACGCAAACTCCTTATATACAGCGGTGGGGATAGTGTTATGCTAACCGCTACACTACTGAGTTGTAGGGTATTATTTATTTATTTGCATAATTTCTGTTTGCTTGCACACTAGTTGTTCCTACATCCGTGGATCTACTTCTGCATCCTCCTGAAGCAACAGGACACTTACTTTACACTGGAGTGAGGAGATAAAGCTGCAGAATTAAAGGGTCAGAGGGAAATGGCCAAAGGAAGGCAGATTGGGCAGGAGGAGGGATTTCAAAGAGCAAGATCAGAGACAATGGAATAAGTGGAAAAGAAACAGGATTAGCAAGGATGCAGTTTCTTAAACATGAAATAAATAGATAAATAAATAAGCAAGCAAGAAATAAATATTGAGAACATGGGATGAAGAGTCCTTGAAAGTGAGCCATAGGTTGTGGGAACAGTTCAGTGTTGTGGTGAGTGAAGTTATCTCCTCTGGTTGAAGAGCCTGATGATTGAGGGGTAATAACTGTTCCTGAACCTATAAAACCATAAGGCATAGGAGTAGACTTAGACTGTTTAGCCCATCAGTCTGCTCTGTCATTCAATCATGGCTGATCCAGTTTTTCCCTCTCCTCAACCTTCTCCCTGTAACCTTTGATGCCGGGTCCAATTAAGGACCTATCAGGCTATGCCTTAAGTATACCCAACGACCTGGTCTCCACAGCTGTCTGTGGTAATAAATTCCACAAATTCACCACCCTCTGGCTAAAGAAATTTCTCCACATCTCTGTTTTAAATGGACGCCCCTCTATCCTGACGCTGTGCCCTGTGGTCCTAGACTCCTCCACCATAGGAAACATCAATTCCACATCTACTCTGTCAAGGCCTTTCAACATTTGAAAGGTTTCAATGAGATCCCCCTTCATCCTTATAAATTCCAGCGAGTACAGACCCAGAGCTATCAAACATTCCTCATATGACAACCCTGTCATTCCCAGAATCATCCCTGTGAATTTCTTCTGAACTCTCTCCAATGCCAGCACATCTCTTCTTAGGTGAGGAGCCCAAACCTGTCACAAGGTGAGGCCTCACTAGTGCCTTATAAAGCCTCAGCATCACATCCCTGCTCTTGTATTCTAGACTGCTTGAAATGAATACTAATATTTAATTTGCCTTCCTCACCACCAGCTCTACCTACAAGTTAACCTTTAGGGTGTTCTGCACAAGGACTCCCAAGTCCCTTTGCAACTCCGATTTTTGGATTTTTTTCCCCATTTGAAGAATAGTCTGCACATTTATTTTCACTACCAAAGTGTATAACCATATATTTTCCAACATTGCATTTCATTTGCCACTCTCTTGCCCATTCTCCTAATTTGCCTAAGTCCTTCTGCAGCCTACCTGCCCCTCCACCAATCTTTGTATCATCCACAATTTTGGCAACAAAGCCATCTATTCCATCATCTAAATCATTGATATTCAGTATAAAACAAAGCTGTCTCAACACCAACCCCTGTGGAATACCACTAGTCACTGGCAGCCAACCAGAAAAGGATCCTTTTATTCCCCCTCGCTGCCTCCTACCAATCAGCCAATGCTCTAACCATGCCAGTAACTCCTGTAGTACCATGGACTCTTAACTTGGTAAACAGCCCCATGTGTGGCATCTTGTCAAAAGACTTCTGAAAGTCCATGTTTACAACATCCACTGCATCCCCTTTATCCATCCTATGTGTAATCTCCTCAAAGAATTCCAACAGGTTCATCAGGCAGGATTTTCCCTGAAGGAAACCATGCTGACTTTGTCCTATCTTGTCTTATGTCACCAGGTACTCCATAACCCCATCCTTGACTCCAGCATCTTCCCAACCACTGAAGTCAAGCTAATTGGTCTATAATTTCCTTTCTGCTGCCTTCCTCCTTTTTAACAGTGGAGTGACATTTGCAATTTAGTGAGTCTTGTACCTTCTTCCTGGTGGCAAAAGTGAGAAGAAAGCATGACCTGAATGGTGGGAGTCCTTGATGATGGATGATGCATTTACAGTAGAAATACAACAGAATCAATGAAAAGAATCGTAAGTTGTAGAATCCTTGAAATTGAGTCTGTAGGGTCTGGAATCAGTTCAGAGTTGAGGAGAGTGAAGTTATCCATGTTGGTTCAGGAGTCTGATGATTGAAGGGTAATAACTGTTCCTGAACCTGATGGTGATGGTGTGGTACCTAAAGCTCTTGTACGTGTTGTTGAAAGGAAAGGAAACTTAACAATTAGAAAATAAAGTTGTTATCTTTTGAGGTGGAAAGCTTGATTTATCACAAGTAACTCTCGCAGGTCAACGATACACAAAAATATACAATTTATACGCAAGAGACTCCGCAGATGCTGGAAATCCAGAGCTACACACACACAATACTGGAGGAACTCAGCAAGTCAGGCTGCATCTATGGAGGGGAATAAACAGTTGATGTTTCGAGCCGAGATGCCTGAGAATCAGAGTCAGAACCAGGTTGACTATTACTGACATACGTCATGAAATCTGTTGTTTTGCAGCAACAGAACAGTGCAATACATAAAAATTATTATAAGTTACAAGAAGAAATATGAAAAAATATGTAAGTAGTGTAAAACGTGAGGTACTGTTCATGGATTCATGAACCATTCAGAAATCTGATGGAGGATGACAGGAAGAAGTTTTTGCTAAAACACTGAGT
The DNA here is from genome assembly GCF_030028105.1 of Mobula birostris. Classification (NCBI taxonomy): domain Eukaryota; kingdom Metazoa; phylum Chordata; class Chondrichthyes; order Myliobatiformes; family Myliobatidae; genus Mobula; species Mobula birostris. Next base: position 43,997,808 of record NC_092389.1, on the reverse strand, counting down.
GGGTGGCTTCAGCCTCCTGTTCCTCCTCCTTGGTGGTAGTAGTGAGAAGAGGGCATGGCCTAGATGGTGAGGGTCCCGCATGAGGTCCTTGAGGTGTGACCTTTTGAAGATGTCCTTGAGGGTGGGAAAGCTAGTGCCCATGATGGAGAAGGCTGAGTTTACAACCCTTTGCAGCTTTTTCTGATTCTGTGCAGTGGCCCCACCACACCAAAAGATGTCAAGACCATAAGACACAGGCATAAAACGGTTCTTGATTGGACATGGAATCAAAGGTTACAGGGAGAAAGCCGGGAAATGGGGTTGAGGAGGAGAAAAAAAAGGATCAACCATGATTAAAAGGTGGAGCAGACTCACTGGGCCAAATGGCCCAATTCTGCTCCTATGTCTTATGGTCTTATGGACTTAGGAGCCGAATTAGGCCATTCGGCCCATTGTGTCTGCTCTGCAATTGCACCATGGCTGATTTATTATCCCACTCAACCCCATTCTCCTGCCTGCTCCCCATAACCTTTGATGCCATGATTAATCAAGAACTTATCAACATCCACTTTAAATACACCCAATGACGTGGCCTCCACAGCTGTCTGTGGCAATGAATTCCACATGTTCACCATCCTCTGGCTAAAGAAATTTCTCCTCATCTCTGTTCTAAATAAACGTCCCTCTATTCTGAAACTGTGCCCTCTGGCCCCAGACTCACCCACTACAGGAAACATCCTCTCCACATCCACTCTATCTAAGCATTTCAATATCTTATGGGTTTCATTGAGTCCCCCTCCCCACCCCACCATTCTTCTAAATTCCAGCCTAGAGCCATCAAACATTCATAACACTGTCCATGGTAAATTTGTAGAAATTTGCTACCTCTCCAATGCAGTGAGGTACCTGCTGTAGGCAGTCCGTTATTCAGAAGCATATAGGAAGGCATGAGTCATTGCTGCACAGTTGACCAATGAGACTGAGAGTAATCTTGATCTTGAAACACACAAATTGCTGGAGAAAATCAGCAGGTCATGTGGCATCTATAGTGGGGAATAAACAGTCGATGTTTCAGGGAAAGACCCTACGTGAGGACTGGACAGGAAAGGTTCAGAAGCCAGAATAAGAAGGTGGGAGGGAGGGCAAGGAATACAAGGTAGAAGATTATAGGTGAAGTGGATGGTGGAGGGGGGATTGAAGTGAGAAGCTAGGAGGGGACAGGTGGAAGAAGTAAAGGGCTGAAGAAGATAGAATCTAATAGGAGAGGACAGTGGCCATGGAAGTAGGGGAGAAAAGGAGAGAAACCAGAGTGAGGTGAGGAGAAAAGTAGGGGTAAGAGGTTAACCAGAATGAGGAATGAAAAAAAGAGAGGAGGGAGTGGCGAGAAATTACTGGAGATTGAAGAAATCAATGTTCATGCCATCATGTTGGAGGCTATCCAGATGGAATATGAGATGTTGCTCCTCCAACCTGAGTTTGGACTCATCCTGGCAGTAGAGGAGGCCATGGACAGACATGTTGGAATAGGAATGAGAAGTCAAATTGAAATGGGTAGCCACTGGGAGATCCTGCCTTTTGCGGTGGACAAAGCGAAGGTGCTCAACAAAGCTGTCCCCCAATCAGCGTTGGTGTGCAGAAGGCTGCACCGGGAGCACCGGATACAATAGATAACCCTGACTGACCTGCAGGTGAGGTGTTGCCTCACCTGGATGGATTGGTTGAGATCCTGGATGGTATTCAGGAAGGTGGTGTAGGGGCAGGTGTAGCATTTGTTAGACTCTTTGATCTTTGAATACTTGCTTCCTTAGATAGCTTAAAGTAGACTGAAAGTAAGGTTGAACTTCACCATCATTGGATCTGATGATTTGCAATCCAAAGCTCATTGCTTACAGCTGCTTTATTAAATTTTACAAAAACAAAGAATGGACAAAGAAAGAACCAAAAGAACAAAGGAAAAGCAGTCGTGGTCATCTCAGACTCAGACTAGAGATTGCAAAATTACAGTGATAACAATTGACCTATGAAATAGCAAAATTTGAGCATGACACCTGCTACAGAAAACTTAAGAAGCTTCTTGAAAAATACAGAAGTAACGACTGTGGTTGCTGGAAAATTCACTGAACAATTACAAACAAACATCTCAGGGTTGTATATTGTGACATATATGTACTTTGAAACATAGAAAAGTTAAACACCAGGAAAATAACAGTTCTACACCCTAATCCAACATTATCAATGGATACCTTTGCTGAGCAGTGGCCCTCTAAAATAAAGGAAGCAGTTCACTGTTTTTGGTGTGTGGGGACAGTAGAGGCAGGTTGGTAGATGACCTTTGTTTTGAGGCTGTGAAATGTGAAGCACACTCCCTCAGACATCTCAGCGAACGTGTCTCCTATGACTCGGAACAAGCTTCATTCATTCATCACATGTACTGTATGTTGAAACATACAGTGAAATGTGCCATTTGCGTTAAAAACCAACACAACCAAAGGATGTGCTAGGGGTAGCCCACAAGCGTTGCCACACATTCAGGTACCAACGTACCCACTATGTTCAGCAGAATAACCCAAGCAATGACGAAACAATGACAGCAACTATTCAAAACAACTGCAAATCAAGCCCCTTTCCACCCTCTCACCCACCCATGGACAAACACAGACATGTCTCCAACCGACAGTCCCTGACTTGTACTCGTAGATTGACATACATTGAACTTCTGACTTCTGGAAATGGCAACCCAGGACATCGCCCATTGGACATTGACTTCCAGTTTCACTGACTTTGGTCTTGGATCTTTGGACTTCAACCTTCAGTATCGAATGCAGGACTTGGTGATACAAGCTTCCATTGTATACTGCAACTTGATGACTGATGTTGGTATGATCTTATTGGAGTGGAGACAAAGTAGATGAAGCGACTCCCATTTGTACATCAGTTCTGTTCCAGCAATAGAAGGTCTGTTGGAAATGAAGTCAGAAAGATTGAGTAAGATTTTGGAGCAATAATGCAGCCTTGTTTGGTGCCAGTGCACACCAAGATTAGGTTTGCTGTGACACATTGATTCAAATCATAGATTTCATGCTATCATGTAGCTAATGTTAAGAAGGAGATGAATTTGTGAGGACAGCCACATTTTAGAAGAATGCTTCACATTTGGTAGATGGAGTCATAGTCTATTGCAAAGTTAAAGAAATGCCCAGAACTGTGGTTGAAGTTGCCTTTTGTGATTCTTCTGGAGTTCTCTCACAATATAGATTATGTTGGGAAAACACATACCAATCCTTGTTGAGGGGTCAGCGGTGGAAAGGGTGAGCAGCTTCAAGCTTGTGGACATCAACGTTTCCAAGGATCATGTCCACTGTGCCTCTAATGGTCGAATGTTCTTAAAAGCACCTCTCAGGCACTGGGAGGAAATAGTTGAGGAGGACTTTGGTAAAAGCTTTACCTGTGCTAAACCCCTCTGTAGTTACTGCCCATTTGTAGCTCCGTGTTTCAGACTTGAACTCAAAGTTTGAGACTACCTCTCTTACTAAGACACGTGCATGTTCATTTCTGTCATCTGAAAGCTGGGAAGGTATTGAACAGGACAGATGAAAGCCCAAGTCCTATTTCAGAGACTTTCCTCAACAGAGGGTGTATAGGAGTGAGGTAGATCAGCTAGTTAAATGGTGTTGCAACAACCGTGCACTCAACATCAGCAAGACCAGGGAACTAGTTGTGCAATTCAAGAAGGGGAAGTCAGGAGAAAACCTACAAGTCCTCATTGAGAGGTCGGTGTTGGAAAGGGTGAGCAGCTCCAAGTTTGTAGATATCAACATCTCAGGGGACATATCCTGGGTCAAATGTATTGATGCAACCATGAAGAAGGCACACTGACACCTATACTTCAATAGGAGATTGATGAGATTTGGTCTGTCAAATTTCTACAGATGTATGGTGGAGAACATTATGACTATTTGCAGGACTGCATGGCGCAGGATTGAAAAAGGCTTCAGAGGATATAGACTTAGCTAACCCTCTCCGCCATCAAGAACGTCTTCAAAAGCTGATGCCTCAGGAAGGCAGCATCAATCATTGAGGACCCCCACCATCCAAGATATGGTGATTTTCTCATTACTGCCATCAGGGAGGAGATACAGGAGTCTAAAAACCTACATTCAATGTTTTTAGGAACACTAGATTTCTCAATGGTCCATGAACCCATGAAACCTCCCTCATTATATTGTACCTCTTTTGCACTATTAATTTTTTTGCAATTTATAGTAATCTTTATATCTTGCATTGTTCTGCTCTACTTCACCATGTACGGTCCTAAGTCCCGCTGCGAAATGAGGAGGGTTGGGCATGGGGCTAGCAACCCCATCCCATAAAAGCTCAGCACTACAGAAATGCCAACAGATGCTCCAAAGACCTTTGATGGGCTATACCTTGAAAGACTGAAATACCAGCCCAGGACAGAGAAATTCTGGCGAGAGATTCAGGACATATGTCAGTGATTTTATTTTATCGAGTGGAATAGGCCATTTGAGCCGCAACCCCTAATTTAACCCTAGCCTAAACACAGGACAATTTACAATGGCCTAGCAATTAACCTATTAACTAGTACGTCTTTGGACTGTGGGAGGAAACTGGAGCACCCAGAGGAAACCCACGTGGTCACAGGGAAAAGGTACAAACTGCTTATTGCCAGCAGCAGGAATTGAACTCCAGGAGTACTGAGCAGTAATACAGTTCTAGAGCAATACAACGCGGGAGAAATGGCTGTAATCCTGACCAGTACTTGGCACTTGCTACTGTTGAGGTCAAGTAACAGCCAAGCAGACCACTCCTTACAACTTATGCAACACACATAAAAATTGCTGGAGAACGCAGCAGGCCAGGCAGCATCTATAGGAAGAGGTACAGTCAACGTTTCGGGCCGAGACCCTTCGTCAGGACTAACTGAAAGAAGAGCTAGTAAGAGATTTGAAAGTGGGAGGGGGAGGGGGAGATCCAAAATGATAGGAGAAGACAGGAGGGGGAGGGATGGAGCCAAGAGCTGGACAGGTGATTGACAAAAGGGATATGAAAGGATCATGGGACGGGAGGCCCAGGGAGAAAGAAAGGGGGAGGGGGGAATCCCAGAGGATGGGCAAGGAGTATAGTGAGAGGGACAGAGGGAGAGAAAAAATTATATAATAATGATAAATAAATAATAGATGGGGTATGAAGGGCAGGTGGGGTGTTAATGGAAGTCAATGTTCATGCCATCAGGTTGGAGGCCACCCAGACAGAATATAAGATGTTGTTCCTCCAATCTGAGTGTGGCTTCATCTTGACAGTAGAGGAGGCCGTGGATAGACATGTCAGAATGGCAATGGGACATGGAGTTAAAATGTGTGGCCACTGGGAGATCCTGCTTTCTCTGGCGGACAACGCGTTGGCTCTCTGTCAAGATGAAGCCACACTTAGGTTGGAGGAACAACACCTTATATTCCGTCTGGGTAGCCTCCAACCTGATGGCATGAACATTGACTTCTCTAACTTCCGTTAATGCCCCACCTCCCCTTCATACCCCATCCGTTATTTATTATTATTATATATAATTTTTTTTCTCTCTCTTTTTCTCCCTCTGTCCCTGTCACTATACTCCTTGCCCATCCTCTGGGATTCCCCCCTCCCCCTTTCTTTCTCCTAGGCCTCCCGTCCCATGATCCTTTCCTATCCCTTTTGCCAATCAATTTTCCAGCTCTTGGCTCCATCCTCCCCCTCCTGTCTTCTCCTATCATTTTGGATCTCCCCCTCCCACTTTCAGATCTCTTACTATCTCTTCCTTCAGTTAGTCCTGACGAAGGGTCTCGGCCCAAAACGTCAACTGTACCTCTTCCTAGAGATGCTGCCTGGCCTGCTGCGTTCACCAGCAATTTTTATGTGTGTCGCTTGAAATTCCAGCATCTGCAGATTTCCTCGTGTTTGCGTCCTTACAACTCACGTTCTCAGCATTTATTTTATTAATTTGCACTATTTGCTTTCTTTGGGAATTGCTTGTCAGTCCTTGTTTCTGTAGTTTTTATATTAGATCAGTGTGAAGTGAATATGGAGAGGATGTTTCCTATCGTGGGGTAGTCTAAGACTAGAGGACACATCCTCAGCCTGGAGGGACGACCTTTTAGAACAGAGATGAGGAGGAATTATTTAGCCAGAGTGGTGAATCTGTGGAATTCATTGGTACAGGCAGCCTGGAGGCCAGGTCACTGGGTATATTTAAGTCAGAGGTTGATAGGTTCGTGATTGGTCAAAGAATACAGATGACTAGATGAACCAGATGGCCTAATTCTGCTCCTATATCCTATGGTCTTTTGTAAATTCTGTTGTATTCCTGGAAATGCCTGCAAAAAAATGAATCTCTTGGTAGCTTATGGTAACATATACGTACGTACTTTGATAATACGTACAGAAATAATACTTTGACTACTGTTATTTTTCCTTGAAATTATTTGGCGAGATTTTAAATCGTCGGAGTTAAATATATTCAGTTAAGGACTGAGACCCCATCTATAAGTCCAGCGTGATATTTATCCCTACAGTCCTCTTCCATTCCATTCCTCATGAAGCGTCTCGGCCCGAAACATCTACTGTTTATTCCTCTCCATAGACTCTGTCTGATTTGCTGAGTTCCTCCAGTATTTTGTGTGTGTTACTTTCAGTTCTTCAATTCGCAACAGCTTTGGCGCAGAACGTGTGCCGATTGCAACGTTGCATCAGTACAAAACATTGAAGGGAGGTGCGGGCGCCAGGTGAATGCAGTTGCTGCGTGCTCACTCTCCGGACTCCCAGGCACGACTGTCAATCACGGACCGATCACCTGCCAGCCACGCCCCTCATTTTGAGTGACAGCCGCAGGCGCGCGGGGCAGGCCGGGAACAAAACAAACGCCAGCGCGGAGCAGCGGCGGCGGTGGCGCCGGGCTTGGGAGCTGCCGTCACCTCAACTCAATTCCCCTTTCCTTTCCCCTCACATACGGTGAGTCAGCGTGCCGCCGGAGCGCGGGGCCTCGACCCTCTTCCCCGCCACTTCGGCCTGGGCCTTCCATCACCATCTCCCCCCCCCGCCCCCTTCCCAATACAGCCCAAGCCGCGGCCTGGGCTCTGGGCCTGCGGCCAGGGGGTTCTGCTGTTACCGCCGTCGTTCCGTGTCTCGGGCACTTGTGGCGTCAACAAAAGGCCACCCGTCGTCTGGGACCCTTAGAGGAGAGAAGCAGATACGGCGTGGCCGCGCCCAACCTGGGCGGGGGTTGGGGGCAGAGCTTGGGGCTCGACCCGATTTGGCTTTAGTGTGGGTCAGTTCCTTCCCCTCCCCTGGGCGTAAGATGATCCAACTTGGCTGGATGGTACCGAGCGGAGAGGGGTGCTGGGCACGGGATGTCCAGGGGAGGGGCAAGTGATAGGCACAGGATGATCCTAGGCGGGAAGTAGTAGTGGTGGGCAGAGATGATCCAGGGAGGGGCAGCTGATGGGCATGGGATGATCCCAGATTGGGGATGTAGTGGTGGGCATGGGATGATCCCAAGTGGAAGATAGTAGTAGTGGGCAGGGATGATCCAGGGACGGACAGCTGATAGGCATGGGATGATCCCAGATGGGAGGGTACGGTTGTGGGCATGTGATGATCCCAGACAAGAGGGGTGTGGTTAAGGGTACGTGATGAGCCCAGATGGGTGTATGGTGGCATGGAGTGATCCCAGATGTGTGTGTGGGGGGGGGTGTTGGTAGCCACAAGATGATCCCAGGTGGAAGGTAGTAGTGATGGGCAGGAATGATTCCTGATTTGGGGGGGTGGTGTGGTAGTGTTCACAGGATGATTCTAGATAAGGTCTGTGCTTGTGGGGGGGGGGTGAGAATGGGATGATCTCAGATGGGTGGGGTGTGGTGTTAGGCACAGTGATAATCCCAGGTGGAGAGGATGGGCATAGTGATCCCTGGTGTGGTGATGGGTGGCATGGAATGATCACTTGTGACATGGGATAATATTTTGGCAATGGTACTGGGCATGGGATGATCCCAGGTGGGGGTGGTTAGTGAGCATGGGATGAATCCAGGCAGAGGGTAGTGGTGGGCACTTGATGATCCCAGACAGGGAGGGTGGAGGGCATTGAACTAGTTGCGGGGGGGACTACAGGATGACCCAGAGTGGTGTGTGTGGGGGGGGTGATAGCCACAGAATGATCCCAGTTTTGGGAACTGGATAAACCCAAGTAGGGAGTTTAACCTGGTGTCCCAGGTCACAGCTCAGCATCATTAAAGCATGTGACCTGCCCTTGTGCAATGCTCCCCTTACCACAATTGCAACATAGCCTGATCAGCATTCTTAGCCCATTGGCTAGGGGGAAAAAAAATGTACTTTGAGACTTTCTTCCACACTCGCTGCCCCCTTCCCCGAGTTTATGTATTTCAGTCTTTGTTGAAAACCTGAGTGCTTGTTGCTGATCACTTCCTGGTGATTCACTGCTCTGCACTGTTGGTGAATTCTGAGCTGAGTATGGGAGTAATCTTTGCTCATTCTGACCTGTGTGTTGTTTGGATAAAGTTGATAGTTACCAAAGTGAATAGAGTGGCACAGTGTGCGGTTGCGATTTAAGCTTGTTGCTTCTAAGGCTGTGAAAATACAATCAAAGCTTTCAATGGGGAGTTGGATAGGTTCCTAAGGGAGGTTACTTTGAAGAGTTACAAGGAATCTGTTAAGGAATGGAATTAACTCGATTCCTTCAAGAAAGGTGGCATAACTTCATTGGGTCAAATTGCTGTCATCCTTGCTGTTACATTTCTGCTGCTGTGGAATGTGAAGGTGCATTATTTTGCTATATTGATGGAAAAGAGCAGATCAGGGGGCCAGTAGAAGAGTCCTGGAAACAGTACGGTTTAGAGGATCTGAATGGTGCAGACTAATAGTTCCCACTTTCAATCAATTGGCACTGTTAAAATTCCAAGCAAGCAAACAAGACACGAAACAGTGAAATGTGTGCATGAATGGTTCAATGGAGGTTCAAGTTGTTAAGTTTAGATTTGATTTGAAAGCTGCAGCTACTTTGGTTGATCTACCACCATAAAGTAGTAAGAACTTCAGTACTACCAAAACCAAAAGTTTTAACTAAAGATGCTTATTAACGTAGTAAATTGCCTGACGCTAGCTGGCAAGTTCAATCATGACAATGCAGCCACTGCTTCAGAGCTACAAAAGTGAATGTGCTCCCAATGCCTTTTGAAAGTAAGCATAAAGAAGTCGCATTTACTAAGCTTCTGATCCTGTATTCCAAAAGTAATGTTCCAAAAGAATTGTGTAATAATGTGAATTTAACAGAGCATGAAGGTTTTTTAATTCAGTTAATCATCATTGAACACCTGCATCATTTCTGGTGACTGATCTGTTAAATTTTTCTATTTGTGATTTGGACATACCTGTGAACAATTGCAATTGAGCCAGATGATAAAAGTTTCTTGTGTATGTATACCAGGATAGTAATTGGCTGACTTACATCTGGATTTCACCATCAAACTGATTGTAAAATATACATGAATCAAGCAAATCATCTTGTTTTTAATGCTTTCATATCTTTTGGCGGTATGCATTTGGTTATCACTTGCATGGTGCTGTCTTCTCCCACACCATTACAGTATTTGGAATACAATTGTGCACATGTAAAAATTTGATTACTAGATAGCACAGGTAATACCAGCTGGCATTAAATGTAGATTTGTTGCATTACTAAAATAGGCGGTGAAGGGAACTGTAAAAAAAAGGTGTAATCTTTCTACTAGAAGGTGAAGCGAGTATAAATAGTTCATCTCTGAAAGTTTGACCTAAAATTTGTTCAGAATGAATTTAAATTGTGTTCTTGTGGTGCTGTATAGAATAATCCTTTGTATTCAGGTTTGGGATTAAATTAAATTAGATTAAGTTGCTCTTATGAGGATAATTACTGAATTAGGTGTGTTCTGGAGTTAAGGTATATAGCAAATATTAATTTCAACAGCAACCAACCTTCAGATCTGAATATGGATTGTAGATTAAATTTGAAATGTAATTTCAATGATCTTCCTAAAGCTGCATTTTAGAGTATTTACAGACCAGGAAACACCCAGTTAACTGACATATATGTCTGTATATGCATGAATGCATCAACAGTCGCATGAATACGACTCAGAGACCACAGTAATGAACACTCATTTTAGTTGCATTGGTGGGAAGACCCTGGAATTTGGAAAGCTACATGTAACTCAGAAGAAGCATTATGAGGGCATTGTAACTGTAGAAATAGTCTTGTTACCTTTGTTCTTCAACATAAAAATGTGCTGTAATGTTGGGATGGGGAGTGTCTTGCTCTCACTTCCTCTGTCACTCTCTCCATCTCGTTTGTCCCAAATAAAGCTGCATCTCTCTCTCTAGTGACTTCATTCACAGTCACGACAAGGCATTTAAAAAAATTAATATACAGCACAGTAGTGAAGTTGCTGCCTGGTAAAAGTGTTATATCAACCAATTTTCCCAGCACTAACATTTTAATGTGGGGTTTCTTTTGATGGCTAACAAACTAGTTAATGTGCCAGAGATTGTATTGAACTTGAAAATACAAAATAAAATGCAAATGTCTTTCCTTCAGGTGCTTCAACGTTTTGAACGCAGTGAGGAACAATAATGGGTCTAAAAACTTTCACACACAACTCTCCAGTCCACAGTCAGGAGCTTCTGGGAAAGTTAAATAAATTACGCAACGAAGGGCATTTCTGTGATGTGACAATTCGGGTCCAAGACAAGGTCTTCAGGGCCCACAAAGTGGTCCTTGCTGCTTGCAGTGAATTCTTCAGGGCAAAACTTGTAAACCAATCGAATGCAGATGAGTGCATTTTGGATTTGAATCATGTAACTGTCAGTGGATTTTCTCCATTGCTGGAGTATGCATATACTGCTACACTTGCCATAAATACAGAGAACATTATTGATGTCTTGGCTGCTGCTAGCTATATGCAGATGTTCCATGTAGCCAACACCTGTTCAGAGTTCATGAAATCAAGTATCCTGTGGAATACAAGCAGTAATCCGCCAGGGCCTGTTCCTTCACTTCCTCAAGAGAACAGTAGTGCTTGCATCGTTCAGTCTCATGATGACAGTCTGTCTCCAGTATCTTCAGAATGCAGTTCTGTTGAGAAAAGTAAGCCCAGGGAATCTCGCCGAAAACGGAAGAACTTCATTATGATGTCTCCAGAGAGTCCCACTGAATCTGCTGCACAGCCCAACTGTTCTCAAGTTGTGAACCCCTCGGTGGCTTTTTCAGACAATAGGACCCAGCAACCTGTGGACTCATCACTGTCATTTCAGTGGACACACCCTGTGGGTGCTGAGCGTCGGACTCTCAGCGAAAAAGCAAAGTCAGCTGAAAGTGTGAGGGTCGTGGAACAGCCCATAAACACTGAGGTGACGGGGCGGGTGCCCGAGTACACCGCCTGTGAAAGTACAAAAGCAACGTCACCCCCTATACTAGAAGATGATGTGAGGATCAAAGTTGAAAGGTTGAGTGATGATGAAGGCCATGACCTTGTATCACAGCCTGTCAGTGCATCACAGAGTTCACTTAGTGACCATCAAACTGTACCAGGAAGTGAACAGGCTCAGGAGGATTTATTGATTAGTCCCCAATCATCTTCTATTGGTATGTACTACTGAACTTCAAACAGGCTTCAGTCTTATCCATTATATTCATGCTTTAGTCTTATATTAACTCATTCTGAAATCTCCATGACGCTTCAGGTGTCATAGCCCTGGTTGAGGTGACTTGTGGATTATTTGCTGTACACAAAGCAGCAATGGGTAGAGCAGTCAATTAACAATACCTAGCTGTAGTTAATTAGGAAGAAACAAAAGTAATTTGCATGTTGATTGTCTTCTTTCCCCTCAGAGTATATGAAGTTTATTTGCAATACCTGCTGAGCTAATATAGTCTTCCTTCAAGTCAGTTGGAGTGACAAGTGAGCCCTTTGTTTTTATCACAATGCTGTCAACTCACTGCAAAACTGGGTCATGCTGCAGGTGGTTATCAATCCACAGTTAGTCTGGCTAGCCTGCCCACGTGTTAAGCACTGACTGCCAGGGTAGCAGTAGAGTTGCCCTAATTTAAATTCTCACCTAAACATTCTTAAGAATTATTGTAATTTTTTTAAAATCTGTAAGCTCAAGTATTTCTTCATTATTTTATTCACATGACATTTGGAAAGTCACTGTCAAAATGTTATAACTGAATGTTGAGCTGGTAATGGATTCATTGACACCAAGTTCCTCAATGTATAGTGCTGGTACTTCCTGTGTAAACATTTTGTAGACAGCAGTGTTGAACAGATTTCTCTCCTTATACTTTCGGACATTTTTTAAAATTTTACGTTTTGGAAGGAAGCTATAATTAACGTTAACCAAACTGTGCAAGGCAAGTGTTCTTTGGTTAAGTGTAACTCATTCTCTACAGGTTGAGATGAAGTAATCCCTCTGTGATGTTTTGAAGCATTATTTCTTTAAATCATGTACTTGTTTTATAAAAAACTAAATCTATCAGTTAAATAATTGTTTTTATGAAGTATTTTCATGCCATCTTTGTAATTTATTATGATTTCGTATACGATCTTTTCCATCCTCCCTATATCCTTTTCTAGAGAATAGATGTTATACACGTTGGGCAGTTTCTTGAGGTCATGGATGACCTAATTCCACCACCTAGTCAGGTGACCGAAGACTCATGAGAAATGGGCAGGTAGTACTTCATTTAAAAAAAAATGTGGATATCTTGTTTGGAACGTTCAACATTCCTTGTTTGCACAATGCCTCTACATGTTTTACCATCTTAGAGGTTGGAAAGCTCAGGTCTTTCCAAGATACAGTGACATGCAAAAGTTTGGGCACCCCGGTCAAAATTTCTGTTACTGTGAATAGCTAGGCGAATAAAAGATTAACTGATTTCCAAAAGGCATGAAGTTAAAGGTGACACATTTCTTTAATATTTTAAGCAAGAAAACTTTTTTATTTCCATAGTTTACAGTTTCAAAATAACAAAAAAGGAAAAGGGCCCGAAGCAACAGTTTGGGCACCCTGCAAGGCAGTACTTAGTAACACCCCCTTTGGCAAGTATCACAGCTTGTGAACGCTTTCTGTAGCCAGCTAAGAGTCTTTCAATTCTTGTTTGGGGGATTTTTGACCATTCTTCCTTGCAAAAGGCTTCTAGTTCTGTGAGATTCTTGGGCTATCTTGCATGCACTGCTCTTTTGAGGTCTATCCACAGATTCTCGATGATGTTTAGGTCAGGGGACTGTAAGGGCCATGGTAAAACCTTCAGCTTGCGCCTTTTGAGGTAGTCCATTGTGGATTTTGAGTTGGGTTTAGAATCATTATCCTGTTATAGAAGCCATCCTCTTTTCATCTTTGACTGTTTTACAGGCAGTGTGATGTTTACTTCCAGAATTTGCTGGTATTTAATTGAATTCATTCTTCCCTCTACCAGTAAATGTTCCCCGTGCCACTGGCTGCAACACAAGCCCAAAGCATGATTGATCCACTCCCGTGCTTAACAGTTGGAGAGGTGTTCTTTTCATGAAATTCTGCACCCTTTTTTCTCCGAACATATCTTTGCTCATTGCAGCCAAAATGTTCTATTTTAACTTCATCAGTCCACAGGACTTGTTTCCAAAATGCATCAGGCTTGTTTAGATGTTTCTTTGAACCTTTTGAATAGTACTTTTTGGCTGCAATGAGCAAAGGTATGTTTGGAGAAAAAAAGGTGCAGAATTTCATGAAAAGAACCCCTCTCCAACTGTTAAGTATGAGGGTAGATCGATCATGCTTTGGGCTTGTGTTGCAGTCAGTAGCATGGGGAACATTTTCTGGTAGAGGTAAGAATGAATTCAATTAAATACCAGCAAATTCTGGAAGCAAACATCACACCGTCTGTAAAAAAAGCCGAAGATGAAAAGAGGATGGCTTCTACAACAGGATAATGAACCTAAACGCACCTCAAGATCCACAATGGACTGCCTCGAGGCGCAAGCTGGAGGTTTTGCCATGGCCGTCATAGTCCCCTGACCTAAACATCATCGAGAATCTGTGGATAGACCTCAAAAGAGCAGTGCATGCAAGGTGGCCCAAGAATCTCACAGAACTAGAAGTCTTTTGCAAGGAAGAATGGGCAAAAATCCCCCAAACAAGAATTGAAAGACTCTTAGCTGGCTACAAAAAGCATTTACAAGCTGTGCTACTTGCCAAAGGGAGTGTTACAAAGTACTGCCATGCAGGGTGCCCAAACTTTTGCTTCGGGCCCCTTTCCTTTTTTCTTATTTTGAAACTGTAAAAGATGGAAATAAAAAAAGTTTTCTTGCTTAAAATATTAAAGAAATGTGTCATCTTTAACTTCATGCCTTTTGGAAAATGGTTCATCTTTTACTCGCTTCGCTATTCACAGTAACAGAAATTTTGACCAGGGGTGTCCAAACTTCTGCATGCCACTGTATTCTTCCACTTTATTCACTTGAGGACCAAGAATTCCCATGAGTTGTTACATTTTTATAGGGAGATTTTCAGCACATCCTTTGAATATGTTCTTTGTTCTTCCTGGAAGTTGCTTACTGTGAGCTCAAGGTTAAGTGTTAGTTTTTGGGAAGTTGGTGTCAGATATGGGGCCATGTAATCAGAGGCTGAATCACACTAGATTCTGAGCCAGGGCATTGGATTCATAGACAAATCTATGTCACTGAATTGGAAAAGTTTGCTGAAACAGCATTAGTGCTTTGTGGTATCCACTGTCGTTTGTATCTGGAGCAGGCAAGAAGTGAAGGTCACTGTTGATTAGTAGCTTATGTTAGATTTAAGCTCTTCAGTTTGTTGAAGATTGTGCTGGCACCCTGGAGCTGATGACTTTTGTCAGTTATGTCACTGATGTCTGCCAGAGAGGTTGACTTGAGATACTGAAACTAATCCAAGTTTCTAAGGATCTCATTGTGGTGTTTAACTGTGGTTGGAGTGGATGATTGGGAAAAGAAGTAGAGTTGTCCAATATGGACAAGTTAGGAGATCTTTTGTTTCCTTGAGATCCAGTTTGCTTCAGTTAAAGAATTTGTAAATCTCGGCACTCAAATCTGTACATATGCTTTCTTATCTGCTTACTGTTGATCAACAACTGACGCCGGAGTGGAGATGTTAAAAGTTGAATGAATTCTCTTTTCCCTGTAGGTCAATGGCAGGAAACACATTGGAGACAAATTGTGAAATTGGGGCAAGAACAAAGATTAAGTTTGATGGCACAGCCTGCTTCACCTCATTTCCACTGGGATGGGGTATGTGGTGGACCTGTTGGCTAGGATTGCAGCTTGTGTAGCAAAAGCACGTTTCCAAGGACAGTTAAAGTTGAGAATTCTGCATAACCACTGTCTCCTGACAATAGTTGGAGGCTCTTCTGAAGGCAAAGCCATGTACAAAGGTTGATTCTGTCCTCTGCATTTTTTTTCTCAGATTTTTCAGTGTTGTGAAAATCTGTGTTGTACCTACAAATTCCATTCATTTATGTTACATCTCTGGGAGGGGCATTGTGGCTGCTGGGAGTAGGATCTTTGCATTGACTTTCCACGAGGAGCATTTCAAGAAAAACTTTCAGGAATTACTACAATCAGACTTTTCTCCTTTCTTGAATCTACTGAGATTGTCAAGTATCTTTTCCTCTTCTCAGATAAGGACATAAATTTGAGCAAGAGATATTTATCTGACGTGTTTTAACACTTCAGCAGGGATTCTGTCTGCTCTGGAGGCTTTTTGTTTACTTGTTCAATAGCATTTTGCATCCATGATGACATTGGTATAGTGTAATGCAAAGATTGCAGCCCATGCTGTGCTCTGTGATGGGTTCCAGTATCTGCAGTAGATTCAAAACTGCGGAGATCTTTGAAATGTTCCTTCCAGTTGCCACTAACTGCTTTTCACCTTGATGAACTTTCCTCTACTCTCAGCTCTGAATGGGGTGGGTCTTTGCTGTTTGAATGATGGATAGTCTTGATAGCCCGGATGAATCGCGTGTGGTTATCAACTTCTTGCTGGACCTCTCATGCTTGTCCCACCTGCCAGATAGGATCATAGAGAAGTACAGCACAGAAACAGGCCCTTACCCATCTACTCCATGCCAAAAACTATTTAAGCTGCCTATTCCCAACGACCTACACCTGGACCATAGCCTTCCATATCCCAACTATCCATGTACCTATCCAAACTTCTCTGAAGCATTGAAATTGAGCTCGCACGGACCACTGGTGCTGGCAGCTCATTCCACACTCACAACCCTCTGAGTGAAGAAGTTTCCCCTTGTGTTCCCCTTAAACTTTTCACCTTTCACCTGTAAGCTATGACCTCTGGTTGTAGTCCCACCCCACCTAACCTCAGTGGAAAAAACTTGCTTGAATTTGCCTGTCTATACCACTCATAATTTTGTATACCTCTGTCAAAACTCCTAAATCTTCTACATTCTAAAGAATACTGCCCTGACGTATTCAATCTTTCCTTATAACTTTTCTTCTGCACTCTTCCAACCTTGTTTACATCTTTCCTGTAGGTAGGTGACCAAAACTGCACACAATATTCTAAGTTATGCCTCACCAATGTCTTATAGCACTTCAACATAACATCTCTTCTCCTGTACTCAATACATTGATTTAGGAAGGCCAATGTGCCACAAGCTTTCTTTACGACCCTATTTATCTGTGACGCTACTTTCAACTTGTGTTTCAGATGGCAAGATCTTTGGTGAATCTCAAATTTCAGAAGTCAGTCCAAGAATGTTTTGTGTTTATGACTATTAATTTCTGGATCTCACGGTCATTTTCATCAATCAAGTTTGTCTTTTCTGGTTGAGAACCAGTGTTTCTTCACATCTGCTGATTGTGGTGGATTTCACAACATTATTTAATACTGTCATTAATGCCTGTGCAAAACACTTACGAATATTTGTTTTCTTTTTTGCATTGGTTAAGCATGAAGTGTGTAGATTTGTTGTATTTTATTAATCTGCTTTAGTGAATTATTATCAAATTGGCACAGTGTGAAATTCCAATTACAATGTGTTGATTTTTAAGCAATATTTGCTTTCATTGCAAAACTCAAGTACAGCGGATCACTTGTAAGTTATTGTCCTATTAAATGTTCAGTGTCATTTACTTTTTGCTCTAAACAGGTTCAGTAGATGAAGGAGTTACAGAAGGGCTACCAACACTTCAAGGCACTTCCAATGCCAACAATCACCCAGATGATGATGATAGGTAGGTAGTCTTTGTACACACAAGGGCTTAGTTCAAGCCGACTAGAGAGTAATATAATGAGATGAAGTAGCAGTCAGTGGTTTTTAAAACTGAATAAAATACAATTGTCAGTTGTGAAAATCTCTGTCTAAAAGTTAGTTTTCTGATGTGTTCATTCAGATGGTTGTATAATTAAAATCAACACATGCAAGTCAGAAGGCTCTGGCTGCATCATACCTACTTTCCCTGTAGAAATTTTATATGCCAAATTTCCTTGTTCAAGTTAGTCATTCAATCATATACGTATATACTGCCAAATGAGCAAAGTTCCTCTGGACCAAGGTACACGACACAGTATTTATAACTCACAATGCAAAAAGTAATATTACCACAAATAAATTACCTATTAATACGGTGCATTTACAACACAAGTTAAGTACAAATCAACTCAAGCTCCAAAGCCAATGAGGAAGGTGACAAATTATCTGATGTTCATTAAGAATGAGAATTAGTACACTTCTTGATTCTGGTGGATATTCCACAGCATTGTTCAAAATACATTTCCTTGTGCATTGTTTTACAAGATGAGTATTATATGATGAAAAATACTATTGCGTATATTTTACTAGTCTTTCTCTAAACTGCTTTAAGGAGCCCTGTGCCCTAACCCTATAAAACAACAAAGTGCACTTGCTGTAGTGTAGTGACTGGATCATTAAAGCATTTCTTAAGTAAATTGGAGGATAATTGCTTGTTCATCTCATGGTCGACATATGTTTTCAGATCAGTAAATTGATTCTATTTAGCGTGATCAGATGGTTAAAGTAAATCTGGAATGACAGATTCATTTAACAACATTAATTAGTTTTGAGATGAAATAATATCTCCATATAATTTAGGGAGTGCAACAGGAGGATTTTTTTTAATAGATGGAGGAGGAGAAGGATGCTCAAGATGCTATGGACAAAGTACAGAATTTATGGAGTTGGGGCTTAGATTTATGGGTAGTCATAGTCATACTTTATTGATCCCGAGGAAAATTGGTTTTTGTTACGGTTGCACCATAAATAATTAGTAATAAAACCATAAATAATTAAATAGTAATATGTAAATTATGCCAGGAAATAAGTCCAGGACCAGCCTATTGGCTCAGGGTGTCTGACCCTCCAAGGGAGGAGTTGTAAAGTTTGATGGCCACAGGCAGGAATGACTTCCTATGATGCTCAGTGTTGCATCTTGGTGGAATGAGTCTCTGGCTGAGTGTACTCCTGTGCCCAACCAGTACATTATGCAGTGGATGGGAGACATTGTCCAAGATGGCATGCAACTTAGACAGCATCCTCTTTTCAGACACCACCGTCAGAGAGTCCAGTTCCATCCCCACAACATCACTGGCCTTACGAATGAGTTTGTTGATTCTGTTGGTGTCTGCTACCCTCAGCCTGCTGCCCCAGCACACAACAGCAAACATGATAGCACTGGCCACCACAGACTCGTAGAACATCCTCAGCATCATCCGGCAGATGTTAAAGGACCTCAGTCTCCTCAGGAAATAGAGACGGCTCTGACCCTTCTTGTAGACAGGTACAACATAGTATTTACATCGGAGGATTAAATTTTGAGCTGTTAGTACATGAGCACTAGATCATTAACAAAGTAACAAAGGGTTATGTGAAATTTGATACACGATGGGATATAGACCACAAAATGTTGGAAAAGCTGAAGTATATAGCGGGGGGTGACTAATTGGCCACTTTTAAAGATGTCACCCAAATGCAAACTAGATAGTTCAATTCTGAAATAAAAAAGGAGAAAGTACTGGAAATATTAAGTGAGTTAGGCAGCATCCGTGGAGAGAAAAGCACAACATTAAGCTGCAGTATGCAGGGAACAAGATGACTTTTTTTTAGTAGTGCTGGTTGTTTTGACCTTGGGATTTCAGTTAATATTTGATCTCACTAATATAAGAACTACGTAGGGAAATCATCTTTTACTGATTGTTGCTCTAGGCGATTGCATATATAAAGTTGTACCAAGTATGCAAAGTTTGAATAATGGTAATTATCATTTGATTTCAGTACAACTTAATTTTAGTTATTCCTGTCCAGTTGCTCTTAGACAATGTATGCTGCTTTTGGAAAATTGAGAAGAAGTTGTTTATAGTGATAATTTCAATACATACTGAGTTCTGCATTCTATGTTCAGTTTGGTGTGCTGGCTAACATGCAAAATACTGTGGAAGCTGGAAATTTGAAATACAGATAGAATATACACAATTGGACATTTGCAGAGAAAGAAACAGTTACTGTTTCATGTCATTGACCTTGTGTATATTTTATTTTCAGTAAACTCAATTTTATGTATTGCAGAGGGAGAGTATACATCCTTGATCAAAATTAGACATTATACCTCTTTTAAATGTGCTCTTAAGTGTTTAGTTTTTTGATAAAGCAAAGAATTAGTTCACTTCTCTGTTGAATGGTTGCACTTTTACAGTGATGTTCTCTGATCTTTCTAGGCTGGAGAGTGGGCAGTATTCCTACCAGCTCTACATAAACCCTTCCACAAGTGGCACAGAAAGACCCAGTCCAAATGGTCCTAATAAGCCTTTTCAGTGTCCTACATGTGGTGCTAGGTTCACGCGCATCCAGAACCTCAAACAGCACATGCTTATTCACTCAGGTAAGTGTTGATGTAAAGGCAGTATCTGTTTTTAAAAATGTGATCTTGTGACTTGTATAACTCTTTTATGCTGTTTTTCTCCATTATTGAGTGCTTATGAATGTGTATAAAAATGTACAAAAACAATAAGGGTTAAATCCTGGTGGAGGCAAAATGTTCTGAGAAGTCAAAGGTAAACCGGTGTAGTTAAACTCTTACAGAAAGATTTCTGAGACGTGCAAATTTTAGTGCTTGAAGGCAGAGCAGAGCATCCTAAACATGCTGCAAAAATGGCCACTGTTTAGAAGGTCTATTCTGGCACTTGAGCCATGATGAAACAAGGTGGTCAGAGCGATATGTGGTGATCTTCACTTGCATAAGTAGCTGTTATTACAGTTTGTGACAGATACGGTTACAATTGATTGATAACTGTCATGCTTATCATTTAGTACTTCTGAGATGTATTTTGTTACAAACTCGACTACGTCGACTCAGGCCTAGGGGGCCGGCGTTGGGCACGATGACAGACTCTCCACTTCTCCCTCTCCCTCATCAGTGTGTTCAGCTCATCTACATTAGCTGCACCGCTGTCTTCTAGGAGCGTGTTGACCAGAGTCTTGGGAGGGTGCCCAGGGTTCATCCTCCCATGCTTGGGCTCCCATATGATGACTAGGCTGGCAGGTAGCTCGGGATGGCGTAGACAGTGCCCTGCTAGTTGCAGTCTTCTCCCCTCGATTTTTGTGGTGAGCATTGGTAGGTCGTCATAGAGTTCGACGTTCGTCATGTGATGGTTACAAAAGAAGACACTGGAGATAATCTTATTAGTAATTCAGAGATTCAATGAAATTTTGTTAATAACAAGTTCACTGAAAGTGTGCAGTTTGACGGTTGTGAAATATGATTGATTAACTGAGGGCACGATAATACCTGAACAAATGGATGGGGTGCACTGAGTTTATTGGGTGTACCACATCACATTGTCTCAGATTTCAGAGACAACCACCTTTAGATAGTTCGTATTTAATATTATTTTTGTCAAGTGTTATCTTTGTTTCACCAAGTACATGTAACTCCAGTAAATGAAGTTCAGTGCATCATTTTGCAAAATTCACAGAATTAGATAATAAAGCCATAGCAACACACAAAATGTTGAAGGAACTCAGGAAGGAGTAATCAGTCGACATTTCTGGCTGAGACCCTTCATCAAGATGAAAGGTCTCAGCCCGAAATGTTGACTGTTTGTTCATTTCCATAGATGCTGCCTGGCCTGCTGAATTTCTCCAGCATTTTGTGTGTGTTGCTTTGGATTTCCAGCACCTCAGATTTTCTCATGTTTGTAATAAAACCATGTTGTCTTGAAATATGATGAACATCGACATCCTGATGATGAATGTAGGGTTCAATTAACAGTTTCCAGTTTAAGCTCTGGCACCAGGCAGAAAACTTTTTTTCAAATGTCAGTGGGCAGGTCGATGTTGCTAAAGACAGAGCAGATTACTGGTCTGCTCAAGTGTGGTTTAACACCAAAGCTAACTGGTAAATGTTAACTACGAGGTGTTAGGTGAATCAATAGTTATCAGTGCTGACTGTTCTAAAGTCGGAAAGTTAATGATCAAGAGTAATAAGGAGTATAGAATTGTATACTTGCATCCAATATTAAAATGTGAAAATCATCATAATTCCCGGGTAAAAGCCCAATTTAATAATAAATGATTCCCTAATCTATTAAAAGATTTTGTATTTCTTGTGGGTCCTAGTGCATTGTTTCCGAAAAGTTAATTTTCAGGTTGAGTCGGTGGTAAGGAAGGCCAATACAATGTTGGCATTCGTTTTGCGAGGTCTAGTATATAAATACAGAATTTAATGCTGGGGCATTTGTCAGATCACGTTCGTAGTATTGTGAGCAGTTTTGGGCCCCATATCTAAGGCAATAGACAATAGGTGCAAGAGTAGGCCATTCAGCCCTTCGAGCCAGCACCGCCATTCACTGTGATCATGGCTGATCATCCACAATCAGTACCCCGTTCCTGCCTTCTCCCCATATCCCTTGACTCTGTTATCGTTAAGAGCGCTATCTAACTCTTTCTTGAAAGAATCCAGAGAATTGGCCTTCACTGCCTTCTGAGGCAGAGCATTCCACAGAACCACAACCCTCTGTGTGAAAAAGTTTTTTCTCAACTCCATTCTAAGTTGTCTACCCCTTATTCTTAAACTGTGGCCTCTGGTTCTGGACTCCCCCAACATTGGAAACATGTTTCCTGCCTCGAGTGTGTCCAATCCCTTAATAATCTTATATGTTTCAAATCAGATCCCCTCTCATCCTTCTAAATTCCAGTGTATACAAGCCCAGTCGCTCCAATCTTTCAACATATGACAGTCCCGCCATCCTGGGAATTAACCTTGTGAACCTACGCTGCACTCCCTCAATAGCTAGAATGTCCTTCCTCAAACTTGGAGACCAAAACTGTACACAATACTCCAGGTGTGGTCTCACCAGGGTCCTGTCCAACTGCAGAAGGACCTCTTTGCTCCTATACTCAACTCCCCTTGTTATGAAGGCCAACATGCCATTAGCTTTCTTCATTGCCTGCTGTACCTGCATGCTTACTTTCAGTGACTGATGAACAAGGACACCTAGATCTCGTTGTACTTCCTCTTTTCCTAACTTGACACCATTCAGATAGTAATCTGCCTTCCTGTTCTTGCCACCAAAGTGGAGAACCTCACATTTATCCACAATAAACTGCATCTGCCCACTCACCCAGCCTGTCCAAGTCACCCTGCATTCTCATAACATCTTCCTCACATTTCACACTGCCACCCAGCTTTGTATCATCGGCAAATTTGCTAATGTCACTTTTAATCCCTTCATCTAAATCATTAATGTATATTGTAAATAGCTGCGGTCCCAGCACCGAGCCTTGCGGTACCCCACTAGTCACTGCCTGCCATTCTGAAAAGGACCCATTAATCCCTACTGTGTTTCCTGTCTGCCAACCAATTTTCTATCCATGTCAGTACCCTACCCCCAATACCATTTGCTCTAATTTTGCCCACTGACCTCCTATGTGGGACCTTACCAAAGGCTTAGAAAGAATGTGCTGGCATTGGAGGCATCCAGAGCTAGTTTATGAGTATGATCCCAGGAATGAAAAAGGTTAGCGTATGAGGAGTGTTTGATGGTTCTGGACAGGTACTAGCTGATTTTCTTGTTCAAAAATACATGGAATTTTTTTACAATTCACTATCAAATATTTAATGTAATTTTGTCAACTATTTCTAATTTTGATGCTGTGGTTGCTGTAAATCGAGAAATATGCCTTGATTATCTGGTAATGTAGCCAAAAATCTGGCTGTTAATAAATTATTTTTGTTGTGGTCTGCTTCCAAATCTAACACGTGTTGAATTTTGGTTGTAATCCTTTTCTTGGAAATGGGTTACATAAAGAAAAATAAAAGGGATTCAACTTTGGTTATTGAAATGATAAATGCACTTTAGTAAAGATTTTATTTTGTGAATTGTTCCAGCCGATTCAGAATAAATCTATATCTCAATTAGTAAACTGGGTGAAGAAACATGGCAGCGAGACTCTTGAATTGCTGCCAGGAGTTTGATTAATGTTTAAGGATAGGAAAAGCTGGTAACTAAAAGGTGTACAAATTTGGATTCTTAAAATGATTAATCCTGAACGATAACAGCTATAATTCTTGTTCGAGTTGATTGTTGCCCTAGAAATTCATTTGTATGCAGCATGTTTTTTTTGTGTGAGTGAGGAGGTTGAAATTTGGAATAAAATAGCTTACAAATGTAAGTGACCATTCCAAGTCCGAAGTTCTACTGTGGCTCCCAGATTATATAAATTCAATTCAGCAACACGCACAAACTGCTGGAGGAACTCGGGCAACATTTATGGAAATAGTCATAGTCATACTTTATTGATCCCGGGGGAAATTGGTTTTTGTTACAGTTGCACCATAAATAATAAATAGTAATAGAACCATAAATAGTTAAATAGTAATATGTAAATTATGCCAGTAAATTATGAATAAGTCCAGGACCAGCCTATTGGCTTAGGGTGTCTGACCCTCCAAGGGAGGAGTTGTAAAGTTTGATGGCCACAGGCAGGAATGACTTCCTATGACGCTCTGTGCTGCATCTTGAAGGAATGAGTCTCTGGCTGAATGTACTCTTGTGCCCACCCAGTACATTATGTGGTGGATGGGAGACATTGTCCAAGATGGCATGCAACTTAGACAGCATCCTCTTTTCAGACACCACCGTGAGAGAGTCCAGTTCCATCCCCACAACATCACTGGCCTTACGGATGCGTTTGTTGATTCTGTTGGTGTCTGCTACGCTCAGCCTGCTACCCCAGCACACAACAGCAAACATGATCGCACTGGCCACCACAAACTCGTAGAACATCCTCAGCATCGTCCAGCAGATGTTAAAGGACCTCAGTCTCTTCAGGAAATAGAGACGGCTCTGACCCTTCTTGTAGACAGCCTCAGTGTTCTTTGACCAGTCCAGTTTATTGTCAATTCGTATCCCCAGGTATTTGTAATCCTCCACCATGTCCACACTGACCTCCTGGATGAAAACAGGGGTCACTGGTACCTTAGCTCTCCTCAGGTCTGCCACCAGCTCCTTAGTCTTTTTCACATTAAGCTGCAGATAATTCTGCTCACACCATGTGACAAAGTTTCCTACCATAGCCGTGTACTCAGCCTCATCTCCCTTGCTGATACATCCAACTATGGCAGAGTCATCTGAAAACTTCTGAAGATGACAAGACTCTGTGCAGTAGTTGAAGTTTGAGGTGTAAATGGTGAAGAGAAAGGGAGACTAGACAGTCCCCTGTGGAGCCCCAGTGTTGCTGATCACTCTGTCGGACACACAGTGTTGCAAGCACACATACTGTGGTCTGCCAGTCAGGTAATCAAGAATCCATGATACCAGGGAAGCATCCACTTGCATCGCTGTCAGCTTCTCCTCCAGCAGAGCAGGGCGGATGGTGTTGAACGCACTGGAGAAGTCAAAAAACATGACCCTCACAGTGCTCGCTGGTTTGTCCAGGTGGGCGTAGACACGGTTCAGCAGGTAGACGATGGCATCCTCAACTCCTAGTCGGGGCTGGTAGGCGAACTGGAGGAGATCTAAGTGTGGCCTGACCATAGGCCGGAGCAGCTCCAGAACAAGTCTCTCCAGGGTCTTCACAATGTGGGAGGTCAATGCCACCGGTCTGTAGTCATTGAGGCCGCTGGGGCGCAGCGTCTTTGGCACAGGGCGAGGCAGGATGTCTTCCACAGTACAGGAACCCTCCGGAGCCTCAGGCTCATGTTGAATACATGGCGAAGTACTCCACATAGCTGAGGGGCACAGGCTTTAAGCACCCTGGTACTGACACCATCCGGTCCTGCAGCGTTGTTTGGGTTGAGACGTTTCAGCTGTCTTCTCACCTGTTCAGCTGTGAAGCCCACCGTGGTGGTTTCGTGTGGGGAAGGGGTATAGTCATGAGAGCAGGGTAGGGGACTGTGAGGAGGGGTAGGAGGGGAGAGTGGAATATGTGTTGGTTGGGGGCCGACAGCAGATGGCTGATGCGGGGGATGGGCAGGGACCACAATGTCAGACCTGTTATAGAACAGATTAAGTTCATTGGCCCTGTCCACACTGCCCTCAGCTCCTCTGTTGCTAGTTTGCCGGAACCCAGTGATGGTCCTCATACCCTTCCAGACCTCTCTCATGTTGTTCTGCTGCAGTTTCCACTCAAGCTTCCTCCTGTACCTGTCTTTTGCCTCCCTGATCCTGGCTTTCAGGTCCCTCTGTATTGCCCTCAGCTCCTCACTATTTCCATCTCTAAATGCCCTCTTTTTAGCCTTCAGGATGTCCTTAATGTCCTTTGTCACCCATGGCTTGTTATTTGAATAACAAAGGACAGTTCTTGTCGGAACATTGCAGTCCACACAGAAGTTGATGTAATCAGTGATGCACAATGTGAGCCCATCAATATCCTCTCCATGTGGCTCACAGAGTGCCTGCCAGTCTGTCACCTCAAAACAACCCTGGAGCACCTCATAAGCCTCCTCCGACCATTTCCTCACTGTCCTCGAGGTTGCAGGTTTACTCTTCACCAGAGGCACGTAGCAGGGTTTTAGATGCACCAGGTTGTGATCTGACCTTCCCAGTGGGGGGAGGGGAGAGGAGCTGTATGCATCCTTAACGTTAGCGTACATCAAATCCAGAGTCCTCTCCCCTCTGGTTGTACAGCTCACATACTGCGTGAAGTTGGACAGTGTTCTAGCCATGATAACCTGGTTGAAGTCACCCGAGATGGTAATGAGGGCACTCGGGTGCTGGGTTTGTAATCTGGCTATGACGGTGTAAATGATGTTACACGCCGACGTTGGGTTGGCAGAGGGAGGGATGTACATAACAACCACAATTGCATGCGAGATTTCCCTTGGCAAATACTATGGCTGGAGTCCAACAGCAAAAAGTTCAATATCCGGGCTACAAACACGTTCCTTGATTGTAATACGCCCAGGATTGCACCATCTGTTATTTACCAGAACCGCCAGCCCCCCTCCTTTATGCTTACCGCTCTCAGTGCAATTCCGGTCAGCTCGAACAGTCTGGAAGCCCTCTACGGAAACGCTTTGATCGGGTATGTCCTCGTGCAGCCACAGCTCAGTGAAGCACATGACACTGCTCTCCCGAAATGTTCTCTGACTCCTGACAAGTGCCATCAGTTCGTCCATTTTATTCCCCAGCGATCTCACATTTCCCATGATGAGAGAGGGAAAACACGGCCTATAACTTCTCTTCTCCATAAGCCTCTGTTGTCTCGACCCGGTCCTCTTCCCTCGCCTTTTTGATCCCCCTCTGCATCCTCTGTGTTTTCTTCCAGATTTCAGCTGGGGTGTCCGCTGCTCTGTTCGCTAAGCCGGCAAGCATGAGTGCAATCAATTGATCCCTGGAATAAACAATGCGGCCATCCTGCTGCCACGCTAATGAGACGTGTCCGAATGTAACTAATTCCAGCGCTAAAAAAAATGTAAAACTCTCTCCATCAGCATGTTAGGGTGCAGCTTCAACGTGTTACCGTGAGAAAAAAAAAATACAACAAATAACTAAGTTAAAAAGTTTAAAAGTAAGACACTACGGAGCAACTGTAACAGGCTGCATGCACGACCGGCGCATGCGCACAATCCATGAAAAGAGTACAGCTGGCATTTTCAGCCGCGACCCTTCATCAGGACTGGAAAAACATGATGAGCCAGAGGCAAGAAAGTGGGGGAGAGTAAGAAGAACCACAAGGTGATAGGTGCGTGAAATGGTAAAGATGCGGTTGAGGGCAGCGTTGATGGTGGAGGAAGGGAAGCCCTTTTCTTTGAAGGAGTATATACAGTGGTATGCAAAAGTTTGGGCACCCCTGATCAAAATTTCTGTTACTGTGAATAGCTAAGCGAGTAAAAGATTAACTGATTTCCAAAAAGCATAAAGTTAAAGATGACACATTCCTTTAATATTTTAAGCAAGATTACTTTTTTATTTCCATATTTTACAGTTTCAAAATAACAAAAAAGGAAAAGGGCCCAAAGCAACAGTTTGGGCACCCTGCAAGGCAGTACTTAGTAACACCCCCTTTGGCAAGTATCACAGCTTGTGAACGCTTTCTGTAGCCAGCTAAGAGTCTTTCAATTGTTTGGGGGATTTTCTCCCATTCTTCCTTGCAAAAGGCTTCTAGTTCTGTGAGATTCTTGGGCCGTCTTGCATGCACTGCTCTTTTGAGGTCTATCCACAGATTCTCGATGATGTTTAGGTCAGGGGACTGTGAGGGTCATGGCAAAACCTTCAGCTTGCGCCTCTTGAGGTAGTCCATTGCGGATTTTGAGGTGTGCTTAGGATCATTATCCTGTTGTAGAAGCCATCCTCTACTCATCTTTGGCTGTTTTACAGACGGTGTGATGTTTGCTTCCAAAATTTGCTGGTATTTAATTGAATTCATTCTTCTCTCTACCAGTAAATGTTCCCTGTGCCACTGGCTGCAACACAAGCCCAAAGCATGATTGATCCACTCCCGTGCTTAACAGTTGGAGAGGTGTTCTTTTCATGAAATTCTGCACCCTTTTTTCTCCAAACATACCTTTGCTCATTGCGGCCAAAAACTTCTATTCAAAAGGTTCAAAGGAACATCCAAACAAGCCTGATGCATTTTGGAAACAAATCCTGTGGACTGATGAAGTTAAAATAGAACAGGAAACAGTTACTGGTAGAGGGAAGAATTAATTCAATTAAATACCAGCAAATTCTGGAAGCAAACATCACACTGTCTGCAAAAAAAAAAGCTGAAGATGAATAGAGGATGGCTTCTACAACAGGATAATGATCCTAAACACACCTCAAAATCCGCAATGGACTACCTCAAGAGGCGCAAACTGAAGGTTTTGCCATGACCCTCACAGTCCCCTGACCTAAACATCATCGAGAATCTGTGGATAGACCTCAAAAGACCAGTGCATGCAAGACGGCCCAAGAATCTCACAGAACTAGAAGCCTTTTGCAAGAAAGAATAGGCAGCGATCCCCCAAACAAGAATTGAAAGACTCTTAGCTGGCTACAAAAAGCGTTTACAAGCTATGATACTTGCCAAAGGGGGTGTTACTAAATACTGCCATGCAGGGTGCCCAAACTTTTACTTCGGACCCTTTTCCTTTTTTGTTATTTTGAAACTGTAAAAGATGGAATTAAAAAAAGTTTTCTTGCTCAAAATAGTAAAGAAATGTGTCATCTTTAACTTTATGCCTTCTGGAAATCAGTTCATCTTTTACTCGCTTAGCTATTCACAGTAACAGAAATTTTGACCAGGGTGCCCAAACTTTTGCATACCACTGTATCCTCAGTTCTGGAATGAAAAGCCTCATCCTGAGAGCAGGTGCAACGGAGATGGAGGAATTGAGAGAAGAGGATGGTGTTTTTACAAGTATCAGGGTGGGAAGAGGTGTACTCCAAGTAGCTGTGAGAATCAGTGGGTTTATAATAGACATCAGTAGATTAGCTGTCTCCAGAGATCGAGAAAGGGAGAGAAGTGTCAGAAATGGATCAGGTAAATTTGAGGGCAGAGTGGAAGTTGGAGGTAAAGCTGATGAAGTTGATGAGCTCCGTGTGAGTGCAGGCAGGAGCACCAATGCAGTCATCGATGTCGCTTAGGAAAAGTTGGGGAGGATACCAGCATAGACTTGGAACGTAGACTGTTCCTCAAAGCTGACAAACAGGCAGGCATAGTTGGGACCCATGCGAGGCCCATGCTACCCCTTTAGTGTGAAGGAAATGGGAGGAGCTGAAGGAGAATTTACCTAGAGTGAGGGCAAGTTCCGCCAGATGGAGGAGAGTGGTGGTAGAGGGGAACTGGTTAGGTCTGGTGTCCAGAAAGAAACGGAGAGCTTTGCGGACTTCCTGGTGGGGAATGGAAACCCGTGTGTCACAAGGAGAACATACAAATTCCTTACATACCCGGGTTGCTGGTATTGTAAAGCGTTATGCTAACCACTATGCTACTATGCTGCTAGTCTCAGTAATGGTGACGGTAAAGATCACTGGATTGTGATAGCAATCCAATGACTATCAGAGGAGGAACTTTGATAATTTTGCTTGATCTGGTCAAGGTATGACTCCAAGCTCAGCAAAGTTCTTGATATTTAAATACCCTCTGAAATAGATAATTTATGCAGTTTGAGGGCAATTGGAAATGGCCAGTAAATGCTGACTAATAAATAATTAGGGCTGGAAGACTGGTTCTTGGATAGCAATAGCATTGTTGAAGCTTCCAACAAGAATGAAAATCAGATCATGGTGGCAGCAGTCAGAGTTTCCAGCCCAGCATACAAAGCGGTGTGTGACTCCTGCCTTTGTGCAGTGCTACCTGTGATACCCGGCATTAGATGCTCTCATATAGTCCCCTGGCATGGAACTTGTTGGGAAAGATGGACAAACTTACATGCAAGTTGGATCTGGAACCTTCCCTCCCTATTTCCTATCTATTAATTCTCTTCCACATCCTACGCAGGTCGGACAATATCCCAAATATTATGCAAGCTCTTCAGCTTTCATCTATTGCCTGCCCCATTAGAGTCTTCTCACGAGGTACAGTACACTAACAGCATTGAAACAAACTGACCTCCGTGGTACCTTTGTAGTGCACCTTTTCTTGCGCTCTACAGTTTTATTGTGATTATTGTGTACATTTACCCCAATTTACAGGCAAGCTTTAGTGCTTGCCTTATTTAAAGGGATCACAATTTATTTACAGGTTTGCTTTTAAGTTATTTGGAACCAAACTTTCTGTTGAAAACTACAATTGCCAGCTTTGAAAAAAAAGATTGTATATTCCTTGCTACCTATAGTAGTGTTCATCATATAGATTGAATATACCACAGTTTATAAATTTCACAATTTACATTATTTGTATATTAACTAGTATTTAGTTATAGAGCAACGCACATGAAATGCTGGAGGAACTTAGCAGGTCAGGCATGATCTATAGAGAAGAATAAAAATTCGGCATTATGGTCTGAGACCCTTCATCAGGTCAGGAAAGGAAGGGAGAAGAATCCACCCATCTGATCTCACCTATCACTTTCTAGCTTGGCTCCCTGTCCCTTCCAGTTACAACTGCCTATCATGTCCTTTTAGGGCCTCTCCTCTTTCTCTCATGGTCCATACTCCTGTCAGATTCTTTCTTCATCCCTTTACCCTTTATACCTATCACCTCCCAGCTTATTACTTTATTCCTCCTTCCTCCTCCCCCCCCCCCACCTGGAGTCACCTCCCAGCTTATTACTTTATTCCTCCTTCCTCCCCCCCCACCTGGTTTCACCTATCACCTTCAAACTTATCCTTCTACCCCCTTCCCTCACCACCTTATTTTGGCTTCTTCCCCCTTCCCTTCCAGTCATGATGAAGGGTCCCTGCCCAAAACGGTGACTTTTTATTCTTTCCACAGATGCTGCCTGACTTGCTGAGTTCTTCTGGCATTTTGTGTGTGTTGCTCAGGATTTCCAGCATCTGCAAAATCTCTCATATTTTATGATTTAGTTAAAATTTTTGTTATTCTTGCTCTGATCTTGCTAGGAACTGAAAGAATGAAATACAGCTTCATCTTTTTTGAATAACTTGGATATTGCTTTGGAACATTAATGGTTTTTCTTTAGGTATAAAACCCTTTCAGTGCGACAGATGTGGGAAAAAGTTCACAAGAGCATACTCCTTAAAGATGCATCGTCTGAAGCATGAAGGCAAGCGATGTTTCCGATGCCAGATTTGCAGTGCAACGTTTACTTCCTTTGGGGAATATAAACACCATATGCGCGTTTCAAGACACATTATCCGAAAGCCAAGGATCTATGAGTGCAAAACATGCGGAGCCATGTTTACTAATTCTGGAAACCTAATTGTGCACCTGAGGAGCCTGAACCATGAAGCATCTGAATTAGCTTCCTATTTCCAGAGCAGGTATGGCCCAACAGTTAAATGTTTCTTTTTTTTAATTAAAAAATGCTACATCCCTTTGCTTGAATAGATTAACCTACACTTGTTTAACAGGTGAAAGTTGGTGATGATTAAAAGTTTGAGATTATGAATTTGTTCCGTAGGATTGACAGAAAATAAGAGGATCCAAAATTATGTTCTAGTGATAAATCTAGTGAGAAATTGAAATAAAGTTCCATAAAGTTTAGTTAGAGTTGGAAGTTGTTACTTCGAGGTTTTGAAGTGAATGGCTTTAATGTTAGGTAAGGTGGAAAGCAATGCTGCAGGAATTTGAATGAGTTTCATGTGGTGCTTAAACATCAGCATGATGACTACATGGAATGGTCAGTTTCTGTGCTGTACATCTCCATCGTATTACATTGTGCATCTCTGAGGATGGTAGGTAAGCCAGAGTTTTATTTAGGTTTCTTTAGCAATTCCTAAGTGCTTAATTATTGAAATAATTTCACATTTATCCTATTTGCGAAGCATGTTTATTGAAAATCATTCTCTATTTAAGATCTTCTGACTTTAGAAGTAGGCTTTACATAAGTTTGAACTAATGATTATTTTATCCTTAGCAGCCAATATAATTATAAATTCGATTTGCATTTTCCATATCTGAAAGCACTTCAAGGATTAAGATCCCCAAGTATCTTTTTATGTTAAGAGTGTGTTTAATGTTACTGGATTGTTCTCTCCCTTTAAATGATTTTTAATATCTTGCCCCAGATTTTAAAAAATTGAGGAGTTAAAAATATGTGGCAAGAATTGAACAGAATACTCAACTACTGTGACTATAGCATCATAAAATTCCAGTATTAGTCATATTTGGAGCTGGGCATGACCAGCGAGGCTGGGAATAATTTTCCTTGAGAAGGTGATGATGATAGTGATGGTAATCTAGACAACTTCAGAGAGCTTCCAATAGTCCACCATATGATTGGGTCAGGAGTTGCACAGAGGCCAGAAAGGGAAAGAATGGCAGATTTCTTCCCTGGAGGATGTTAGTGGACCAGATAGGTTCTTATGGTGATCCATAATTTTGCATGACCGTCATTACAAGGACTATTTCATGATATTTAATTATTTACCAATTTTAAATTCTACATCTGCTGAGGGGCAGTTTGAAATCTTGTGTCTGGATTACCAATCTAGTAACCTAATCATTGACCTCCCACCATTCCAAATCTATCCTACTGAGCATTCAAAGCATTGATTTCATTAAAATTTGGCTAATTTTGAATCCATTTAATCAGTTTATTAACAATTCTTTTTTTTCTTGTGCCCTTCAATCTACATTTAACCAAAGTAAATTTCAGTTACATGTTTTCCCCCCCCATCTGAAGGTAGAGCGTTCCTATGAAACGGTTCGTAAGCCGGAATTTCGTAGAGCGAAGAAGCAATTACATAGAAACATAGAAAATAGGTGCAGGAGTAGGCCATTCAGCCCTTCGAGCCTGCACCGTCATTTATTATGATCATGGCTGATCATCCAACTCAGAACCCCGCCCCAGCTTTCCCTCCATACCCCCTGATCCCCGTAGCCACAAGGGCCATATCTAACTCCCTCTTAAATATAGCCAAAGTACTGGCCTCAACTGCTTCCTGTGGCAGAGAATTCCACAGATTCACCACTCTCTGAGTGAAGAAGTTTTTCCTAATCTCGGTCCTTAAAGGCTTCCCCTTTATCCTCAAACTGTGACCCCTCGTTCTGGACTTCCCCAACATCGGGAACAATCTTCCTGCATCTAGCCTGTCCAATCCCTTTAGGATTTTATACGTTTCAATCAGATCCCCCCTCAATCTTCTAAATTCCAACGAGTACAAGCCCAGTTCATCCAGTCTTTCTTCATATGAAAGTCCTGCCATCCCAGGAATCAATCTGGTGAACCTTCTTTGTACTCCCTCTATGGCAAGGATGTCTTTCCTCAGATTAGGGGACCAAAACTGCACACAATACTCCAGGTGTGGTCTCACCAAGGCCTTGTACAACTGCAGTAGTACCTCCCTGCTCCTGTACTCAAATTCTCTCGCTATAAATGCCAGCATACCATTCGCCTTTTTCACCGCCTGCTGTACCTGCATGCCCACTTTCAATGACTGGTGTATAATGACACCCAGGTCTCGTTGCACCTCCCCTTTTCCTAATCGGCCACCATTCAGTTAATAATCTGTTTTCCTATTTTTGCTACCAAAGTGGATAACTTCACATTTATCCACATTAAATTGCATCTGCCATGAATTTGCCCACTCACCCAACCTATCCAAGTCACCCTGCATCCTCTTAGCATTCTCCTCACAGCTAACACTGCCACCCAGCTTCGTGTCATCCGCAAACTTGGAGATGCTGCATTTAATATATTAATATATATTGTAAACAACTGGGGTCCCAGCACTGAGCCTTGCGGTATCCTACTAGTCACCGCCTGCCATTCTGAAAAGGTCCCGTTTATTCCCACTCTTTGCTTCCTGTCTGCTAACCAATTCTCCATCCACATCAATACCTTACCCCCAATACCATGTGCTTTAAGTTTGCACACTAATCTCCTGTGTGGGACCTTGTCAAAAGCCTTTTGAAAATCCAAATATACCACATCCACTGGCTCTCCCCTATCCACTCTACTAGTTACATCCTCAAAAAATTCTATGAGATTTGTCAGACGTGATTTTCCGTTCACAAATCCATGCTGACTTTGTCCGATGATTTCACCGCTTTCCAAATGTGCTGTTATCACATCTTTGATAACTGACTCCAGCAGTTTCCCCACCACCGACGTTAGGCTAACCGGTCTATAATTCCCCGGTTTCTCTCTCCCTCCTTTTTTAAAAAGTGGGGTTACATTCGCCACCCTCCAATCCTCAGGAACTAGTCCAGAATCTAACGAGTTTTGAAAAATTATCACTAATGCATCCACTATTTCTTGGGCTACTTTCTTAAGCACTCTAGGATGCAGACCATCTGGCCCTGGGGATTTATCTGCCTTCAATCCCTTCAATTTACCTAACACCACTTCCCTACTAACAAGTATTTCGCTCAGTTCCTCCATCTCACTGGACCCTCTGTCCCCTACTATTTCTGGAAGATTATTTATGTCCTCCTTAGTGAAGACAGAACCAAAGTAATTATTCAATTGGTCTGCCATGTCCTTGCTCCCCATAATCAATTCACCTGTTTCTGTCTGTAGGGGACCTACATTTGTCTTTACCAGTCTTTTCCTTTTTACATATCTATAAAAGCTTTTCCAGTCAGTTTTTATGTTCCCTGCCAGTTTTCTCTCATAATCTTTTTTCCCCTTCCTAATTAAGCCCTTTGTCCTCCTCTGCTGAACTCTGAATTTCTCCCAGTCCTCAGGTGAGCCACTTTCTCTGGCTAATTTGTATGCTTCTTCTTTGGAATTGATACTATCCCTAATTTCTCTTGTCAGCCACGGGTGCACTACCTTCCTTGATTTATTCTTTTGCCAAACTGGGATGAACAATTGTTGTAGTTCATCCATGCAACCTTTAAATGCTTGCCATTGCATATCCACCGTCAATCATTTAAGTGTCATTTGCCAGTCTATCTTAGCTAATTCACGTCTCATACCTTCAAAGTTACCCCTCTTTAAGTTCAGAACCTTTGTTTCTGAATTAACTATGTCACTCTCCATCTTAATGAAGAATTCCACCATATTATGGTCACTCTTACCCAAAGGGCCTCTCACGACAAGATTGCTAATTAACCCTTCCTCATTGCTCAAAACCCAGTCCAGAATAGCCTGCTCTCAAGTTGGTTCTTCGACATGTTGGTTCAGAAAACCATCCCGCATATATTCCAAGAAATCCTCTTCCTCAGCACCTTTACCAATTTGGTTCACCCAATCTACATGTAGATTGAAGTCACCCATTATAACTGCTGTTCCTTTATTGCACACATTTCTAATTTCCTGTTTAATACCATCTCCGACCTCACTACTACTGTTAGGTGGCCTGTACACAACTCCCACCAGCGTCTTCTGCCCCTTAGTGTTACGCAGCTCTACCCATATCGATTCCACATCTTCCCGGCTTATGTCCTTCCTTTCTATTGCGTTAGTCTCTTCTTTAACCAGCAACGCCACCCCACCTCCCCTTCCTTCATGTCTGTCCCTCCTGAATATTGAATATCCCTGAACGTTGAGCTCCCATCCTTGGTCACCCTGGAGCCATGTCTCTGTGATCCCAACTAAATCATTACCATTTATTTATATGGGGAAAAATTTGTGAGTGTTCACCGACCCAAAAATAACCTACCAAATCATGCCAAATAACACATAAAACCTAGAATAACAGTAACGTATAGTAAAAGCAGGAATGATATGATGAATACACAGCCTATATAAAGTAGAAATACTTTTCCACAATCATTGCCTGCACTGTCCACTGTAGCGAAAATCTCACGCAAGTGCTGTTGGCAAAAACACTCTCTCCAGTAACCTTTAAGCTATGAAGCTGCCAAATCATACCAAATAACGCATAAAAATGCACAGCCGATATGAAGTAGAAATAATGTATGTACAGTGTAGTATCACTTATGTGAACTGGGAAGATAGCGCAGAGCACACTGATGATGGTGTGTTAGGCTGAATCGTCAGAGGTTGGGGTGGTGCAGTGGCCCTACCCTCTGGGCAGCGATCCGATACCGATCCACGAAGAATGCAGGGCTACAGCGGTAGCCGGGAAGCACCCAGCACATCTTTAAGAAAAAAGCCGAAATAAATATGCTAATTAATTAGGTGCCACCCGGCACATAATTGTCACCCCAGATCAGAGGCGATTGCCTCCCAGCTACCACTGCATTCTCTGCGAATCAGTATCTGTCCGCGGCCTGGGGCTTGGGTGGTGGGACACTGGGGTGTCATCTCATCGTCGTCTGTTTCCATTAGGGCAAGCAGCTCATCTTCTTCTATGTCTGCCTGCCTCGATGTCGAAGGTCGAGGTTCCTTCTCTGCTGTGGCTGATGTGGA
This sequence comes from Mobula birostris, assembly GCF_030028105.1. NCBI lineage: Eukaryota > Metazoa > Chordata > Chondrichthyes > Myliobatiformes > Myliobatidae > Mobula > Mobula birostris. The sequence continues at coordinate 43,961,368 of NC_092389.1, read as the reverse complement.
AGGCTTGCTTGACTGCTGAGCCTCGTGCATTTTTCTATCATACAGTTCTTTGTAAGCACTCAAACAATCCTGCAAATATGCCCTAAACCTACGTACCCTTTCAAAATTAAAGCCGTACTTTATCATTGCAGCGAAAATCTCACACAGTTGCTTCACGTTCAGTTCCTGGACAACTTCGCTTTTGCTACTGCATTCGGTTTCGATTGTTATCCTTTCCTCTTACAATTGCATCTGCTCTTCATCTATCTTGGTCATGGGATGCCAAAACCTTTTCAACATCATCTTTGTCCACTTCCACAAGCCAAACTCACTTTGTCCTTATTTCGTTCACTACGATCAAAACGCTTACTCATGCCTAGTTTTATGCTAAGTGTAACACCCTTACGAGCTCTTTTAGGCTTTTCCGATACCTTAGAACTCATCTTGCAAATGGCTGCTCACAGGCACGTATTTAAGCGATGCCGGGGAGAATGCCGTTCCGAATCCGGGGGAGTGCGGCTGCTCGGGGCGTGCACTGCCTTTTTATCGCGTGCTGCCTTTTTCTGCATGCTGCTTTTTTTCGTAACAGTGAAAACACCTGTTAGCGAAAACAGGGAACTAATGTAGGTCTTTCGTAACAGTGAGGTTTCGTAAAGCAAACGTTCGAAAAGCGGGGAACACCTGTACCATCTGAGAACCTTCTGTTCAAGTTCACTGACTTTTCTTAATTCAAGTCATTAGTTAAAGTTATTCGTGTTCCACCAGTAATCCCTGTGACAATTCAATTATGTGACATATTGGCCATGTTATCCTAACCTTTAGAGCAGCGATCAGGAGGAATTTCTTCAGGCAGAGGGTGGTGAATCTGAAATTCATTGCCACAGACACTAAATCATTGGGTGTATTTCTAAGCAATGATCAGTAAGGGCATCAAAGGGTATGAAGAGAAGGCAGGAAAATGGGGTTGAGAGAGATATGGTCGAACGCCGAGAAGACTTGATGGGCTGAATTAATGCCCAGGTTTGCCTTCATTCCACATTGTTTTGATTTTAACTAGAAGGTCTTGATTTTGTAGTAATTACCAGTGGTTCCACGTGCATGTGTATTGGCAGATGCTTTCTGATAGATGACTAAATGTCAGTTTGCTCCACTGCTGAACTCAATTTTGAGTAGAACAGTAGAACCTTACCATATTGAGTGCAAGATTTGCAATCCTGTTGGTTTCTATAAGGATTATAAAGTTAAGGAGAAGGCATTTTTAAGTTGTTACTTTAGTTAAAATTCCCTATTTTTTTAATTGAAGTTACTCAATGTCAAACATTTAAAGAAGTACAAATGAATCCCCAGATTTTACAACAGATAGCTGGAAATGGTGCTTTGTTGTCAAAGCTTTCAGGAGCATTGGTGATATTGCTTCTCCAGTGCAATGATGAGAGTCCCTGCTATCATCGAACACACAACATAGAACATGACAGCACAGTACCGGCTCTTTGGCCCACGATGTTGTGCCAACCCTTTTACCGACTCTAAGACCAATCTAACCCTTACCTCCCAGGTAGCCCTAGGCACGAATGTGATGCTGAGGCTTTACAAGGCATTGGTCAAACCACACTTGCAGTATTGTGAGCAGTTTTGGGCCCCTTATCTAAGAAAAGGTGTGCTGGCGTTGGAGATGCTCCAGAGAAGGTTCATGAGAATCATTCTGGGAATCAAAGGGTTAATGTATGAGGGGTGTCAGATGGCTCTGGGCCTGTATTTGCTAGATTTTCTTAATGGGGAGAGGGTAAAGAATCTCACTGAAACCTATCAAAGATTGAAAAGCCTAGACAGAGTGGATGTAGAAAGGATGTTTCCTATAGTGGGTGAGTCCAGGACCAGAGAGCACAGCCTTAGAGTAGAGGGACTTCCATTTAGAATAGAGATGAGGAGGAATTTCTTTAGCCAAAAGGTGGTGAATCTGTGGGATTCATTGCCACAGAAGGCTGTAGAGGCCAAGTCATGAGTATATTTAAAGCAGAGGCCTATAGATTCTTGATTAGGAAGCGTATCAAAGATTATGGGGAGAAGGCAGGAGAATGGGGATGTGGGGGATAATAAATCAGCCATGATGGAAAAGTGGAATATACTTGATGGGAGTGGCCTGATTCTGCTCCTATGTCTTACTTTAACCTTTAGACACGGTGCTGTAGTCCACTAGTCTTTGATGAACAAGATGTAACACTGAGGTTTACTAAGGTGTGAGGAGACGTAGTCAGTGATTGTAGATTTGGCTGTATTTTGTGTGGAACCTCTTTAATAGCTTTGATCAATTGCCTGTTATCCAAGTTTTTCTTAACTGAATAGGAAGCATGTCACTGATGGTGACCCAGGTGCAGATTTTGACAAGGCATAAAATTGGTTCTCATCCCAGAAAACTATTTTTTTTTTATCAATCAGTGATTTAATGAGGATTTTTTTATGGTGTAAACTGGGAGCAGGAGTGAGTGCCATTGCTATTACCAAGGAACAAGTACTAGGCAAATTCAAAGGTTTTAATGTGGATAAGTCACCTGGACCAGATGGACTACATCCCAGAGTCCTGAGAGGTTGCTGAAGAGATGACAGATGCATTGGTCATGATCCTTCAAGAATCACTTGATACTAGCATGGTCCTGGAGGACTGGAAGTTTGCAAATGTCACTTCACCTTTTAAGAAGGGAGGAAGGCAAAAGAAAGGAAATTATAGACCAGTTAGTCTAACCTCTGGTTGGGAAAGTGTTGGAGCCTATTATTAAGGATAAGGTTTAAGGGTACTTGGAGACTCATTATAAAATAAGTCAGTCAGCATGGTTTCTGTAAAGGGAAGTCTTGCCTGACAAATCTGTTAGTGCTTTGAGGAAGTAACAAGCAGAGTGGAGAAAGGAGAGGCAGTGGATGTCATTTACTTGGATTTTCAGAAGGCATTTGAGGAGGTGCCACACACGAGGCTGCTAAACAAGATAACATCCTATGGCATACAGGAAAGATACTGGCATGGAAAGAGGAAAGGCTGACAGCCAGGAGGCAGTGAATCGGAATAAAGGGGGCCTTTTCTGGTTGGCTGCCAGTGACCAGTTGTGTTCCTCAGGGGTCAGTATTGGGACTGCTACTTTTAACATTGTTTATCAATGATTTGGATAATGGAATTACAAACAAGAGAAAATCTGCAGATGCTGGAAATCTGAGCAACACAGACAAAATAATGGATGATGGAATTAATGGCTTTGTGGCAAAGTTTGCAGATGATACGAAGATAGGTGGAGTGATAGATAGTGCTGAGGAAGCAATGCAATTGCAACAGGACGTAGACAAATTAGAAGAATGGGGGGAAAAAACTGGCAGATGGAAAACAGTGTTGGGAACTGTATGATAATACATTTTGGTAAAAGGAACCATAGTGCAGATTATTATCTAAATGGGGAGAAGGTATAGAGGGACTTGGGAGTCCTTGTGCAAGACTCCCAGAAGGATAATTTACAGGTTGAATCTGTGGTAAAGAAGTTAACTGCAATGATGGCATTTATTTCAAAGGGAATAGAATACAACAGCAAGGAGATAATGCTGAGGCTTTATAAACCACTAGTCAGGCCGCACTTCAGTATTGTCAACATTTTTGGCCCTATATCTCAGAAAGGGTGTGTTGTCATTGGAGAGGGTTCAGGGGAGTTTCACAAGGATGATTCCAGGAATGAAGGGGTTAGGGGTTGACATATGAGGAGCATTTGGCATCTCATTGGAATTTAGAAAAATTCGGGGCAGGGGAGTGATGGTAGAAACCTACCGAATGTTGAAAACACTACTTAAGGTGGATGTGGGGAGGATGTTTCCTTTGGTGGGGGTAGCCATAACTAAAGGGCACAGCCTTAAAATTGAGGGGCGACCTTTTAGAACAGAGGTAAGGAGGAATTTTTTTAGCCAGAGAATAGTGAATCTGTGGAATGCTCTGCCACAGATTGCAGTGGAGGCCAAGTCTGTGGGTGGAAGTTGATCATTTTCTGATCGGTCAGGGCATCAAAGAATATGACAAGAAAGCAGGTATATCGAGTTGAGTGGGATCCAGGATCAGCCATGATGGAATGGTGTAGCAGACTCGATGGGCTGAATGGCCAAATTCTGCTCCTATGTCTTAATGGTCTTGTAATACGATGGATTCTGGTTAAGTGGGACACATACGAGATCAGTATGTCTTGGCCCAATTAACCAAAGTTTCATAGAAATAGTTAAAAAGGTATTTTTAAAAAAAAGAAAACATCTTCCATTTGTTACATAACCGGCACCAATGAGTATCAATGGAGGCGGGTTATATAAAAACAACCAAACATTTATTAAACACGTATAAACGATAAGGAAAAAAACACAAAGGAAAACTTTAACCGGAGGTTAACAGGTACGCAGCCGTTCACCAACTCCACTCGGCTCTGGTTCTTAAAGCGTTAAATGCGAAAACAGTTCTTAAAGCGATACAGTCAGATATAGTTCTTAAAGCGATAACTTCGAAAGTCCAACAATTTTACACATTCAATTGGGAGAGACTTCTCTGGAGAAAGATTTCTTCACCGACGCACCTTTACTGCCGGTTCTGTCCACAGGATTCCCGATGCCGAAAATAAACAGTTTAAATCAACTGACCTTAAATTCCTTTAGAGAGAGAACACCTTTTTGCATGAACTCATTGCCCTATTGCAAGATTCTCTCCAACGAAGACTCAGTAAGGTCGATTCTTTATTAAACTGCCAACCGATGCAGACTTCTCTCGCTCCTTCACTTCGATGAATTCTTCACTCTCCCTTCAAAACTGTCGGAATTGAGTAAATTGGCACTTCCCGGCCACAAATTTCCAGTTCAATAATACAAATCTTGTAAGAGAACGCACCTTCAGTTTTAAAAATGAAACTGCGTCACAAAAACAAACACGCAACAGAAACGGAGGCACAACACGTTCTACCTGGAAATCTACAAACTCAAAAAAACTAACTGCGTCACCTGGGTCGACCCTTATATAGTCATGGGGCACATGTCATCACGTGACTTCATATCGGCGGGAAAATCACATCAGGTGACCTCCAAAAGACCATGACATCATTCTCACAAAAAAATCTCCTTGAGCATGTATCACATTTAACTGAGTAACAAATTATGTATTTAAATGAAATACAGATCAAACTAGAACACTGCCAAATCTACTACAATATTATAGAACTGTATTAGTTCCTAATAGCTATCAACAGAAGAATTCATCCAGTGTAAACACAAAACACAAAATACTCTGCCAATGCTGGGGTCAAAGCAGCACACGCAAAACGCTGGAGGAACTCAGCAGGTCGGGCAGCATCCGTGGAAACGAACAGTCAACGTTTTGGGCGGAGTCCACAGATATACAAATATTAGGAGAGAAGTAAGAAGGAATAAAAAGTAAGTTACCACAAGCAGTCTAACAGGAGGAGGTCATCACTTCCCCGGCTATAGGTTGACTCATTATAGAGCCTAATAGCTGAGGGTAAGAATGACCTCATATAGCGCTCTTCGGAGCAGTGCAGTTGTCTTTGTCTATTTCTGAAAGTGCTCCTCTGTTCAGCCAAGGTGACATGCAGAGGGTGAGAAACATTTTCTAGAAATGCCACATTTTGTGCAGGGTCCTTTGTTCTACCACAGCCTCCAGTGTGTCCAGTTTGACACCTATTCGCAAAGATGATTGTACTGGCAACAACAGATTGGTAGAACATGTGAAGGAGAGGCCTGCATGCTCCAAAGGACCTCAATCGTCTCAGGAAGTAGAGGCGACTCTGACCCTCCTTGTGCTCAGCCTTTGGTGCTGCAGGTGTCATCCAGGTACACCCCCAGATACTTGTAGGTCCTCACCATCAATGAATAAAATCAGCGCGGACACCTGGTGCAGATAACGGACTGCCTTCATACAATGCTTTTGAGATTGAATCCTCCAAATCTTCATTTTCATTGTAACATTCAAAATGATTGTCACCTTCAAATCCTTCATAGTTCCTAACTTGTTAAAATAATGCAATCATTTCATTTTCACTTTTGGCTGTTTTTTTTTCTGGCATCTCCAAGCCTGAATGCTTGAAACCTCAGCGTCTAACTGCTTGTTTCTGCCAACTATTAATAACAAAAATCACTTTTTTTTAAAGACAAACACACGCAAATAATGCTATTTAAAAACTGTTCGTTCTAAGCTCTGTGTAGTGTCTTAACAGTCACACAAGTACATGTCTGGCACTCGTTAGAAACTTTGGCAACCATTTCCTGTTCCAAATAGGCGGCATAGTGTCCCACTGTGTACATACATCTATTGATGCTTCTGGACACATCTTCAGTGATGTTCCTGGAATCATCGGGTGTTTCGGGTCTTTCAACATCATACAACCTCCTCCAGGTGACTCAGCCGGGGCTGATCAGACCCCAGCTTGTGTCCAGATGGCTATCTACTTATGACTCCATGGCTCCCCTGTTTTGAGCCACAGCCATCTTGAGGCCCTCTCTGCCGCATCGGTGGTACTGTGGATGGCTCTCCTCTTCCTCTCTCCCTCGATGCCCAAAATGCTGAAGGCTCTAACTAAAGAACGGGCTACGAATCCCCTACAACCAACCTCCACTGGGAGACACCTCGCTCTCCATCCAGCCTGCTGTCAGTTGCTGAGCAGTCCTGCGTACTTGGAGAGCTTCCTTTCAAAGGCCTCCTCCAAGCTATCTTCCCATGGGACTGTCAGCTCCAGCAGCACCACTTGCTTCGTCGACTCAGACACTAGGACAATGTCTGGTCGCAGGGTGGTGGCTGCGATATGGTTGAGGAACTTCAGCTGCCCTTCGAGGTCCACCAACAGCTGCCAGTCCCTTACAGAGGTCAGAATGCCTGCAGATGTTCTTTTGGCAGGTATTGGCTGCTCCCCAGCTCTGAAATAAATAAATGGTAATTGCTTCTTCACTTTACGACATTCCGGCTTACGAACCGTTTCATAGGAATGCTCTACCTTCGGATGTGGGGGGGACTTGTATGTGGGAAAAATTTTTTGAGCATTCGCAGACCCAAAAAATGACCTACCAAATCATGCCAAATAACACACAAAACCTAAAATAACAGTAACATATAGTAAAAGCAGGAATGATATGATAAATACACAGCCTATATAAAGTAGAAATACTTCTCTACAATCATTGCCGCACTGTTCTCTGTAATGAAAATCTCATGCAAGCGCTCTCGGCAGAAACACTCTCTCCAGTAACCCTTAAGCTATGAAGCTGCCAAATCATACCAAATAACACGTAAAAATACACAGCCGATATAAAGTATAAATAACGTATGTACAGTGTAGTATCACTTACGGGAATTGGGAAGACAGCGCCGAGCACACGGTTGGTGGTGTGTTAGGCTGAGTCGTCGGAGGTTGGGGTGGTGCAGTGGTCCCCAACCTCCAGGCCGTGGACCGATACCGATCCGCGAAGCATGCAGGGGTGCAGCGGTAGCCGGGACGCACCCAACACATCTTTAAGAAAAAAGCCAAAATAAACATTCTAATTAATTAGGTGCAGCCCGGCACGTAAAAGTCAGCCCAGATCAGAGGCGACGCAATCGCCTCTGATCGGGCCGATATTTACGTACCGGGCGGCACCTAATTACAAACCCCATTTCCAGAAAAGTTGGGATATTTTCCAAAATGTAATAAAAACAAAAATCTGTGATATGTTAATTCACGTGAACCTTTATTTAACTGACAAAAGTACAAAGAAAAGATTTTCAATAGTTTTACTGACCAACTTAATTGTATTTTGTAAACATACACAAATTTAGAATTTGATGGCTGCAACACACTCAACAAAAGTTGGGACGGAGTTAAAATAAGATTGAAAAGTGCACAGAATATTCAAGTAACACCGGTTTGGTTACTCCACATTAAGCAGGCTAATTGGTAGCAGGTGAGGTATCATGACTGGGTATAAAAGTAGTGTCCATCAGAGGCTCAGTCTTTGCAAGCAAGGATGGGTCGTGGCTCACCCCTTTGTGACAAAATTCGTAAGAGAATTGTTAGTTCAAAAGGAACATTTCTCAACACAAGATTGCAGAGAATTTAGGTCTTTCAACATCTACAGTACATAATATTGTGAAAAGATTCAGAATTCAGAGACATCTCAGTGCGTATAGGGCAAGGTTGGAAACCACTATTGAATGCGCGTGATCTTCGCGCCCTCAGGCGGCACTGCCTAAGAAACCGTCATGCTGCTGTGACAATTATAGCCACCTGGGCTTGGGAGTACTTCGGAAAACCATTGTCACTCAACACAGTCCGTGACTGCATCCACAAATGCAACTTGAAACTGTATTACGCAAGGAGGAAGCCATACATCAACTCTATGCAGAAACGCCGGCGAGTTCCCTGGGCCCGAGCTCGTCTCAGATGGACCGAAAGACTGTGGAACCGTGTGCTGTGGTCAGATGAGTCCACATTTCAGCTAGTTTTCGGAAAAACTGGGCGTCAAGTTCTCTGTGCCTAAGATGAAAACTACCATCCAGATTGTTATCAGCGAAAGGTGCAAAAGCCAGCATCTGTGATGGTATGGGGGTGCATCAGTGCCCACGGCATGGGTGAGTTGCATGTATGTGAAGGTACCATTGACTCTGAGGCGTATATTAGGATTTTAGAGAGACATATGTTGCAATCAAGGCGACGCCTCTTCATGGGACGTCCATGCTTATTTCAGCAGGACAATGCCAGACCACATTCTGCACGGGCTACAACAGCGTGGCTTTGTAGACACAGAGCACGTGTGCTTGACTGGCCTGCTGCCAGTCCAGACCTATCTCCTATTGAAAATGTATGGCGCATCATGAAGAGGAGAATCAGACAACGGAGACCACGGACTGTTGAGCAGCTGAAGTCTTATATCAAGCAAGAATGGACAAAATTTCCAATTGCAAATCTACTACAATTAGTATCCTCAGCTCCAAAACGATTAAAAAGTGTTATTAAAAGGAAAGGTGATGTAACACAATGGTAAACATGCCTCTGCCCCAACTTTTGTTGAGTGTGTTGCAGCCATCAAATTCTAAATTTGTGTATGTTTACAAAATACAACTAAGTTGGTCAGTAAAACTATTGAAAATCTTTTCTTTGTACTTTTGTCAGTTAAATAAAGGTTCACGTGAATTAACATATCACAGATTTTTGTTTTTATTGCATTTTGGAAAATATCCCAACTTTTCTGGAAATGGGGTTTGTAATTAGCTTGTTTATTTCGGCTTTTTTCTTAAAGATGTGCTAGGTGTGTCCCGGCTACTGCTGCAGTCTCTGCAGCAATGTATCGGTCCGCGGCCCGGAGATTGGGACCACTGGGGTGGTGGGACACTGAGGTGTCATCTGATGGTTGTCTGTTTCCATCAGGGCAAGCAGGTCATCTTCTTCTATGTCTGTCTGCCTCGATGTCGAAGGTCGAGGTTCGTCGTCTGCTGTGGCTGATGTGGAAGGCTTGAGAAACGACAGTATGCTTGACTGCTTAGCCTCATGCATATTTCTATCACACAGTTCTTTGTAAGCACTCAAACCATCCTGCAAATATGCCTTAAACCTACGTACTCTTTCAAAATTAAAGTCTTTCTTTTCTGCAATCATTGCAACGAAAATCTCACGCAATTGTTTCACAATCAGTTCCTGGACGACTTCACTTTCGGTCCGTTGGCTACTGCATTCGGTTTCGATTGTTATCCTTTCCTCTTCCGTTTGCATCAGCTCTTCATCTATCAGTTCTTGGTCATGGGATCCCAAAACCTCTTCAACATCATCTTCGTCAACTTCCACAAGCCAAACTCACTTTGTCCTTACTTCGTTCACCACGATCGAAACGCTTAATTATGTCTAGTTTTATGCTCAGTGTAACAGCCTTACAAGCTCTTTTAGGCTTTTCCAATACCTTAGAACTCATCTTGCTAACGGATGCTCAAAATAAATCAAAATAAAGCACAGATGCTCACAGGCACGTGCTTAAGCAATGCCGGCTAGGATGCAGTTCCAGGGAAGGAGCTTGGCTGCTCGGGGCGCGCGCTGCCTTTTTTTGTAATGGTGAAAACACCTTCTGCTGGCAAAAACAGGTAACTAATGTAGGTCTTTCGTAACAGCAAGGTGTCGTAAAGCGAATGTTTGAAAAGCGGGGGACACCTGTACCCGGAGGAAACACATGAGGTTCATGGGAAGGACGTACAAACTTCTTCCACAGGGCACTAGAATTGAACTCTGAATCCACTGCCCGAGTTGTAATAGCGTGCAGTAACCGGTACGCTATCGTGGTGCCTCTTGTCTTATTTTAACTGGTGACTCCCTTATTAAATTGTGACCCCTAGTTTTAGATTCTCCTACAGGACAAAACCTCCTCTCTTCAAGAGGCGTCCCAATATTGTGTGTATCAATCAAGTCTTCCAAGCTCCAGCTGATACAGCCTAGCTTGCCTCGTAAGACAACTTGCACGTTCCAGGTATTAGTCTAGGAAACCACCTCTGACCTGCTTCTGGATTCAAGGTTGCTTATAGTCATTCTTCAGTATTTGAGTTAAAGGAGAATAAAATGATTGTTACTTTGCATCTGATGCAGTGTACAGGAAAACACTAAGCTTAAAGAATCCAATTTTTAAAAAAATACAAAAAAACCACAATAAATAAAAATATAAAAGCAATCCAATAACACAAAATATACAAGTGACTGTTATATACATTGTCTGAATGTATGTACATAAAGTGAAGCTAGGTAATTAATATGTAGTGGTGGTGGGGTTAGTTAATGGGTGGAGATGACAGCTTGGGGAAAGTAACTGTTTTTGAGTCTGGTGGTCCTGGTGTGGATGCTGTGTAGCATTTTTCCTGCTGGCAATGGGTTAAGCAGTCCATGAGCAGTGTGGGTAGGGTCCTTCATGATGTTACTGGCTTTTTTTGCATAATATTGCAGGACTGATGAAGGGTCTCAGCCTGAAACATTGGCTCTATTCCTTGTCATAGATGCTGCTTGACGCACTGTGTTCCTCCAGCATTTTGTGTTTGTGTTACTCTGGATTTCCAGCACGTGCAGAATCTCTTGTGTTTACCAATAGTGTAGACAGTTCTGTAGAAGCCATCTTCTGTTGGAA